>NC_135535.1:164105312-164405312 GCF_045843805.1 Urocitellus parryii | reverse complement strand
GCAATTCAGAAGATTTTCCATGTTGATAATGAATTGTGACTTTTCTCTTTTAATTGCTGAGTGAGAAGGAAGAAGGGAGTGAATGAAAACAAAAATTTTGCTCCCATCAGGTCTTGATTTCATGCCCTCCAGCCAAGGTTTGGTTAGGGTGGAAGTGGGAGGGTGGGGCGGGGCTGGAGGGGGTGGGGTGACAGGAATAGAACAGCAGCTGCCTGGACTTTCTTCCACCCATTATCCAGAGCCGCAGGCCTCGGTGCTGTTGCTGGGAGGCCCTGGGGACAGTGACTCAGTTTTGGTCCACGGGGCCAAGTCAGGTCCTCTAGGTTGCTGACCTGTAGAGGATGACGCACTCTCTGGGGCAGTGGTCACTGGGGGCTTGCCAGCTCTGCCTGCACATACATCTGGCCCCTTTGGTTGGCTCACAAGAGAACAAGAATACCCAGTCTGTGCCCTCAGGCATGTTCTGAGGGTAGAGAAGAAGTCAGCACCCACGGGTGCCAGGCCCCACACCTGCCCCCTCCCTCCCTCCCCATGCATTCACCATTTCATTTTCTCTTCTTGCCGGCTCAGAAGTGACCTCTAATTACCATAAATGGAGTTTCACAGGGATGGAGGGTCACAGCTTCCCCCACTCACCAGGGTTCAGAGCTGCGGTTTGGGCCTGGGGACTCTGATGTCCGTGCTCTCCCAGGTGTGCCTGGTCCCACCCAAACAGAGAGGAAGTCCAGGCAGGTGGCTTGCTGGGTCCCTGCAGGTCACACCAAAGGAGGCTGCCTCCAAGGTGAATTGGAGGAGGCGTTCAGGATGGCCCCTGGGGACGGCACCGAGGCCGGAGCCCATCTGCTCCCTGAGGGACGGGTAAACAGTTTGGCTGGCAGGAAGGAGAGATGAGGGATTAAACCCAGGCTCTGCGCTAAAGGGTAACTTCTGCATCAGCGATTCTGAAGGCCATGCTCTGCTCCCCTGGGGGGCAGACCTGGGCAAAACGGTCACGGCAACAAGGGTCCCTGTGTGTCACCCTCCTCCAGAGCCCAGGCTGAATTCAGATCCCATGAGGCTTTCTGATAGGCCCACCGTCATCCTCTGCGCCTCTCCCCCATGCCATGTCAGACACCCCCTCCTGTGCCTCTGAAGATGTCTGTGCCACTAAGGATTCTCAGAACCACCCCCAGCCTTCCAGGATGCTGGGGAGAAGGACTCACTACCATGAGGGGTCTCCCAGCACCTCGAGTGTTGGGGAGCAATCTGCCTCCCTGGGAGCCCACCCGGGTGGCCCACAGATTCAGGACCCCACACGGACAGCCCTAGTGGTGGCTTCCCCCTCTCTCTGGCCCTGGTACAGGCCTTCAGTGTCATTGACTCCCCTCTAAGCAAGTAAACTGGAACAGGCACATGGCAGCCCTCTATCACACGCCTCAATGTCACTATCAGAGTGGAAAATCTTCAGGGGTCATTACTTTCCAAAGGGCTGGCAGCCTCCCATCCCCTTGTCCATTAGTGGCTCCTTAAAACGCAATCCAATATCCTGGTGAACTTCACGCTGAAGCCAAACCTGCTGTCCCCTGCCTGGCTCTAATCCCTATAAATCTCCAGCCCAAGTCAAGAGCTGACCCAGCACTGGGCCCTGCGGCTTGATCCTGAAGTGACTTGGCTGATACTTATGGGAGGGACAAAAGGGGCTAAATCTGAGAGACATTTGGGTCCCCCTACACTAGGTGACAAGTGATCTCCAAATTGGCACATCCTCACCAACATGAAAAATCCTGCCAGAGACAATCATGATGCGGGAGGGTCCTGCCAGATGTGAAGATAGGGTGGTGATGATAAAATGAGAATCGGGGAGCCCGCTCCCCTCAGTGTTTCTGAGACCCAGGGCCGCCTTAGCCTCCTAATCCCAGTTGGCTTTACTTCAGCGCTCTAACCTTCCCCAGAGAGGGAGAGCACCCGTTTGCCCAGATGAAGACCTACCATGTGTCCCATGAAGACACTCAGCAGTTGCCAAACCAACTTCCTTTTACTTCTGAAAGACACTAAGACCCTGCAAGGAGAAACCTAGTCATTGAGCTTCCTCCAAAAAAAAAAAAAAAAAAAAAATTCCAAAGGATCAAGACACAGCCCCTGAGTTGACCTTCAAAACAACTGACACCAACTTCTGTTGTCACCTTACACTCTGTTGAAGAACCTAAAATAGCGCCCCTTTCTGTCACCCAAACAGTTGGTATATTCAAGATCATTCTCTAGGTCTTTTCCCTTGCAAGTCTCTCTCCTCCCCATGTGCGTTTATTCTCTGTCTGTCTGTCTCTTGCTCTTTCTCTCCCTGTCCTCATCAAAGCCCACCCTGCTGCTGGTCCTGACCATGCAATCTGACCATCCCTCCAGCTTAGCGGGTTAGGTTTCTGCTCCTACCCGAGGTCCCCTCTAATGCTCAGGTCCTCCTCCTCTCAGGTTGCCAGGAGTGTCCACGTGTTGTTACGTCCCCCTTTCTTCCTGCTGTCCCTCTTTAGCTCCTTCTTTTGTGGGCACGAGTTCTTCCTAACAAGATTCCAATCTACACGAGGACGTGTGTTCCTCTTGGTAGTCCCCAGGACACCTAGCCCACATGTAGCCTTATACATGATGAAGAATTTTGGTTTCGAGGGATAATTCCTAGTTGATAAAAAAATGAAAGTCCAAAGAAAATGAAACAGAAATAGTCGGAAAACATTTGGATATTTTTCGCAAGATAGAGTTCTAAGACTGCTTGCGTGTGTGTGTGTGTGTGTGTGTGTGTGTGTGTCGCACGCTCTTGTAGGTATACATATGGTACTTTGGATCCAAGGCAGAATTAGGCTCATTAAGATGTTTGCTGACCACCTGCATGTGGGTGCATCCACAAAGTCCTCAAATTGTCCTCATTTGCGAGGCTTTTTTCTTTGCGCATCATAACAAACCCGCTGTAATGACGGGAGCTGCGGCTGGCATGCCTAATGAGCTGTGGCTGAAGAAATGATGTGATAGCATCTTGCGGATGGTAATTAACACGAGGCCCCTATTATGTCCTATCAGAGTCGCATCTTCTTGCTGACAAGCAATTCCCCAAAATAATCACTTGTCTTTCAACATCTCCATGCCAGGACTAATTGTGAAGAGCTCCTGCCTGGAAAGGCCACCCAGAGCAATTTGGGGACAATTACGTGGGCACCGGCGGCTGCTGGGCACAATTACCTGGGCCTGAATACATGGTGAGTGAGACGGAGCGTGGGAAATGAGGCTTTGGCCAGGCGTCCAGACAGCACCTGCCCAGAATCCACGTGTCACCCTTGGGCAGGAGAATAAAGGACTCATACTGGAAAGGGCTTAGTTCATTTTTTTCCTTAAAGATACTGTTCACTGGGGATGGGATGTGGCTTAGAGGTAGAGCACTTACCTAGCATGTGCAAGGCCCTGGATTTGATCCCCAACATGAGAGATGGGGGGAGAGAGAGAGGGAAGATATTTTCCATATTTACCTATAAAAAATATAGATAAACAAGATCACCCCTACCCATGTCTTGGTATAGTCATCACCATTGTCTTCATTGTCACCATCACCACCCAAAAATTGCTAGCCATTAGGAGCTTATACTCCATTCCACGTTCCTTGTTAGACCCCTAAATTACTTCGTTTCTAGAGGTAATGCAACTTTTGCAAAGTAGGTAACTATAGTTCCATTTTACAGATGAGCAAACAGCGTCTCTGACCTGTCTCTGCTCATACAAAGCAACCGATATCAGAGGCGTGATTTCCAGTTGAAACTGCGTCTGAAAGCTGTGTTCTGGTAGCCATTGTGTCTCTCCTTGTCTTCAGAACGGAGAGTTAAGCCTTGCTGTCTGGGACCCATAACATGTTCTTGAGAGAGCAGGGTGTGGAAGTGCTCTGCAAACTTTGTATAGAGCCAGGGTTTGCTAGGTAGCACCTGGCATCAACCCCGCTGCCATGCCTTGCTAACATATTAAGTGAGAAATATTCTTTGAATGGCTTCTAATTGGGTCCCATTGGGATACAGAGCCTGGGAAGCTTGGTGCAGAGTTTGGATAAAGAGAGGGAAGGGAAGGGAGCAAGGCTAGGTACCTGGGCGTGACATCATGAATTGAGGGTCAAAAGAATGACTAGAGAGAACGGGCAGAATCAATGGAATAGAAATTGTGCCTGGAATTGGGAACAGTCTATTAGCATCCCAAGTCAGCTGTCAGTCAAAATCAAAACAGTGTTCTCAGTATGCAAATGTGGCCTCCCAAGAAGTTCCTTGACCCCCTTTTCTAATCAGATTATTAACTTACATAAAAATTTCAGAGCCACTGTAGGTGCTGGGGAACAGGAGGTGCAGAAGTTCAAAGACCTGCATGAGAACAGTTAGAGGTCAGGGTGTGAGAGATGGGCCAGGGCCAGATTTGGAGAGAGGTTCTCTCTGTTTCTGCAGCCTGTCTCTCTCAGTTTTCTCTCTGTTTCTCTCTTTCCCTATCTTTCTGTCTCTCTCTACCTCTTTCTTATTCTTACTCTGGAACTTAGGAATGCAAAAGCTTTGTCCCCATTGCATTTGTGACAGTGATGAGGTCTGGAACTGGTCCTCATGCTGAAAGGTACAGGTGAAGATGCCCTAACCTCCTGTCTGCCCAGATTGCCAGCCAGGGCCCCCGCCAGGCTTGGCTGGTGATCCCTGTTCTCATGCTGGAGGTCCTGCAGGCAACCTGAGAGATTAATTGAAGTTCTGTTGGGCCATTCTCACAGGGCAACTCTCCAGCCCGCTGTGGCTTTTGCATTTGTCTTGGAAGAGGACCAAGCAGGAATGGAGGTTGACCAAAAGTAGGTGGAACTGACTCATTAGAGCCAACTCAGGCAGACACTGTGATCCAAAAAAGAAAAGAGAAGGTGTGTGGGAGGGGAATCAGACAGCACCAATGAAGATGGACTTTGCCAGGCAGAACCTGTAGCCGCAGCCTGGAAAGGGAAAAGGATGTCTATGTGCAGTCATGCATGGCCTCTCCCTGGGGCCAAGGCAAGGTACAGAGCTGAACCTGAGCTTCTTATCCACCAACTAGGAAACAGAATCCTCCCAGTCCCCAAGCTGGGCCACCAGGAACCCTCCTGGCCTGCAGAAATAACCAGGCCAGTGATGAAACTGGAGACACGTTACACCAACCAGGCATCTTGGAATTGGCTGTGTAAACCTGTGGGCTGTCCACCGGGAAGACATGGGCAGCCTATGACTGCTGTTCTGTTTGCCATTGTGGTGATGGTACCCTTAGGAGAGGACACCAGTGAGCACGAACTTACTTTCCCTGTGCTCTGCTCAGAGACTACTATCTTCATTCTTGAAATTCTTGCTGGGCTTCATGGAAAAGAGGGTGATGCTGTGGCAATTGCCTGGGAGAGGTTATTGGAATTAAGGAAGTGACATGAGGGGGAAGGATACTGGATGGAGATGTTCTCCATGGAAAGTAAAGGGTGGATATTTAGGAAATCAGTGGTTTCAGCAGTAAATGCAGGCTTGGATAATTAGTGATGAAAAAATCACTTAGGACTAAAAATGTGTGAAGGTATAATATGTCTATATTCTAATTGTATATATATATGTATATTTTCTAACACCAAGGATCTAGCAACCTATTAGATAGGTTAGTAACTTAGTAGGATCTTCACTATTAACCACTATTGATTAGTAGATATTGGTAGAGATGCTCCCTTACAGTCTTTGGGGTTGGTAGGGGTTTCTAGGGAAGACAACAAAGCTATATTCAGAGTCCCTCCCTTGTTATTTTTTTAAAATATTTTTAATTGTAGATGGACACAGTACCTTTATTTTATTTATTTATTTTTATGTGGTACTGAGGATGGAACCCAGTGCCTCACACATGCTAGGCAAGTGCTCTACCGCTGAGCCACAACCCCACATCCCTCCCTGGTTCTATTACACATTGCCCCTCTGCTCTGTCCTGTATGACCACCAGGTTATCAAAAGAAATGAAGAGAAAGCTCTTCTATTCAAGGGCAGGCTTTGGTCCGGGAACATGGGCCAAGTCAAAGTCTTCATACCACAGCTTAACTCTCCACCTAAAGATGGAGAAGTTCGTTTATGGAGGGCAAGTGAAATCTCCCTAGCTCCTACCTAGATGAGTTCAAGTGAAAGTAAGCCTCAGAAATAGCAATTAAACAGTAAAATCCCCAGGGGTTCCACCCTGGAGCCCCGTCCAGCCCTGACCCCCCTTGGACCTCTGCTAACACAGCCAACAGTCCAGTACTGGTGCCTCCGTGGATCATCACTGTGGACAGAGACCCGAGGAAACGCCTCTGTGAGCCTCTGACCCAAGCACTCACGTATTTAATGTGGCTCCCTCAGCCTCTGGGCCCATCAGATTCCACCGGCCCCTCACCTGTTGCCCCTCTAACGGTTCTCTCCCTGCCTCCCTTGTTTCAATCTGTCAAAATGCTCCATGAGGCTCTAGAAGCCACGTTGTATGAAAGATGTTTGAAGACTGATGGAATATTCAGGTCAGAGACAGGAGACACCAGGAAGAGCTATTATTATTCTCCTCAGCCCGCTGATGTGTGTCCTATCTGGAACAGAAATCAGACTTGGGGTGGCCCAAGAAGACTGAAGACCTGTGGGGGCAGCTGGGGGGGAACATTCCAGGTTGGTCTGAAGAAGTGAGCAGCTCCAACCTGAGCAGCTCAACTCCCACTGGAGCAGCTGACCTACAGGAGTCTCTCACCAACGGGGTGGCCGTCTCCAGCACCTGCACCGTCGTCACCAGCTGCTGAGGGCTCGCTGGGCACCAGGCCTCTGCTGAGCACTCTTTCTGTGTTTGCTCGGTTCACGCTCCTTCTACCTACTGCGCCGGCCTTTCTCTCCAGGCCTGTTCTTCTGTCCCCAAGCTCCCTGGCTTGTGATCCTCAGGGAGTTTGGAGCTTGAGAAGAGGAATCTTGACAAGTCTGGAAAGTCTGGGGAGAGGGCAGTGGTGGCGAGGAGGTGCCCACAAAGCATTTGCCAGACGCCCTTTGCAGCCTCTTCTACCTGACCCACTTGGGAAGTTGCGCACACAAACGAGTCATTTACAAGTTTACATGAAACTTCGAGATTTTGGTTTTCTCTTCCAGGGGAGATTTTTCTGTAACACTGGACTCTCATCATACAATAAAAATCTTCATCCCTTTATGATTAAGTGAGTGCTGTGGTTCAGAGAGCAAGTGGGAGTATTTGAGGGGCTTGCTGGAGAGATTTGTTCCCTTTAGCCATGTTCTATGAGCAAGTGTCAGAGTAGACAGGTGTGGATAGGGAGCTATTTTTCCTGAGGCAGATAATGGGTTTGGGCTGATGCAGATTCTCTGGAGGTGGATGGTGGTGGTGGTATCATGAATTTAAGTATACAGCTAATGAACTGTACACTTCAATATTGTTAAAATGGAAAAGAGAAGAGAGAATAAGCAGTAGCTAAGCATAACATTTGGAGACATAAGGGATAGTTAGCATAAAAAAATAGATAATTAAAGGGATTGCTTCCCCTTGTACAGTGCTGGCGGGGATGAAGGGTGGTTGGGCAAAATGGCCCACTCCCAAAGGGGAGCAGGCAGCAATATGGATCAGAATCATAGATGCTTGTCCCCTTGGACTTAATGATCTCATTGCCAAAGATTCATTGTCAGGATGAGCCTTTTGTAGAACAGAAGGACATGGGTGGGCAAGGGTCTTCTTGGTAGCAGTGTCAGGAGCAATAAAAGTTTGGAATAGTAAAGAGTACCTGTCCATTCAGAGGGAACCCATTCAATAAAGTATGTTAGAACTATACCAGGGGATGCACGATAGCTTTGTGTGTGTGCCTCACATTTAAAGGCCTCCAGTAGGATCAGTCCAAAATAAGATTTATAAAGTAAAAATAGGGGGCTGGGGATGTGGCTCAAGCGGTAGCGCGCTCGCCTGGCATGCGTGCGGCCCGGGTTCGATCCTCAGCACCACATACAAACGAAGGTGTTGTGTCCGCCGAGAACTAAGAAAAAATAAATAAGTGTTAATATTCTCTCTCTCTCTCTCTGTCCCCCTCTCTCTCTCTCACTCTCTCTTTAAAAAAAAAAAAAACAAAATAAAGTAAAAATAGAAAACAGAAGAATAGTGTGGACAGAATGCTACCTTTGTGTAAGAAAAGGGGAAAGCCCAATATGTGTGTGTGTGTGTGTGTGTGTGTGTGTGTGTGTGTGTAGAAAGGAACACTGCAGGATATACCAGAAGCTAAAGAGAGCCTGGCACAGTGGTGCTCTCCAGTTACTTGGGAGGTTGAGGCAGGAAGATCGCAAGTTCGAGGCCAGCCTCAGTAACATATTAAGACTTTGTCTCAAAACTAAAAGGGCTGGGGATGGGAGCTCAGTAGTAGAGTAGCCCTGGGCTCATTCCCCAGTACTGTAAAAAAAAAAAAAAAAAGAAGCTAAGCAGCAGTAGAAGGAGAGAGAAGGTGAATAGAGAGCTGGACTCTCATCGTGTGCTCATAAGTTGGTTTGATTTCTTAACCACATGAATAAATGATTTAATCAGACTTTTCTAAGAAAAAAATGGCCAGTACAGCCTTTTGTGAATTGGAAAATGCTTTACAGATACAAGAAAGTAATGAGAAAATATGGATACAGTCAGGTACAACTTCATGAGAGGGACACGCCTCAGGATTTTTGTCATTCTATTTTGCAAACTAAAATAGCTATCAGGTGATACAATCTTATGGCACCACCATCATATATGGGGTCCGTCATGGGCTGAAATGATGTTATTGGTGTGCGATGGAACACTCACCTATTATTTCTCCAGTGTTTCCTGGGTACCAGGAGATGTGCTTAATGCATTAAACCTGTTCTCTTCTTCAATCTTGTGTGGGCATTATGATCTTCAACATGATAGATGGGGAAACTGACAATCAGAGTCATTAATTAAATTGTCTAAGGTCAAATTTTTCGAAGGGCTCGAGCTGGGATCTGAACGCAGACGCCTCTGGCTGCAGACCCGAGGCTCCTGCCTCTGCTCTACTTCCCTGTGGCTGCCCTCCTCCAGCAGCTCTTCTCACTCGGGAGCTTTCCTTGTTTCACACACTGCCAGAGCCTCCTAACATGACATGGCCATTTTCCAGGAAAGCTCACTTCTTTCAAGGTCTTCTTCTCTGTGCCATTCTTGGAAAACCTGATCGCCTTGGCACCGCCAGTCTGCCGCAGGCCGTGTGGTCATGCTGTCTTCTGGAGTATTTTTGGTTGTAATTTTCCTACAATATCTGGATAAGTGCATGATTAGACACAATTCTTCCCTGCGGTTGCTCCAGGTCTTCCTGAAATATTAATTCAGGACCATGCCGGCTCTACTACCTTGGATGGAGCCCAGAAGATTTTTATGGAACACGTCTTTAAACTGGTTAACGACTTCGGAAGAACTGGGCTGTGGCTCTCTGCATCGTGCATGTGTGCACAGCAGAACTCTTTCCTGCATTTAGACCTCAGAGCCATGGACTCCTGCTTGCAATTAGGATCAGGTAATTACATGGTCCAAGGGGTGGCCCAACAGTCAAATAAAAATTTGGTCATAAAAATAATTAGATCACAGGCTATTTAAAAATAGGGTCCAGAGGCAGAACTGCAGACTCCATCCTTATTTGACCTCAGAGAAAGGACCCCAAGTTCAGAGCAAGCAGAGAAACAAAGCTGCAGGCATCTGGGGGACTGAAGTTCCAAGTCCAAGTCCTAGGGCACTCCTCCCCAGGAGGGAGGAGGAGACGCCTTTTCAAAAGATTCCATGGGGAAGTTTATAGCCTGCGAGTACCCCCAAGTACTTCCATTCAGCAGATCCTGTGTGGCTCTTTCCCAGCACCCTACCAGATGACCTGTCTCTCCTACCATAGTCGATACGTTGTTAAAGTTAGCGAGCTCTGAAGTGGGAGCAACTGACCTGCAAGGCTTCCCTGGAGGGATGAGTTATGAGATATCTCCGGGAAGCTGAAGGGCCAGTTTATTTCAGGATAAATGGCCTGATTGTGTCCTGTTGGCCCCATCTCAGCTGATTTGCCACAACCAGCCTACCATGTTTGGGTGTAGAATTTGGGGTAAGAAGAAGACAAATGTACTTGTTTATGTTTCAAGCAGCAGCCCAGGCATCACCAAATACCAGCTTCCCCACAGCCATCTCCCTCCCCTCCTCCAGGATCTGAGCAGGTGGTTACAGTGCAAGTATAGAGGCTCAGTGGAGACCCCTCTCAGGGCATCTAGGCCTCTTCTTGGTAAGGCTTGTGGGTGGGGAGCCGGCTTTTCCCCTGGAAGATGGAAGTGTTGAAAACCAATGATGCCTTCCACAAAGATGCCCAGGGTAAGTGTGCAAGAGCAAAGTCCAACTGAAAAGTCCTTCCTCATTCACACTTAGCACAGGTGTAGGGGTTTCTTCCTGCCACACTAGCTGGATCTGACTGGCGCTGGGTGTCCTTAGTTCAATTTCAACACTATCTGGACTTAGGGTTTTATCCCACATGTTAAAGGCTCATGAGATTGTCCCCAGTTCAGAACCCGTCGCTAGTCCCAGATGTGACCTGCGTTCTGACCTGCTGGCTACAGATCAGAGATTCCCACAAACCCCTTCTCAGGTTTGATACTTTGTAGACAGGTCACAGGACTCAGGGAAACACTCTATGTTTACCATTTATAATAAAGGATATTACAAAGCATACAGAAGGACAGCCAGATGGAAGAGAAGCACAGGGTGAGGTGCAGGGGAAGGGGCATGGAAATTCCTGGCCTTCTCCAGGCACATTACCCTCCAGAAACCTCCACCTGTTCAGCAACCTGGAAGCTCTCTGATCAGGAAGCCTCGTTAAATAGATATGATTGATTAAATCTTCGGTCACTGGTGATCAACCCACCTTCAGCCCCACTCCCCTTCCTAGAGATTAGGAGGTAGAGCTGAAAGTTCCAACCCTCTCATTACATGGCTAGTTCCCCTGGCAACAAGCTCCTGTTCCAAGGTTTTCCAGGCCTTTACCTCCTGCACCTCAGATAGAGCATTAATCTCCAGGATCTATAAAGAACTCAAAAAACTTAACACCAAAAAAACAAATAACACGATCGATAAATGGGCTAAGGATGTGAACAGACACTTCACAGGAGAAGAAATACAATCAATCAACAAATATATTTAAAAATGATCTACACCTCTAGCCATTAGAGAAATGCAAGTTAAAACTACACTGAGATTTCATCTCACGCCAGTCAGAATGGCAATTATCAAGAATACAAGCAACAATAAATGTTGGCGAGAATGTGGGGAGAAAGGTATACTCATACATTGCTGGTGGGAATGCAAATTGGTGCAACCACTACATAAAGCAAGATTTCTCAGAAAACTTAGGATGGAACCACCATTTGACTCAGTTATCCCACTCCTTAGCATACACCCAAAGGACTTAAAAGCAGCATACTACAGTGACACAGCCACATCAATGTTCATAGCAGCTCAATTCACAATAGCTAAACTATGGAACCAACCTGGGTGCCCTTCAACAGATGAATGAATAAAGAAAATGTGGTACATATACACAATGGAATATTATTCAGCTAAAGAAAAGAATAAAATCATGGCATTTGCTGTAAATGGCTGGAACTGGAGAATATCATGCTAAGAGAAATAAGCCAATCCCCCCAAACCAAAGGCTGAATGTTTTCTCTGATACGCAGATGCTAATTCACAATAAGGGATGGGGACTAGGGAAGAATAGAGGTACTTTGGATTAGACAGAGGGGAATGAAGGAAGGAAAGGGGGTTTGGAGATGGGAAGGACAGTGGAATGAATCAGACATTATTACCCTATGTACATATATAACTACACAACTGGTGTGATTCTACATCATGTACAACCAGAAAAATGAAAAATTATACTCCATTTATGAATGGTGTGAAAAAAAGGCTCCTTTCTCTGATGTATACTCTGGCACATTTGCAAGGATCAGATGACTGTATCTGTGTAGGTTTGTCCCTGTGTCTTCTATTCTGTACCATTGGTCTCTGTATCTGCTTTTATGCCAATACTATGCAGTTTTTGTTACTATAGCTTTGTGGTATATTTTGAAGTCAGGTATTGTGTTACCTTCAGTAGTGTTTTTTGGCTTAGAATTGCTTAGGCTATTCTGGATCTTTTATTGTCCCAAATGAATTTTAAGACTGTTTTTTTTTTTCTAGTTTTATTAAGAATGCCATTGGTATTTTGGTGAGGATTGCTTTCCATCTATTATTTTTGATAGTATGCCCATTTTAGCAATATTAATTCTGCATATCCATGAATTGTGGGAAGTTTTTCCATCTTCTTGTGTATTCAGTTTCTTTCTTCAATGTTCTATAGTGTTCATTGTAGAGGTCTTTTATCTCCTTGATTAGATTGATTCCTAGGGTTTTTTTTTTTTAAAGCTATTATAAATGGAATTGTTTCCCTGATTTCTTTCTCAGAAGATTCATTATGTACATAGAAAAGCTAATGATTTTTATATATTGAATTTTTAAACTACTACTTTGCTAAGTTTGTTTATGAGCTCTAACAGTCCTTTGATAGAGTTTTTTTTATCTTCTAAGTATATGATCCTATCATCTACAGTGATCACTTAATTTCTCCTTTCTTATTTTTATCCTTTAAATTTCCTTTTCTTGGGCTGGGGATGTGGCTCAAGGGGTAGCGCGCTCGCCTGGCATGCGTGCGGCCCAGGTTCAATCCTCAACACCACATACCAACAAAGATGTTGTGTCTGCCGAGAACTAAAAAATAAATATTAAAAATTCTCTCTCTCTCCCCTCTCTCACTCTCTCTTTAAAAAAATAAAAATAAATTTCCTTTTCTTGCCTAATTGCTTTGACTGGAATTTCTAATGCTATATGAAATATATGTGGTGAGAGTAAACATCCTTGTCTTGGTCCATATTTAAAAAAAATGCTTTTAGTTTTTCTCCATTCACTATGATATTGATTTTGAGTTTTTCATCTATAGCCTTTACGATGTTGGGGTAGGTTCCTTCTATCCCTTGTTTCTTCAGTATTTTTATCATGAACAGATGCTGAATTTTGTTGAAGGCTTTCCTCTACATTTGTGGAGATAATTAAGTGATTTTTGTCTTTAATCCTATTCATGTAATGAATTATATTTAGTGATTTGCATATGTTAAACCATCCTTGCATTCCTGTAATAAAATCAACTTGGTCATAAAGTACAATCTTCTTAATACATTGTTGTATATGATCTTCTAATATTTTGTTAAGGATTTTTGCATCTAAATTTTTCAGAGATATTGGTCTGTAGTTTTCTTTCCTTGATGTGTCCTTATCTGGTTTTGGTATGAGTGCAATACTTGTTTTGTATAGTGAATTTGGAAGTATTCTTTCTCTTTCTATGTCATGGAATAATTTCAGGAGCATTGGTATTAGTTATTCTTTAAAGGCCTGGTAGAATTCAGCTGAGAATCAATCTGATCCTGAACTTTTTTTTGTTAGATTTTTTTTATTACTGCTTCTATCTCATTGCTAGTTACTGGTCTATTTAGATTTTCCATGTGCTCTTGATTCAAATTTGGCAGGTTGTATGTATCTAGAAATGTGTACATTTCTTCTAGTTTTTCCAATTGAAGTATAAGTTTTTAAAATAGTCCCTAATGATTCTACATATTTCTGTGATATCTGTGGTGGTTTCTTTTTCTTAGATCTCTAATTTTATTAATTTTCATCCTCTCTATTTTCCTTTTGGTTAGTTTTTAATTGCTTATCATTCTTGTTTATCTTGTCAAACAACCAACTCTTTATTTCATTGATCCTTGTATTGCTTTTTTATCCTCAATTTTATCAATTTTGGCTCTTATTTATTTCCTTCCTTCTGCTGGTTTGGAATTTTGTTTGTTCTTCTTTTCAAGGGCTTCAAGATGAATCATTAGGTTTCTATTTGGGATCTTTCTGATTTTCTTATGTAAGCACCCATCTCTATAAACTTTCCTCTTAGAACTAGCTTCTCAGTGCACCAGAAGTTCTGGTATGTTGTATCACTGTTCTTGTTGGATTCTAAGAATTTTAAACCTTCTCTCCTGATTTCTCATTGATCATTCAAAAGTGTACTTTCAGTCTCCATATGTTATATAATTTTGTGTGTTAATTTATAATTTTATTCCATTACGATACATCAAGATGCAAGGAGGAACCTGACCTAAGTAGACCTAAGGTCTACTTGGTTGGTTCTGTGAGCTGCTGAAAAGAAAGTGTACAGCCACTTTGGGATGAAATATTCTGTAGATGTATGTTACTGCCCTTGATTTATAATATTTTTCAGGTTCACAGAGTCTCTGCTGTGTTTATTTCTGCATTATCTATCTATTGGTGAGAGAGGTATGTTGAAATCCTCCAGCATTATTTCACTAGGATCCAACTGATTCTTTAATTTGAGTAGTGTCTCTTTTATGTAATTAGGTGCACAATTGTTTGGGGCATAAATATTTACTATCATTATATCTTCTTGTTGGATTCTTCCCTTTACCAGTATGAAGTGACCTTCTTTGTCTCTTCTGATTAATATTGCCTTAAATTCGGCTTTGTTAAAAATGAGAATATTTACTCCTGCTTGTTTTCAGGCTCCATTCACATGGTATATCAATTTCATTGGGACATTCCTGAGATCTAGACTCTCAACAGAGATCAGTATCTGCTAGGTCCTAAGGGTGTGTTGATTTAATATCTGCAGGCAGATACTTCACAGCAAAGCCCCTGAGGCCTGGTTAGACTTAAGTCCCAGCCATGGGAACTGCCCACATAGATCTCTGCAGGAGCCTGTCCCTGGGAATGAGGCCATACACATGGTAGATCAATTTCACTTTCAGTCTGTGGTTATCTTTGCTTTTAAGATGAGTCTCTTGCAAACAACCTATAGTTGGGTCTTGTTTTTTAACCCATGGTTATAAGGAAAGGAAGAGAACTAGGCACAGTGGTGCACACCTGTATTCCTAGTAGCTCAGGAGGCTGAGGCAAGAGGATTGGGAGTTCAAAGCCAGCATCAGCAACAGCGAGGTGCTAAGCAATTCAATGAGATCCTGTCTCTAAAAATAATACAAAACAGGGCTAGGGATGTGGCTCAGTGGTTGAGTGTTTCTGGATTCAACCCTAGTTCTAAAATAATAATAAAAGATTATTATAAAAGTAAAGAAAGGTGAGAGAAAGAATAGGAAACTTTGGCTGTTAGTGAGAGGAGAAAGGAGAGAAAGAAACACAAAGCAAAGCAAAACCAAAACCAAAATATTCCGAACAAAAACCCTAACCCTCAAAACAAGACAAGGAAAAACAACTATATTCTAAAAATGCTAAAAACAAGAGAGAGAAGAAAATCAATGTGTATACGTATACAAGTCCAGGAAACAATAAGCATAACAAGAACCTAAAAGATAAAAGATCCAAAATGAAAAAATGAAAGAATCAAAAAATTATCTCCACCTAGGAAATAAAAGTGGGTGTGTCAATAACTACACCCAACTGTCCTTCTAGTCTTTTCTTCTTGGCCTATGTACTGAGAAAGAGAGAGAGAGACAGAGAGAGAGAGAGAGAGAGAGAGAGAGAACAAGACCCTAGGTTTTTTTTAACCCCCTTCCTCTTTTTGTGTTGCTTCCCTTCTCACCAGTATAAATAAGATAGAACAGAGTGGGAAGTGCTGTCAATTGGAGTTTTGTCTGCACAGACCGGATTAGTGCACTCCCAGGGTGAGGCTGCTGCAGAGTTCTATGTGGGCAGTTCCCGTGGCTGGGACTTAGGTCCAACCAGGGCTCAGGGGCTCTGCTCTGCAGAGATTAAATCAACACACTCCTAGGACCTAGCAGATGCCGATCTCTGTTGGGAGTCCAGATCTCAGAAATGTCCCAAGAATTCCACTGGCAGAGCAGGGACGCTAATCCTCCACCCACTCAGCTGCCATGAGCACAGCCTTCCAAAACTTAGTCCCTGAGGATATTCATGCCTTCCTGTTCAGTTTCCTGACCCCCTCCAGTTGGTCATATGAACCACCAGGCTCTAAGGGAAAACCAGATGGGCTCCGCTTGGTTTTTCTGACTTATATCTACCTGGTCACAATCTTCTTTGTGCCTGTTTCACTTACATTCTGCTGGGGACTCCCTGGGCCACAAGTTGGACACATCGCAGGACAGTCGGGCAGCATCTGCTATGATCTCCTGGTTTCTGCAGCATGGCTGCCTCCATGGTTCCCTCCTCTTGCTCCCTTCTCACCAGGTGAAAGGCACAGAGCACTTTCAAACACCAATTCGTGGTGCTTCGGCCTCTGGATGAGCTAAATTCAGGCTGCTTTTCTGATCCCTAGGTTTTTCCATATCCAACACCAGTTAGATCCCAGGACACTCTTCCTTGTTCTTTGTTCAATGTACCCAAGTTTCTGAGTCTCTAAGACCCTCTAATTGTCCAGCACTGAATTTTAGTGTGATCCCTCTTTTACTTACCTTGCTGACAAACAGTGCTCCTGCTGCTTGAATCCCAAGCCAAGAAGCAACTGAAAGTGCAGCCTTCCTCTAACCCACCATCCTCAACCTCCCTGTCTCCATCACTTCTGAGTTTGTCAGTCTGTGAGATTTTCATTGTTGATGAGACTTAGGTTCTTGAGATGGAGAGAAGCAACCAGCCTGGGGAGAAGAGAAGTGAGCAGGTCCTGCGGAGGGGGAGGGAGGATGGACTTCCCTGAGCAGCAGACACAGGTGAGTCAAGAAGAACAGCACTATTCCTGGGCTGAGCTGGAGGAGCAAAGAGAAGACAGCGCTGCAGGGCTGAGGCTCCAAGGGTAAAGGAGCTGCCTCACTCTGCCTCAAAGCATGCAGATGCAGAGAAACCAGGGAGAGGTTGATATAACCATTTTTCTGACATGAAGGGCACCGTGCTGAGAGGTTTACCCAGATTCTTCCACTTTATCCTCCTAACAGCTCATGGAGGAGGAATTTTTATGCTCCCTAGTAGATGGAGGAGGAAGTTGAAATTTGAGAAGCTAAGAAAACTAATCCACACCCGAAAGCCAGAGAGAGGAGCGGGGCTGAAATCTGAACCTAGCTCTGTGGAACTCCAGAGCAGGCGTGTGCAGCCGTGAACCAGAACTTCCACTGGGCTCTAAAGTGCATGTGGCAGATCCTGCAGGGACTCCTCCTGGTCAGGGGATGGGAAGACCATGTTTATTGAAACTACCAATAGCACAAGCTGCTGACACGTGATGGGCACTTCATAAATATTTACCGAGTAAGTAAGTAACAGCTCTTCCTTTGTGAACTGAGTCTAGGCCCTGAAGCACTTCGATAGGACACGTGACATTGAGACGCTCTCTTCCCTTGGCATTAAGGCCCTGCTCACTCAGCTGGAGAGACCATTGTCCTGGTCACGTTCCCTGGCAGGGAGGTGGGGTGGTGGGGTGCCCGTGTGAAGGTTGCCTCACAGGCCACTGATGGTGATGGGAGCCCTGCCTGGCCATGCGCTGCCTGGACAGCATTTCTAGACACTTTCTGCTGGACTTGACTTATCAGTCCTTGTCTTGGTAATGAGGACTGAAGACACAGTGAAGGGTCCTGCCTCGCCCCCACATCCTAACACACAGCCCTGGCTCCCCTGCAGCCAGAGCACGCCTGCGGCTTCACAGGACTGGACATCCATGTTGGAGGGCGCCCCAGGCCTGAGCACCGGGCACCTCAAGCACGCATCCTCGGGGATAGGAGGCAGCCCGGAGTGAGCATGTGTGTCTCACCTGCCAGGACTTGCCACCAGGATTCTGTGTCTGCCCTTTACAAGAGAGTTAGGTGTTTTCCAAGGTGAAGCTTTGGAGCCCTGCTTTGTTAGGGCCGGAAGCCATGGGTGCTTGGCAAAGGAAGTGGAGCAGCCAGGCAAGCACCAGGCTGGCCGTGGCCTCTGCTCTGCTTCTGGAGTCTTCCTAGTTCTCTCTTTCTGCCCCTCAGGTTCCTTCCTTTCCCTTCTCAGTCCTACCTCCCCCTCTTCCTCTGCTTTCTGTCCTCTCCAAGCTCCAGGCTTGTGTTTCTGATCTTCTCCACAGCACTGCTCCCTCCCCATGCCTTCCTGCTTCCCAGAGGCACCCATCCCTGCCACCCATCCCCACCAGCCTCCTTGCTGTCTGGAGGAGGTCCATGTTGGCTCTACCCAGGTCCTGTCCCATGGAGGTTCTTCAAAGTGCCCCCTTAGCCTCGGGCTCCAGGGAGAGGCAGAGTAGGCAGCTGCCCAGGCACCTGCTGAGGTGGAGCCTCTGCTGGAGGCCTTCCCTGGGCTCCCTGGGCGCCTGGCTCTGCAGGGTGTGCAGAGGCCAAAGCCTGGCAGTGAGCTCCCTGCATGCCAGTCACCAGCCCTGGGCTGGGGAGCTCTCTGTGCTGACTCACAGCAGGGGCTCACCTGGCAGGGGGCCCCCAATGGGGCAAAGGCCCCATGAGCCTCACAGCGCAATTAGCATTTTAAAGAAAGGTCAACAAGAAAGGATTTTAGAGACCTGCTGGGAGCAGAAAGGATAATGGTAAGGAAAGTTCACTTGCCTCAAGCCCCAGCGGGCCCATCTGCTGACCAGTGGTATTCAAGAGGGCATTGAGGGGACCCCATGAGGATTCCAACTTGAGCTCAGTCACAAAGAGGCTTTGGGCAGGTTATTTGACATTCATAAATCTCACTTCCCTTACTGTAAAAAGAAAAAGTCAGATAAAAGACTCTCTAGAGTGGCTTCCTCTCTAGAATTAAGATGGCCTGGGAGTGTGTGGGAGGGGATAGACACCTAGGTGTCCACTGAGCATGCTGTTCACTGGCCTCCATGGGAAAGCTTGGAACAAATCCCAGCTCCTTGTGTGACTCTGGATGAGGTCCTTGCTTAACTTACCTGAGCCTCAGTTTCCTCATCTGTAGTGAGTTTAATGCTTAATGGGATCCTTTAAAAATTAAGTCAAGAAGGAAAACAGAGAGTTTCCCAAGCACCAGTGCATGACTGATAATTTTGGCTTTTTCTCTGAACCTGGTGCTCAGTGAGGAAGTGGTGCCCTATACCAGGCTCTCTGGAATCTGATGGCCAGGGGTGACTGTGTCACTTTAGAGCACTCACCCATTTCTGCTTCTAGCACAGACAGGCCTGGCCCCAGGCAGAAGCCATTAGTTGGCAATGCCAATGTCCCTCCTAGCAGCGATGCTTTCATTCATTATGTTAATAATGATGACTTCTATTTATTTATTTATTTTATGTATTTAGTTTGTTTTTATTTATCTGCTTTCTATGGCAGTGACGGTTGCCCATGAATCTAGTTTTTACAGAGTTTCCTTTTGAAATAAATTTAAGTAAATGAAAGGAGGAGGTGATCTGAAAACCAATATTAAGTAAGTGCTTTGGTTTCAGGTATGAAGTATCTCCCCCTCCACCTACCCAAACTCATGTCTGAGACATAGTAGGATTGGTTAGAGGTGAAATGATTAGCTTATGAGTGGTTTAATATCAGTGATATGGATTAACTATGTGGTAACTATCAGCAGGTAGGGTGTGTTTGGAAGAGAAGGTCCCTGGGGCCGTGACTTTGGGGGTTTGTATTTTGAGCAGAGGTCTCTCTGCTTTCTGGTTGCGCTACCCTGAGCAGTTCTCCTCTGCCACAGACTTGCACCAAGATATTCTGCCTCACTTTGGGCCCAGAGGTATGGAGTGGGCTGACTATGGCAGAAACTCTGAAAGAGTGAGCCAAAATCAAATTTTCCTCTTTTTAAGTTGTTCTTGGGTCTTTTGATCACTTCAATGAAACGCTGATTCAGACAGTGTTTCAGTCAGTTTTTTTCGCTGCTGTGACTGAAAGATCTGACCAGAACAATCATAGAGGAGGAAAAGTTTATTTGGGGGCTCAGGGTTTCAGAGGTCTCAGTCCATAGACAGCAGACTCCATTCCTTGGGGCTCAAGGTGAGGCTGAACATTACAGCGGAAGAGTGTGGCGGAGGGAAGCAGCTCACATGAGGATCAGAAAGTAGAGAGAGAGGTCTCCACTTACCAGATACAAATATATACCCCAAAGCCACGCCCCCAAGTCCCACCTCCTCCAGCCACACCCTATCACTTCAGCTACCACTCAGTTAATCCATATCGGGGAATTAATTCACTGATTGAGTTAAGACTCTTACAACCCAATCGTTTCTCCTCTGAACCTTCTTGCGTGGTCTCACACATAAACTTTTAGGGGACAACTCATATCCAAACCATAATCGACAGTAAACTGAAAGTCAGCACATAAGCTGAAAGTCAGCACAATGGTGATCTCAGCATTGGGGAACTATTTACATTATTATCTGGGGACCTCTAATGTGCCCTCTGGGGTCTCCAACCTCATCAGTGGGTCTTCAGTCATGACCATCACTGCCCTGGGAGGAAGGGCTTGCTTGGCCTCTGTGCCCTCTCTCTGCCTGCCATGTCCTCTCCCAGGAAGGGCTGACTCCTCCAGCCTTCATGGAAGACCCCAGGAAGAGTGAGCAGCAAGGGCCCCCTTGGCAGCGTGTGTGCTGATAAATTCTTTAGAAAAACTTTAAATTGGTTCTGACCCAAATGGTTTCTCCATCAAATTTAATGGAAAGTCATTTTGGGGTCCCCTGGTTTCTGAGCCATTGCATTTCTGCAAATGATAAAGGGGTTGGAATTCCCACCTGAGCCAGTGTACTTTAGGCAGAACATATATCACCTTCTGAAATAAACACCGCTTACGCATACCAACCATCCTGTCTCAGTACAGTGTCAGCACAGAGATCCTGACAGAAGAGCCAGGAGCAGGTCAAAGAAAAGCTTTATGCCCGTGGCCATCCATCACCCAGGAGTGCCCAGGCCTGCTGGGGCAGTTTGTGGGTTCCTTTGCTCTAATAACTTGCATTTGTGATCAAGAGAAAAACCAAATGAGATTTTTAGATGACCAAAAGGAAATTTCACACGGCTTCTATTTGGCTTAACACCTTGCCGAAAAGGCACTTAGCTTCAGTGTCCTGGTGCCCATGAGGGCTGGTCTGAAAGCCAGGGTTCACACCTCTCTGAACTTTCTAGAATGGCCCAGAGGACAGCCATGTCACCTCCACCTCCAGCTCTCTCTCTGGATTAGTAGGTCAGGCACACAATGTCTGCTGGGAAAATCTCTCCTGGGAGTAGACTTGAGGACTCCAGTTCTGGCCAAGGCAAGGCTCCATCTCTCCCTCCTGTCCTCACACAGCATTCCTAGCACGCTGTTTCCTACCTTCTGAAAAATCTATTGGTATTCTGCAGGATCATGGCACTCTCCTTCCATAAAGACATTTAATGAACTTTCCTCTTGTACTCAGCCCAGTTTATTGGTATGTATTCCCTTGAGGACTTACTCTTCTGCAATTCTCAGGACACTGCTAGATTGGGTTTCTGTTTTGTTTGGTCGTTTGGTTTGTCTTTGCCAAAGCATAGCAAAAGCAATACCATGGTTTATCATCTTCTGGAAACTTTAAATTATAAGCCCATCTTTGGGAAGCAGGAAACTCATCAACTGTGGGATACTGAAGCTGAAGAAGGGCTACACTGTCAAGGGAGGTGGTTGTCAGTGTGAAACAAAGGGGTCTTGCTTTGAATAATACTGTGACAAAGGACACCAAGATTGCAAGTCAGAATTGGAAGCAAATGAAGTCCCCAGAGATGTCTGTCTTCTTGACTTCTCTCCTTATGCCCAAGAGGGTTCCTAAGCAGGAAGGATGTGCTCGCCACTCTTCTTATTAGCAAACATTGCTAAAGCCACTGGGCAGAGGCAGCTACTAGGCTGACTTGTTTATCGTGGAAGTGAAAGGTAATTTCAGCCAGGGTCTGAGCCACGAGTTGGCTCCACATGGACCAAACCACGGATGTCATTTTGGGGAATGGTCCTGTAAATGGCAAGAGGAACTATGGTTGGGGACAATACAGTGAGACCACAGCATTGTTTTCTCCAGAGGCATTAGATTTTGTGAGAAAAGAGAGACTTATTTTATAACCACAATGGCTGGCAGGCATCGGCTGCTCTGAGGTCAGTGGGGAGGGGCAGTTCCCACAGCCAGACTGACTCCACTGCACCTGTCCTCACACCTGCTCTCCCTAAAGGGCAGGGGCTGGGGCTAGGAAGGAAGACTGTCAGTCAAAACCTTCCAGACAGCTTTTCAACTACTATAAGCCACTTGTGCACCGTTGGAGAACTTATTTTGAAATATATTAAATTTTGCAATAACCCAAATGTCAGCAATATGCCAGTTGTTGGAATATTATTCAATTATTTCTTAAAAATAGCATTTCCATGATATTTAATAAAAAAGAGAAAATGCTTGCAATTTAATGTTAAGGGGATAAATGCTGAGTGTTTAATCTAATCTTAATTTTGCAAATACCCACCAAGAGAGAAAGTGTGAAAGAGATCTACAAAAATGTTGAGCGGTATCAGTGGGTGGTAGGATGCCAGGTGGCCTCTACATTCTTTTAGGAAACTTTTATATTCCAAATTCCTTCCAGTAGGTGTGAGTTAGTTTTATAAGAAGAAATAAATATGAGAAACAAACTGCGCAAAGCCTTTTCTCTGCCTCTCTCGATCTCGGGAACCAGAGTTCGCTTTTGGCACTCAGAGACCCTGGGACCTAGTTTTGAGTGCTGGGTCACTGAAGTCTGGCTTCTTTTTATAAATCACAAAGGCACAAATTGCTCCAGAGGTGGCAAATTCTCCTGTCATGTCAAGTACTGCACAGATCTAAACCTCAGTTTCCTCATCTGTAAAGCAGGAGAATAGTTACTGCCCTTTCTTATATCACAAAGAGACTAGGAAGATTAATGGGGATAAGAAAGAGGAGTACTTTTGAGTGCTTAGAAGGGAACACATGGTCAATGAAGCAATGGTGGGGACATCAATAATAATTATAGCTCAGATCTGACACCAAATCTGGTAATGATCTGAACCTCATTTGCTGCCTTCATCCCAACAGTTGATATGTTGATAGATCCAGTAACTGAATGGTTAATATTAGTAATATTAGTTAATAATGATGAACTAATTATTAACCACATTAGGTAAGTTAATAATAGTGTGGTGGTCATTTTCTCCACATTTTTTTTCATTATTTATTTTTTAAATCAACAGAATTGTGTATTTTTTTCTGGTGTACAAGTGACGTTTTGAAATATATCTATACATTGTGAAATGGTTAAATAAAGCTAACATATGTATTTTCATGCATGCTTATTGTTTACTTGTGGTGAGAAAACCTAGCATCTATTCTCTTTCAAATATACAGTGTTATTAATTGTAGTAGAGGTGTTAGATCGCTTATTGCTAACTTATTGCTAACTGAAAATTTGTATCCTTTTATCATTGTTGCCCCAAACTATGTACCCCTTCCCCATGACTACACTTATTTTTTCTTTTTTTAACAGTGGGATTTTCTTCTTTGGAATTTTCAGATCTCAAATTTCAGACAGTTGGAATAAGCCCCCTTTTTGACAATGACCAAAAGGTGATATGCTTGGAAAAGCCACAAGAAGGCGCTAGATCACTTAAAGAGTCACCACCTGGCTTCTCCAGAGCAGAAGCAGCAAAGATTAGCGTCAGAGTATTGGAACTGGGTGCAGGCTGGGGAAAAAGAAAATCCAGTACACAATAATTGTGATTCTGGGGCAACATTTAGGTAAATAAATGTCCTCTTTGGCCTTTAATCACTCTGCTTTTTTAGTCTGTATGTTTAAGCACTTATTTTATTTCCTTTAAGTCAGTTAGGATTGTTCAGATTAGAATACTTAAGAAACTTGAAACCTCTGGTTTGCTTTGAAAGCTGCCACAGATACAAGTGCAGCTTGGAAAGAGACTGCCCTCCTCCCAGCGAGGCTTTTAAATGTATTTAGAAACAAATAAATGGCCCAAATTGTATTTTAAAAAGAGAGAGAAGTTTCTACTTTTGTTTTATCTTTGGTTCTTATACAATGGCACTTAGTTCCCAGGCTGGGACACACCCACATTAGGTAAAGATGTGCTGGGACCACATGCAGGTGGTTCTCTGTACTCCTTCCATTTCCTGGGTCATCCAGGGAGTGGAGAGACAGTGAGTGGCCATGGGTGACAGGGTCATAGACCCCATGCAGGTTGGAGGAGCTCTGCTGTGCCCTGGAGACTCCACAGCCTGGCTGTCCTTGGGGCCCTCTGGGTGCAGTGTCAAGGTCATAGCAGAGTGCAAAGGCAACTGCATTACCTTGCCTTGGTCCTCATCCCAGCTGAGGGGCCTATGGGATGCAGAATAGCAAAGTGGGAACGGGGCTCACATTCCCCCTCCTTGCATCTCCTGCAGAGCAGGCTGCATGCACACACATGAGTCTGGGTGTGTGGTCAGAAGCTCTGCTCTGAATCTGTCCACTTTTTCAGGTCATAGTATCACAGCCAAGATCTGTATTGTGTTTTCTTTTTCATCCTTATATATAACCCTGTGAGGCAGGCAGTATGGTCTCTGTTTTTATTCAGGTTTTACAAATAAGGGAACACAACTAATGGAAAATGTCTAAGGTTCCTTTGAAGTTTGAGAAACCATTGAGTCGAGGCAGAACCTCTTCCTACACTGGTAAGACCAGTTGCCAGGTTTTCTGAACAAGACACAGAAGTTTTGGGACAGAGCAGAAGTGGCTGGAAAGAGCTGGGCAAATGCCTAATGTCATCTATCCCTAGTGGAGGGTGGTGTTTTCTTTCAACACCTACCAGGCAGGCTACTGGGGATTGTCGGGACAGAGACTATTTGATTTTGACAGTGAATCTCTCTGTAGAAATCAGAAGAAGAGGGTGACTTAGGGGCCTTGCAGCATCTTCTCAAAGGATACTGAAGTGATGAAGGTGATGATGGGGAGAGACAGGGCTGTGGATTTTGCAATTGGGGGACAGAAGGCCAGTAGCCTCTTGCTAACAGCCTAGAGACTGGCATTGTACAGGGATCTAGGCTTTTGGGAGATGGTGTAGGAGGACCCTAGGGATTTTATGAATGAGGAACTCCATTGTGGAGGTTTTATACTCCACTGGTGAGGCGGTCCTATCTTCTGCTTCTCTTTTTATATCACGGGGATTTTATTTTAAAATTTCAAATCTTGGACTTGATTTAAGGAAAGGCCTTAACTTTCTTTGCATACGTTGAGGTACAAAGACAGTAAAGTGTGGTCATTTTAAAAGTTAAAAAATAAAGGAACCTCAATGCTGCAGTCACTTTGAACTCCTCCCCAGCACAGGACTGTAAAAGACCCAGGACTTTTCATATATGAGACTGATATGTCAGAGTGGCTGCAGAAAGATAAGGTTGGAGGTACCATCAGATGACAAAATGGAAACTCTGACAGTTTTCCTTTCCAGAAATATTATCTGCAATTCTTTTACACACTGCTTTTTGGATACCAATACTCAGGAAATCTTACTGCGTTCCATTTTTTTTTTTCTTTGACTTTGGCCTAAATGTTTACACTGAACCCAATGAAGGTATTCTCAAGCAACCAGTTGAAGCTTTAGGCATCTCCTTCAGTCTCTGCCCAGCTTGGCCTTGCCTGGCCCCACTCCTCCCCTGCATCCTAAGCCTCCAAGGGCAAGGGCAGGACTGACCCTGAATCAGACAGAGAAGGCTCCTACAGTTAAGGAGGATAACTTGGGCCTCTACCACAGGAAGAACTGAAGGGAACCTGAGAATTCCAATTAGGCTTAAACTAATGAGCTGGAAACTTTGGGGAAATCACTGTGGGCAGTGAGGGGAGAGTGTGATAATCTTTGTTTTAATTAGCACTGGAGAAACTTGTGGTCCAGCAGGTAGCTGGAGGAAGCATGGTGTCCAGAGGGAGCAAAGCTTGTGAGAACATCAATAGGGGAATTGCCTTATGGCTGGGATGGGGCTGCTGAACAAACCCAGACCCCTTTAAGTGGGGAGGAGGAAAGACTCTACACCGGGAAAAGGCGAGTTTAAATGAGGCCAGGCACACTCCTTTCCCAGCTGGAGTCTGAGATTCAATAAGAGGGGAGGGTCTCTTTGAGTAACCCTGTTGTCTATTAGGGCCTGCATCATGCTTGAGGCTGCTCTTGGTGTCCACCTCTGACTACTCTTAGGCGCCTCTGTTGCTTACAAAGGCCAAAAACCACCTGCTGCTATCAGAGGCCACAGATCATAGCTTTCCAGATGGCCCTGCCCTTCGACCACACGAGGGGCCTTGGGGCACCTAGAAATAAAGAGAAAAGCGAAATATGGGGTTCGTAGTCGTCATGTATCCTGGGTCAGGAATTTCCTCACACTGAGAGCCCCATGATCTTGGGGCACTGGGCCTGTGGGATCAAGTTGACAGTTGACCATCCCTCCCTCCCCACTGAGGGCTCATTTGGGAAAAAAAACATTCTGGCCCTGGAGCCTTGTCCCTCTCCCAGGGTCCCTCAAGGCGCTTGGCACAGGGGGGAGGGTGTGTGTGGGTGACCAGCATCATTGGAGACAGGTGCTGGGTTCTTAGCCTGGACTGGGCGCGCACTACCCTGCGCGCTGGGGTGGTCAGAGGCACGTGTAGGTTCACCGCGAAGGGGCCTGCCTGCCTTTGCCCAGCTCCAAGCCCAAGCGAACCAGCGCGCTGAGCCTCCTCCCCTCCCGCTTCGGGCGGCCTGAGCCCGCGCCCGCTCCAGTTGCTGCAGCTGCCACTGCTGGCGGCTGCGGGGAGCGCGGGGCGCGCGCCGAAGAGGATCGGGCAGCGAGGACGGTGACGAGGAGCCGGAGGAGGCAAGAAGGAAGAGCGAGCGGAGGCATAGGAGGCTCAGCGTCTTGGAGACACGACTCGGGGTCCAGGGAGCATGGGCTAGCAGGAGGCGGCGGCCCGGCTCGCATAGGGGCGGCGATTAGGAGCCAAGCGCAGCCGGGAAGGCAGGCTGGCGCTGGGGCGCCGGGGGCCGATTCTACATTATTAACGAGGTGCCGCTTAATAAGCCAAGAGCGGCTAGTTAGCGGCGCGGGAGGCGTGTGGGGAGGGGGGTCCCCGGCCTGAGCGCAGCGCACACGCTTGGCGCACGGCGGGCGGCGCGGCGCCCAGGGCACCCGGGCCTGCGCGCGGAGCCCGGGCGGGCCCGGGGGCGGCACAGACCCCGGGCGCGGGCGGCCCGCGGCATTCCCTGGTTCTGGGCGCTCGGGCCAGCGCAGCCCGGGGTGAGCGGGGCGCGGGCCGGGGAGGGGGAGCCGCCCGCGCGCTCCATCCCCTCCCCCCGGGCGGGCCGGCGGCGGGGGAGGGCGGGCGCGGCGGCTGGCTGTATATATCTCCGCGCACCCCGCCAGGTCGCGCACAGCGCCCCGAGCCCAGGCGCCTCCCCGCCCCCCTCCCCGCGCTCGGCGGCGGCGGCGGTAGCAGTAGCAGCAACATGGCTGTTGATGGGTGTTCGGGGTGGCGCTGGCGGCGGGAGGAGCTCCCCCGAGCCCCTGCGCCGGCCGCCCGTTGCTAGCTATGGCAAATGGTGGCGGCGGCGGCGGCAGCAGCAGCGGCGGCGGCGGCGGCGGAGGCAGCGGTCTTAGAATGAGTAGCAATATCCACGCGAACCATCTCAGCCTAGACGCGTCCTCCTCCTCCTCCTCCTCTTCTTCCTCCTCCTCCTCTTCCTCCTCGTCCTCGGTCCACGAGCCCAAGATGGATGCGCTCATCATCCCGGTGACCATGGAGGTGCCGTGCGACAGCCGGGGCCAACGCATGTGGTGGGCTTTCCTGGCCTCCTCCATGGTGACTTTCTTCGGTGGCCTCTTCATCATCTTGCTCTGGCGGACGCTCAAGTACCTGTGGACCGTTTGCTGCCACTGCGGGGGCAAGACGAAGGTAAGCGCGCCCCGGGCGCCCACCCCCTGCGCCAGCCCTGCCGCTGCTTCCCCGCGTCCCTTGCAACCCACCTCCTCGCTCCGCAGGGCGCAGTGCCTCCCTCCAACCCTGCCTGCTTTCCCTTCCTCGCCTTCCCTTCCCACCGCTGTCCCTGCGCCCTCCGATCAGAGCAGCTCCGGCTGCGCGCTGGGGGGTGAGGAGTTGTCCGCAACCGGTGCGCTTCGGGACGCGGACGCCTGATCCTTTCCCTTGTTTATTGTAGGGTTGCAGTCGGCTGCGGCTGGGGCCGGGGTGGGGGACGTGACTCTCGGGTGCTGTGGTGCGGGGTGAGGAGAACCAGTCCGGTGGGGACAAACGAAGAGGGACCACTGGGTGCGTGTTCCGCCCGGCTCACCTGCCGCGGCGCGGGTGCTCGCGGTGGGCCAGGGGAGCACAGCCGCACTTCAGGATCCTGTTGCGGAGATGAGTTCTTGGGGCCCCGAAAGAAGGAAAGGTGCCTCGACAAGGGGGAACTCTTTTGCACTAGGGAATCCCGGGGGAGGAACCTGGCTAGAGAAAGCTGGGTACCTGAGGCGGCAGAGAAAGTTGGGGAGATCCATCCCAGAACTGGAGGCAACCCATAGGGCTGGGACTTTAGGAAGGTGTCGAGGTCACAAATCTGATGTCACCTCCCACTCTAGTCTTTAGACATTCTTGTAGAACATGTCCACACCCCAAGTTTTTTGACTGCCCCTGTACTTCTGTCCCCAGGCCACGCACTTTGGGTCCCCAGAAATGCTACCAGCAACAAAGAGCTGGAGCTCTAGGGCCACCCGCCGCACAGAGCCCGCGGAGGCCGCGGTTTCACGGAGCCCCCTCTTGGAGCTCCAGGTGGTTTAGGCTATTCCTGGCAAAGACGCCCACCAGGCTCCCTACACCTTGGAAGTGTGGCTGCTAGGATGACCGCCTGGCCGTGACCTTAGAGGTGTCTCTCTCCACCACCTGCCACTGGCTGGAGATGGGGGCTGGGGCAAAAGACAGTGTTTAATACAAAACCGCAGAATAGAGAAGAAAGAATGGGGGAAAAGGAAAAAGGACAGAGGTACCTTTTTTTTTTTTGAGTAATTGCCATTCTAGATGACTTTACAACACTCACAGTTTTGGGAGGAAGAGGATGTCTAGGGGAACTGTGTAGAGTAGACACACACCTTGGTCTGTAAATATTTGCACCTTTCTTAGTAAAGTTAATCTCAAGACCCCTCAAACTTCATATGGCACAGCAACTCTTAGCAGCCTCCTGGCCACTAAGGACAGAAGGAGGAAAACCAGGGGCTAGGGTGAAGGCTGATTGTACAAACACAAAGGCAAACCCAGGCGCTGTCTCCGGTCATTAATTATACATCATGTTGGGTGCTACTGGAGCTCAGCTGTGTTTTGTGGCAGCACGTTTGTGTTTTGGAAAATACTGGTGTGTTGGAAGAAGGGAGAAAAATAAAAAACATTCTCTTCCTTGTCTTCTCACTTCTTTGCTTGGCTCCAGAGGTTGGCTATCCAGCTTTCTTTGGATTACCTTCTGAATGATAGAGGTCAAGGAGGAAGACCTCCCACCTTTGGAAGAATCCCTTGGATTAAGCAAAATTCTAAGCACCAGGGCTGGAGATGCCCCCTGCCTAGCCCACCCCCTGGGAACACACTCATTCACAGAGCCTTCTTAGTCACACAGTTCCTCTCCTCCACCTCCCCCTGACAGACTTCAATTCTGGAATTTTTTCCCCCTTTTACTGAGATTCAGCCACTGTCCTTAGGGGAATGATAGCTCATAGTTGCATGCATTTACAATATTATCCAGACAGAGTGATTTGAGTGAACTTTTTGACAGCCTTCTGTTTTTCAGGAAGTGGGCAATTTTGATAGAATGAAAACTTTTCAGTGAGTCAGAATAAGATGTGTTGGTTTTGTGATCCTTGGGTTTTAAACATCGCTTCTAAAATCTTTTTACTCTAAGGAACATGTAAATGCTACCACAGTGCCAGTCTGTCATGAAATGCTCGTCCGATAGTTCACATAAGGATTCTTTCCTAAGTGATGACCAAGCAAGACTTGTGTAATTTTTCATAAGAAAATAGGGATTTGGCAATGATCATTAGAAATAACAATCTGTAAATCTTTGGCTGTATTTTACAACCTTAAGACCAGCGGAGTACACATAGCTGCAAGTTTCTATAAGGAAGCAACTTGGGACGAGATGGGTTTTGGCTGATTGAAAATAAGTGAGGCCAATATAGGATGAGATTAAGTTATTTCTTCTATCTTGAGGCCACTTTAAAACACGCCCGCCCCTTGATTTGTTCAATGCAATGGTGTGTAGCCAGCTCGTCATGACCAATAATGGCAAGTCAGGCCCTTTCTAAGCTTTTCTTTTTACCATTGGGGTCTGCATTTTTTTTTTTTTTTTTTTTTTGCAGTCACATTCTTTTAGCCTTTCTTTCTTTTTTGCTTTCCAAGCCATTTGATAGTGTTGTTGAGACTTGGTGCAGAAGAAAGTTTTTAACTTGAGAACAGTTATTTTAGTGCTGGCTTTTCCAAGCAAACCTTGGCTGCTTCCTGCAGAGTTCTACCCATCCTTGGATGTGTTCACCTGCCCTCACTTTCATCCAGGCCCATGGTGGTTTGAGCGGAGGTGGAGTCCCAAGGAAGCCTAGCCTTTTCAGCATCTGAAATTCAGAGGGAGAGATATTTCAGCAGGGTGCTCCAAATCACACGCATTTGGTGTCTGGGTCTGCATCATTTTTGAGACAGAGCATGTGCAGTGTGGGGTCTCTTCCCATGAGTACCTTTGGTCTCCAATTTACATAGAGCCAATGACTTTCACATTTTGAAAACAGTAGAATGTAGAGGTTTTATACATTGTGAAAGAGAAAACCATATTTTCTCCCACTGGCCACCTGGGCATGGTCATCCTGGTACTGTGTGCTCTTTGTTGTACCTTTTCACATTATTGCTGTTTTTTTTTTTTTAATTTTTAACCCTATTGGATTTCATCAGAACTCTCTATTCACTTGAAAATGGCATTTTTGAGGTCCAGTCCAACTGCAGATAAGGTGAAGAGGAGCTACTATGTTTTGTGGCAGCACATTAGTGTTTTGTAGCCTGGATGAGGCCACGACTTGGAAGAAGTCCTTTAACCTCTCTGTCTTTCCTTGTGTGTCAAATAGGAGGTTTGAAATCTGTGGGCTCTGCTGTCCCTTCCCACTCTGGGATTCCACAGAGGAGAGGGAAAGGAGAGGGGCATTATGGGTAAAATCTCTGGTCCTGCCTGTGTTTTGCAGTTCCCTAACAGTCCTTTAGGAATTCAGCCTGGAACCACTTCTGTGTCTTTACGCCCTTCCTCTGTTCATCTAGCTCACAGACAACTTCTCTTTAAATGTCTGGGGAAGCTGAGGCCCCCTTCCTCATGGAGCTGTGGTTTGCTCCGGAGCCTGTGTGTGGCTGTTCACAGTCTCCCTGATATCCTCAGTTTGAGCTGATGCCCTTGTAGGCACTTGGGTTTGATCAAGGAAGGTCTGCCTGTAATGAATTATTGAGGTATTGTCTCCATGGCTGTGTCTGAGAAAACAACACATTTTCTCCGTCAGGCTGGTGACTAATATAAATATCAGACCCCATTATGGCTTGGTAATTACCCAGGGTCTGGCCTGGTGATTCAGAGCTGCAGCTTCAGTGCCTTGAAACTCTGGTTTCTGCATTGGCCCCTGTGCCTGGTCTCGTCCCCACCTGGGGACTGCTGCACTGAATGACCTTCAGATACTCACCTTTGATCAGATCCCTTGCGGGTGGCCTTGGGGAAGTTCTCCCGTCCCAGTCACGGGGTAGCTCTGGCTGGCCTGTCCTTGTGCAGGGAGCCTGTGCTTCTCATTCCTGGCTCTCTCTATGGAAATGCACTCTTTAGGACGTCACAGACTGCAGCCACACAGACCCAAGTTAAATGGTGGATCTCACACCCGTCAGCAGGGCATCTCTGGCTGGTGATGGAGTCGAGCCTTGATCTCTCCATCTGCAAAGGGACATCATGATACTTACTTTGTAGGATTCTTATGAGGAGCAGAAGTAATGGCCCCTTGTAAAGGGGCCTACCACAGTTTCACAAAGTGTTGAGCCTATTATCTCTCTGATTTATTGAACTGTGAATCTTGAAGGACACAGACTATAATAAATAGGGATTTCGAGACAAAAGGAGCCAGATGTCTACTGTCTTGAGTCAAGCAACCCATTCATGTCAGACTGAGATTTGGGCTGGTGGCTCTTGGCTTGGGTGACGTGGGATGACTGTGGCTGGGTGGGCATCCCGGGAAGGCTGTGTGGATAAAGGCCTGGCAGGATGGTTAACCTGTTGATGGTGGGGATGTTGGCAGGCATGGATGATATGGTGGTCCTGGAGCATTAGGGCTGGCAGAAGGGGGACACTATGGCATTCAATGGGTAGGTATGGCTCACCAGCATGGCACCCTTGAAGAGGAACTAATTCTGTCCTTGTTATCCCAAGTCTAGAGCTTCCAGACCTGTCCCCCGCAGTGGTGTAACTGTGTCCTGGCCAGGACGCTTTCTATCCAGATAAGATTTTTCTTGACAGCAGCTTGCACTGTATTTCCCTAAGTATGTTCAATGGAACACTTGCCCTTGAACTTACCTTGGGACCATGTCCAGTAGTCAGGGCACAGCTGAGCTCCCCTGCTGGGGGATCACATCATGGGCAAGTCCTGCTGGGAGAGAAATTGACTAAACTGTCCTCACCTTGAGCAGCCTGCCCAGATGTCAGGTCCGATGTGCAGTGCCCAAGGGTCAGCCTCAGGCAAGAACCTCAGTGCTTCGTGCCTCAGTTTTCTCATCTCCACATTGGGATTGTAACAGAGCTCAGCCCTTTGGGGTAGGTACTGTCACTCACTGCACTGCATAGCTCTCTAGGAGGGTGCTGAGGACCCACTCTTCTCTTTGCAAGTTGTGGACTGACCCCATCTACAGGTGCCCTGAAGACTTTATTAAATATCCACAAGGAGGACAGCAGTAGCTACACCAGTGTTTGGCCCGGGAAGAGGAGATTCCAAGGGCAGGACCAGTTGGGCCCTTGCTAAATTTCACCGCTGTCTCCTCCCTGCATAGGAAAGTTCACTGGGTGCCTGGTAGCAAGGAGTAAGCGCTTGCCTTGGGTCAGTCTCTGTCTCTCCATCCCTGGGGCACAAAAAGCCTGGTACTGAAGCCAACCAATTGTCATTGAATTGCAATGCCAAGACCTCTTTCCCAAAGTGGGTAGCTGGGGTGTCTTGGTTCACAGTGGCAGTGGCTGTGCTAATCTGTGAATCACAGCAGCCAGCACCACCTTCCAGGGACTTCAGAGCTGTGGAGCCCCCAGAGGGATGCCTCTGTGGTTCAGATGAAAGCACTGTGTTTGTGCTGTGACGCCAAAGTCTCCAGGCCTCTTGGAAACACTGGGCCTCATGGAGACATCTTTGGGGCTCAAGCAAGGTCAAGCTTCCTGTGAAACATTTGAACTTCCACTGCCTTTCGGTGCAAGTAGGAGCCAATGAAAAGTGTCTCCCTCTTTAAAATGCTTCTTGGGTGGGTAAATTCCTAACCCTCAGCATACAGAGAAGGAAACTGGGACTTCTACCCTCCAAGGCAGTGTGTCCTAGTGTTCTGGATAGAAGGCCTAGGAAATTTGCATTTGGGATATCAGATCTCTGCTTCCAAGGGCTGGAGAGAGCATCTGGTCCTGGGCTTCTCAAACCTTCATATGCACAGAAATCACCTGGCGGGGGGCAGGAGCTGCTCAAAGGGAGAATGAAGAACTAGGGATGTAGCTCAGTAGGAGATCCCTTGCCCAGTGTGCATGAGGCCCTGGATTCAAAACACACACACACACACACACACACACACACACACCACAATGCAGAGTGATTTACAAGGTCCAGGCTGGAGGACTTGAGATTCTGCATTTGTGGCAAGATGCATGCTGTACTAACGCTGTGTGGGGCACACTTTGCATAGTGAGGACCTGGTTCATTCCTCAGCCTCTAGCCAGCCCATCCCTAAAGATGGGCTTATTGTGAAATATGGAATTTCCCAGCTCTTCAGTGGCACGGAGGGAAAAGAAGTGGAAGGTTGACTGTGCTAGACAGCCAGGGCGAAAAAACCGCTCAGGCCTTTTGGAGGAGCTGCAGACAGGCTGGGCTTTCATTGCTAAAGCTGACTGTTGGAGTGCCCACTCCCAAGGCACCCACAGGCGCGGTGGGTTTGGGTTTGGATCGATGACCAGAACAGCATTCTGGAGCATACAGGGTGTGGTCTGAGTGTTGCCCATCTGTGTGTGGGCTCTCCTTCATGCCAGTTTTCCACACTGTGAGGGGTGTGGCTTCCCACAGTCCAGGATGTCAACTCCGCCAAACCATGGTCTTACAAAATGAAAGGCTAGTGGTGCAGCTCAGGCTTCGTGGTGCTCATGCTCCAGGGAGCCAGCGGGTGGCCACGCCCTCTGGAGTGTTTGAAGTCAGCAAAGCTGCCAGCCTTATTTTCCACATTGACCCTGGTGGGCCTTCCCAAGTGGAGGATTCAGCTTCAAAGGCCCCTGACCACTGAGTGCATGGGGGTGACAGGCAGCCCCCCTCCCCCCACCACAGTATAGTCTCCCTTGCACTTCTTAATAATTCCAGCAGATGACAGTGACAGTGGCTTCTTTTCTTACTGTAGCAAGGTTTTTTCACAGCTCCTCTGGCCAGGAACTTTTTTCTGATATGTGCTTTTTATGTTGTTCCATTGTCAAAGGGATGGAGACAAGATAGGGTTTGTCTATGAATATTGTCACCAGCCAAAGTGGGTACTCCAATAAGTCTTCTGGTTGTCATTGTTATTGTTGTTGCTATTATTATTATTATAGTTGTTGTTTTGGCTTTTATTGAATATTAAGTGCCCACTGTGTGCCAGGAATCAAGCCAGGAGCTAGGGAAAAAGTCATGCAGACCCAGTTCCCACTGTGTGCTCCTCAGGATCCTGCTTGACAGTGAGCAGGGATAAAACCAGTTATCTTCTCGTGGGGTATAGATACATGTGACGACTTGAGGATAGGAGCTGAGTCATATAAATACATCCCCACACAGATGTTGCAAACCCCATTCTGGTGAGCTTGGAGCTGGTTGGGACTGTGGTGGGTACAGATACATTTTCTGCTTTTCTTTTGAGAGGGGTAGTGGGTTAGATGCTGTGAAGAGGCTCTGGGTGAAAGGGATGGCTTGGTTTGGTGATAAAATAATGTTTGAGTCATTCCTAGATTTTAATACTTTATTTCACCTATGTGTCTCTCTGGACCGGTGGGTGACAGATTTTATTTACCCGGGGCACTTGCTTAGGCAGGGGCTGGAAGGACCATTTCAAAAGGATGGCTGCTTTGAGATGGAATTTGCTTTGGGTTTGGCATTATTTGGTAATTGTCTTTGGGACATTATATCTAATTGCCAATTTGGAAATGTAATTGGCACTCCAGGGCCAGAATGGATACACTTAATGTGGTCAGGCTGAGCCTGGGCATCATCTCTGCGTACGATCTCATTACCTGTATGACTAATGCTTCTTTACGTGGCCAAAGCTCAGATTATCTAAAAACATCTTGTGTTCTTTCTACTCTTCTTCTTCTTTGTCCCCCTGGTCCTGGGGATGGAACCTAAGGCTTCATGCATGCTAGGCAGGCACTCCAGCACTGAGGCACACCCCAGTCCTACATCGTATTCTTTATGCTATTTCATTGGCCTCTCTCCCAGGTTTTTTTGGGGACCCAGATCCAACTGCCTTTGAACATTTTAAAGGGAATTAGCAGAAAAGCCTGTATTCCTTCTCCCCTTCCTTCCACCTCCTGTTATCAGAGTTTGCTTTCATTTGAAGAGGGGAGCTATTTTTTTTTTTTCATTTTTAAACAAAAGTAGAATTTTGAATTTGTGACTTGAAGTGCAGTTTGTCTCTGTGTGTTCCCTGCTCCTGTCCGGGACCATGATGTCTTCTGCAAAAGCGTTTTTATGGCAAGATTTCTAATAATGTTCTTTCCAGGATCCCTTTTGACTGTACAAAGCCGTTCATCCCAGGTGCGTCCACCTCTTTGCACATCTTTGGAAGGTAGGTTAGCTGCTGGTTGCTGGGATGGTCCTCAGGGACCTCAGGTTAAAAGTTTAAGTTCAGTATTCATCATGTTTTCCTGTTCCATGTCTTCTTCTCTCTTAGAGAATTGACAGTCCTTTTTCCTTCTCTTTGGGAGTGAACTTGGGGTTGGGTGGAGGTGGGGGTGGAGAGTAGCTTCTGCAGGTTGGGGGCTTGAGGTTTGTAGGTCAGTGGAGCACTGACTGGGCTTGGTGTGACACATTCAGAGGCACATGGGGTTATGAAACACCGTGAGGGGAGGGAGCTTGGAGGCCCAGGGTTCTACTTCCTCCTCAGTCCTGGGAGTCCTCTTGCTCCACTGCCAGAGGGGATTGGGATGTTCATGATCTCCTGAAGCCACCATTCCACTGGGGACCAGCCCACCTTAGAATGAACTTGGAAAGATCTTTCTCCTTTCTCTTTGCTTCTGGTCTGACTTTGGGGTACAGAATGAGTCTTGCTGGATAATACATTTCAAATGTTGAATCCATTCTAGGGAGATGCTGGACTGGGTGGTGTTGAGATGTTGATGATGTAGTTCAGATGCAGGATGACCTTGACCTGTTACTCCCATACAGGACACATTTCCTCTCTGTTAGCTCCTGGGTTTCCCTCTTGCCCTGGGATGGTGAGGTTTCCCTTGCCTCCGAGTTTGGAAAAATGTCCTCTTCTGATGGTTGAGTGTTAAAGTTTGCCCTCTGAGATCTCTTCAGTCTGTTAGAAGCTGTGAATGGAGGATTCTGGCTGTCCTTGGACCATCAACTCACTTGTTGACCAGTGGCCTATATCCCATATTGCCAATGTTTAGCTTCCTTTGTGGTTTAGCCTTGGGCTTGGCTAAGGGAAGATGTAACTCAGGGGTCATGCCAAGAATCCAGATGTGCATCCTTTGTAAGAAGCTGGAGTTGCACTCTGCTTTCTATGTGTTGGCTCTTTTGAGCCCACAGGAGAGAGAATGGATGGCGATCTTGAACCTCTTTTGGCCTCATTTGAAATGAGCTCCTCCTGAGAACTGAAGGTGTCCTTTTCCAGCTCTTTTATGTCTCCTCTCTCCTTGGGCTTCTGTGTGCTACTCTGGCCATCCTTCCTATTTTGCTAAACAGAGAGCAACCAGAGAAGAAAGCAAATCCTACAGGAGGAGAAGGTGAGGCAGGGCAGGGAGTGGAGGGAGGTGGCCACACAAGAAAAATGCAACTTCTCTTCTGGGAGCTAGAGGGTGGGTAAATATATAATTGCATGTGTTTTGTTTTTAGTCTCTTCACCTTTATCTTGATGAATAAATCATGTCAAATGAGCTCATTTCCCAAGGAGTGAAGATTTATATAAAGACCAGTGAGCAGAATGGTTTCATTTTGAGAAACTTTTAGCTTTTCAAAGGAGAAGTTCTAATTAACTGGTAGTGTGGGCCTGCGTGACCCCATGGCACAGACCTTAGAGCCATAGGGCTTACGGGACCTTTAAAGAATTGTTATAGGAGAGTGTGAGCTTTCTGTTCTTAATCTTTGAGAGAAGTGGCTGAGTTAATCCTGTTTTTTCTTTATGTAGCTTTGGAAAGGGGGGTCATTTGTGTCTCTGGAAGGAGAAAACATAGGCATCGGGTGCTATCTGATGGAGATGGAGAACTCAGACATGAAGGTTCTGAGCCCTGGAGGAATGATTTTGGAAGAGGAAAGGGGTTATCCAACTGGTGGGGATTTTTGTGCCCACCATTAACTGGCCACAGCTTCACACATTGTTTTTCTCCTCTGTGTGCCTGGGAGCACTTTTCTTCCAGAGCTTAGAGGAGTTGTGTTAGCTGCCCATAAATTATGTCCATTTCTTCTGTGGATTGTGGCAGTCACAGGCGATCGGGTGATAGATTCTTGAAGAGTCTAGGAATGGTGTCTCCGGCTGAACCCACAAGAGAACTCAACAGTTTGCTTCAGTCTTTAAAAAAAAAACGTCCATTTCTTAAGTTCATTTGTGACCTATTTTCCCACAAGATTTTTTTTTTCAACATCAATGTTTTATATTTTCAAGCTTAATTTTGAGTGTGCTCCTTAATTCTGAGTGTACTTAGTGAATGTTCCTTATAGAAAATACAAGCTAGGCAGAGGCTTTAAAAACAAAACAAAACACACAAAAAGCACCAAACACTTGACACTTATTCGGATAGCTACTATCAAAAACAGAAAATCACAAGTGCTGGTGAAGAGGTAGAGAGACTGAACTGTTGGCAGGAATACACTGTTGGCAGGAATGCAAAATGGTGCAGGCACTATGGAGAACAGGATGGGGATCTTTAAAAAAATTGAAAATTGAGTTATAATCTGATCTAGAAAGTTCACTCTTCCCATCTATCAAAAAACAAAACAAAACAACAACAAAAAACCCCACAAACAAACAAACAACAAAACAAAAACCAGATACTCAGAGGATATTTGTGTACTGTGTTCATAGTGGCAATATTTCCAAGAAACCACCTGAGTGTCTGTCCATCAACAGACGAGTGGATTGACAAAATGCAGCATCGATGTTCTGGGATGTTATTTAGCTTTAAGACAGAAGGAAATTCAGACACAGGTGTTACATGGATGAACCTTGAGGCTATTAGGCTGAGTGAAATAAGCCAGGCCCAGAAGGACAGATGCCCCTCACCTGCAGTACCTAGAGTGGGAAGATTCATAGAAATGGTGAGTAGAACTGTGTGGTTCCTAGGGCCACGGGTGGTGGTAATAGGGAGTTGTTTAAGGGGGGTAAAGTTCAGTTTTAAAACTGAGAACATTCTGGAGAGAGATCACATAACACTTTGAACATGTTTAACATGACTAAATATACACTGACAAATGAATAAATGGTAGAATTTTATGTTATGCGTATTTTAATACAGTTTTTTTTTTTTTAAGAAAAGAAAAATAAGTTACTTCAAATTTCCCTTCCTGGAGATGACCTCTTTGGACTCATTTCCTGTCCTGCTGCATTCTTTACTGGGCTGCTCCTATTTCTTTGGTGAGCAGGTTGATTTTCTTCCTTTATGGATTGCAGACCCTTGAGGGCACCACGCTGGTCTTGTTGGCTAGGTGGTACCATGCCGCCCGAAACGGCCCTCTTTCTGCCTATGGAGTCTCTTACTGGCATCTGCTCTTATTTATTTTTTTATTTTTTTAATGAAGCATTTAAGTTTATTTATTTATTTATTTATTTATTGGTGCTGAGAATCGAACCCAGGGCCTTGTGTATGCAAGGCAAGCACTCTACTAACTGAGCTATATCCTCAGCCCTTATTTTTACTACTACTACTACTACTACTACTACTACTACTCCTACTCCTACTCCTCCTCCTCCTCACAGTTCTGGGGATAGAACTCAGGGCCTTATACATGCTAGATAAGCCCTCCATCCCTGAGTTACACCCCTAACTTACATCTGCTTTTAGAGTGAAGTTAAGGGACTGCGGGATTTTTGATTTTGCCATGGTATCTATAGTGTCTGAGATAAGCTGAGACAAGTCGTTATTTTGTGGCCTCAGTTTTCTCATGTATAGAATGTTCTTTGATTTAATGATTTCAACCTAAAGCCATTTCCTAAATCAGATTTCCAAGTTATACTTTTACCTTTAAAGATCCAAAGATTGAGTTATTCAAGGAAGTAGACCCAGGGAGCAGATTTTGTTCTACTATAAAATCACAAGAGTGGAATTTGATTGACGTGTCCCCAAAATTTCAGTATTGACTTTGATGAGGTGACATATTTAAAGAATTACAATCTGAGGATGTAGGCCCCATTGGAAATACCATCCAAGCTATCATTAAAAAGAAAAGAAACCTCAGAAATAGGTTTTTGTGACTCTGCTGTTACTTCTAAGGACACTACTGAAGTTTTAATTTTAATTTTTGGTGTGGGGATAAAGGTTGAAAACATTTCAGATTATGGAACTATAAATAGGACATGATGATAGGCTGGCTTTGTTGAGGTTGGCATGAAAAGAAACATCTGATTAAAGAGAAGGCCATACAAACCAACCTCCTTTGATGCTTTCCCCCTAAACTCACCCCAGAAGGCAGCCCAGGAGACAGACTGTTCATCTCAGCCATGCTCCTTGGTGCATCCCAGATGCTGAAAGCAGGACTGATTTCTGCAGCTTCTTAGCAGAGGAGAGTCTGGGCTGGGCTGGTGTATACCTGCAATCTAGCTACCTGGGAAGCTGAGGCAGGAGGATGGCAAGTTTGAGGCCAGCCTCCGCCATGTAGCAAGGCCCTATCTTAAAAATGAAAAATACCAAGGACTGGGGATGTGACTCAGTGGTAAAGTGCCTCTGGGTTCAATTCCCAGTATTGAAAACAATAAAGTGTATTTGAAGGGGTGTTTCTCAAACACTTGGTACCATCTGAAATAAAATTCCCCCTGAACTGTAAGCAGCCAGCCCAGGAGAACTTACTGGAATAGCTCTTAGGTTACCTAGTATCCATTTGATTATGCTACCGGGGCCATCTATTAAGTTTTAACTTGTCACAGATAAAATATGTTAACACTTCATAGACCTGCCGAGGACCAAGTGGCTTTTGGGTGTTATTAAGCGAATTGGTGATTGTTTAGGACTCAGTGCAGTCTAGAAGTTTAGAATCCTCTCTGCTGTTGCCTAGGCCTCATTCGGGAGTGCAAATGCCCTCCAGGTATTTATTACAAAATAAACTAAACATTTAGACAGTAGGGATTGCAACTGCAGAACCAAATACTTGATTTATGGGCATGAGCCAGATATGACAGATTTTTAAAACTCTGGGAACCTTTTCATTTCCCAGTGACAGGCAGTGTAAGCACTATATTTTTTAATCGATCCCTTCTTTAAGTCAGGAGCTGAAATGTTATCATGCAAATCTCTCTTGAGTTGCATGGAAACTAATAAAATCACGAAGGTTTCTATTTGTACTCTGCGAACACAGACTGTAATGAAACCGAAACAGCCATCTCCAGGGATGATGCTATTTAAATGCCAGGCAGGGCTTGAAAAGGATCTTAATGGTGGAAATATAAGCTGGCCAGCAAGAGATCCCCTTCTCCCTTCACAACCTCACTGGTGCCTGTTGGCCTGTGTGCTCTTGACTTCCTGTCTTCCCGGGGAATCCATTCAAAACAAGACCCTCTGGTCTCTGGTACGCCCTGTCTGTCACTTGCTTTGGAACACAGCAGTTGATTCCAGAACATTCTCTCACAGCCTCTCAGGTCTGGCATTTCTCTCCAGAATTACTGCTGCAGGAACAGACTCTTTTGAGAGGTTAGTGAGCATTAAACATTGTTTTAAGCTCCTTAGGATGACTGTTATTTGCTCCTCAGAACAATCCTATGATGTAGGCATTTTTATAATTTGCACTTTACAGATTAGATGGTAGAAGCAAAAGCAACACAACTTTTTTTTTTCTTTTGCATAGAAACTCTGGGGCTTACTTAGTGTCTGGTAGCTCCTAAACTCTTTATGCGTGTGTTAAGAATCTTCATGACAAACCCGTGGAGCAGGTAGGAGTATCGTCCTTGCTTTGCAGATGAGGAAACTGAGGCAGGGAGAAGTTGCATAGCTTACCCAGGGTCAGAGGTGATGGGCAGGGATGGGTTCACATCCAGGCACATGGGCAATGGAGCCCATGCCCCATCCCCTGTGCCACGCATCTTAGTTTCTCCCCTAGTTGTAGGCTGACCCAGTTCCACTCATCCCTGCCACACTCCGATGACACAGGCAGGACCAAAGAGAGAAGTCAGTGTGTTGAGACTCAAACATCATTCATTTATAGATGAGATATGAGGCCCCTTGATAAGTTCAAGGAATTCCATGCAACTGAGACCTTCAAGATTGTGTAGTCTCCTTACACTCTGCGTTCTTCTTGCTGGAAAATGGTCTACGCCTTTTCTGAACCACTTGAAAAGCAGGCATTCTGTGTCTAGTTGTGTAGGTTGCTCACTATACAACTCCACAGTGAGCTCTGATGTGCACATCAGAGGCTGTATAACTGTACCTCATGAACTATGGTCCATGGGCCACGTCTCCGTGCTGGCAGGGGGACACAGAGTAAATATTGAGGCATTTTGTTCCTGAGTATTATCAATCTTTTTTGAAGTTTTAGAGAAAAACACTTTTTAGTGTTAGCACATACAGAGAATATATTAGGAGTAGCATTCAGAATTTGAGCATATTTTTAAAAACCTAAGAGAGCTGTGTCTGTGGGTGTATGCGTGTGGGTGTCACACTTTTCTGCTCCTCCAGGCCCACCCGTGTGTGCACACAGGCACACACATGCTCAGGTCTGATCAGATCGTTCCCCACCCTCCCTTCCCATCTCTCAGCCTCTGGGGCTGTGTTAGTGAATGAGTGGCCCTGGTGAAGGAGAAATCAACACATCCGAGTTCCCAGGTCTGTTAACATTGTGTTCTGACGTTGGTGGGACTAGAATTGAATCAGCACACTTTCGAAGAAGGTCCTAGAACTCGTTGGGTGGTTTCGAATCTTCCCTTGCTTTCGAAAGAGCCATTGGCTGCCTCCTCCACCCTTCAGCCTGGAAATCCACCATCTCAATGTGGCTCTCTTTCTAGACAGTTGAGATGGCCTTATGCCTGCCTAACCTAACCCCATCTACAGAATATTTGGAAGCAGGGGCAAATTGGTCAGGTAGCATCTCTTTTTTTTTTTTTTCATGGCTGTCCTTTCCCCAGGAATATGGGTGGTGAGAGACATCATTTCCCCTCTGGTAGTGCCAGCAGCCACACTGCATGGTTCCAGGGTTCCCAGTGGTGCACGAGGCCCCTTGGAGACCTGCCCTGCTTTGTGCAGGCCACGGCCATCTCTGTACCAAGCCAGGTAGGCAGGCTGGCCTTGGAGGCTGGAGTTGTGCAGTGCATAGTCTGCAAGTCCGTATGTGGTCATTTTTAGGCATCTACTTAGGCTTGGAAAATATACTCACAGCATGTAATTCTTACTGTCAAAACCAGTAAGAGAAACATCAGGAACTTGGGATTCACAAAAGGAGGAACTGATCAAAGAGGGAATGGCCAGAGAGACCCCACCAGAGCTGTGGGTTGTCCAGGCAGCCTCAGCCAGTTCCCCTCCAGCCCCAGACCCACAATGTACTGATTCCATTGCTCTGACCACGGTGCAGCTCTTGATGTGATGCAGGTCTCCCCTGCTCTGCGCTTGTTCTAGGCACAAGCCTTTGGGAAGGGTGCATGCTCCAGTGCCAGTCATTTGGGTCCCTTTGGCCCATGGTTGGTGAATAACAGGACCCTGAGGACTTAGAGATGGCTTCTGTGTTGCCAGCTGTGCTATTTTTAGCTCCCTCCCACGCCCCTTCTGTCCCCAGGTGTTTGTCAGCACAGCATCCTGTGCCTACATGGAAAGTGGCAGCTGGAGGCCTGCCCTGCCTTGTGCCAGGCCATGGCCGTCTCTGTGCCAGGCCGGGTAGCCAGGCTGGCCTGGCCGGAGGGCTGTGGCCAGGATGGTTGCATAACTGGCCTTTCTGTGCTGGTTCTGGGGAGGAGGTAGAGCCAGGGGAAACAGGTCTCTGCCCACACTGGGGGCTGGACAGGCTCATGGGCTGCTGATGGCCTGTCCCCGTCTGGAGCTGCAGCTGCTGCTCTGGAGCTGCTGCCCATGACTGCAGAGTGCCCCAGGCCTTGGTGACCTCCCTGTTGCTGGGCAACGTGGAGACATGGCTCAGGAAGATCCAGATGTGGTAGAAGGCCAGGGGTGGCTCACTCCTTCCCTTCTAGCCTGCCATCCCAGCCTCATGCCCCAGCTCAGCTCACCTGGCTGGGAAGGCCACCCGGGAGGCCTCTCCACCCACCCCAGTTGGCCTTCCCATTCTCTGCTCTGTGCTGGCTGGGGACTGCCCTCTGATGCTGCACCCTGTTTTCCATGCAGATGTCCTACCTCCTCTGTGGAAGCTGCTGGTGGATGGAGCTGGTGGTTTCTTTCTTAGTCTGTGCCTGGCAGGTGATCCTGGAGGGCAGTTGGTGAATGTGGTAGCTGGGCTTCACAGAAGGCCATCATCCCAGTATCCATGCTCTGCCGTGGTCTCCTCTGAGTCAAGGCTGGCTTTCTGTGACTTTCTGGTGACCAGGTGAGCCATGGAAGCCATGCTGTGGAGGATAGGTGAGATGACCCTTGTAGCACCCTCTGGGTCTCTTGGAGCACTTTCATGTAAGGAGTCTCGCTGCCCTGAGACCACTGTGCTGTGAGAAGCCCAGGACCTCTCCCTGGGCTGGGGTGAGGTTGGGATGCCACACACAGGGGGCGGGGGGAAGAGAAGAGACTCTCTAGGGAGAACAAAGGCACCAGGCATGCGTGTGAAGGAGCCCTCCTGCAAGTGAGTCCTCCAGCTCCATCTTACACCCACCAGGGATGCACCTGCTGGCCGATCCCTCTGTGAGCTCCTGACTCAAAAAATTATGAACAAGATAAGATGATGGTCTGAGGCCACTGTATCTTGGGCGGTTGCTTACACAGCAGTAGATTACGGGAGCAAATAACTGCTGTTGGTCAGTGTCCTTCCACAGGGTCAAGCCCTTGCCCGTGCTCTGGGTTCCTCTAACCTCTCTTCCCAAGCTCGCTGCCCTCAGCCACGTTGGACTGGTGAGTCCATTGGACTTGTTGCTTCTGCACTCTTGGGCTGCCATTTCTTCTCTCCTTGTCCTCTCTCGGCTCTTCCACTCACCTAACTCCCGAAAATGTTGGCCGACTGGGTTCCTAGGGTGAAGAGCCTGTTGCAGTGTTGGCCAATTCCCTTAGTGTAAACGCCCCCACCATGGTGGATTTCAGGATAACTGCATGATTTCACAGCACACAGAGGCACATGTTAGCCACATGTTATTGACGTGGGAACTGAAGCTCAGAGAAGTCCAGTCCCGTTCCTGGGTGGCTCCCAGGCAGCTCTGGGATCTGACGTACTTGGACTCCAAGACCACACTCTTTCCTCTGTGCCCCCTGCTTCCTGTGGGGACAGGCAGTGTGGCTGCTGGGCTGTCCTTTCCTTTCTTCTAGGTCAGTGGTCTTTCCGTTGCTTTCCTTGGGTTGCTGCTGGTTTTCCCTTATGTTTACTGCATCTAGCTGGTCACAGCCACTAATTTGTGTCTTGGACCATATTATGGTGTCTGGCCTGTGGTGTGCCCTATCGTCACGGAGGCACTGCATCACCAGGCACCTGTGGGTCCATCTTGAGACTCGACTAGCTCTTTGATTAGGCCAGTAGCAGTGACAAGGAGCCCTTAATGTGCCAGTGCCTGAGCACGGCAGTCATTTGTGCATTGCTTATATAAAGCACCACGGAAGGTGTGGCTGTTTGGGGTGGGGTGGGACCTTGTTCCATGCAGGCACCCAGGGACCCTGGCTCCTAACACACATGGACCTGAAATCTTCTAGGGGGTCCTGAAGATCTCTTGTGGGTCTCCTGCTTCTGTCTGGCTGGTGGGGAATGGTCCCAAGAGGTAGTTTTGTGGGGGAGGTTCTGGAAGCTATTCTTAGCATTTCTGTCCCCATAGTCCATGGGCCAGAACTCAGGCATGCAGTTCCTTAACTGCAAGGGATCCTGGGAAATGTAGTGGTACATCAGGGGAAGCTTGAAGGGGGTTTGGAGTCTGCATAAAGGGTTCCGGAGTCCCAGGCTGAGGGCTTCTGCAGTCCATGGCTGGTTCTGCCCTAACTCACCATCACTGTGACCCAGGAAAACAACTGGGTGTTCACTGGTACCTGTTAGGTGTTAGACAGGGTGGTAAGCCCTTTATTAACTTTATCTCCCCTGATTCTTGCAACAGACCTAGGGTGTAGATCTTACTACCCTTATGCCCATTTTACAGATAAGCAGACAGAGGCTTGCAGTGGCTATCATTTGCCTAAGAGGTGTCATCACCTCTTAGTGGACTTCTGAGTGGACTACTGTCACCAGAGCCGGGGGTTTCCTGGTTCTAGAGTGTCAGCTCTCAGCCTCACCGCGGCAGCTCTGGGGTTTGCTCAGCGCTCCCTCTTACCCCAGCCTTTAGCTCATGAGCTGCTCTGCTTTTGAAACAGCTCCGGGAACAAAGGGACCAAGGGGTTTAACCTACTCTCCATGCTCCAAAGAGAATGAAGGCATCCTGACTGTGCTGGGTGCCCCGGCTGCTCCTCCTCCGCCATGGTAGGGCAGTATCTTGAGAGCTTTTTCCTGGGCTGCCCTTCCAAGTTGAAGGCGTCATCTGCTGCTCAGCCCTCTCTCTGGCTTTGACTGTTGCCTTGAGTGGCTCTTCGCCTGGAATTTGAAGAGCAGAAGTGGGATGGATGCAGAGGTTCCCATGCCCCTCGTCTCGCTCCCGTGGTGAAATGCTCCACCTTGATGTGCCCCAGCGTGGCAGCCCGTTCCACCAGGTTCAAGTATCACGGTTAAGCCCAGTGGGTTCAAGAGTTCACTGCTGGGAAAACAGGATTGAAGGTGAGTAATGGCGTGAGTACCAAGGCTGCTTTCTAACAGCCAGTGGACCAGAACTTAACTGTCCTAATGAGCCTCATTTCTCATTCTGGTTCATTCAGTGTGGCCATCAGGAGCATGCCCTCCGGAGCTGGTCTCCTGGGGCTTAGATCATGGTTCTGCTCCTTGCTGGCTTGTGGGCCCTGAGCCAGCTTCCCACCCTCTTCCTGCCTCAGTGGACTCCAGTGGCAGCAGAGCTGATGATAGTTAGCAGTGCCTGGGGTTATTGGGAGGTTAAGACGTGTTAAGTGCTCAGAGTGACCTCTGATATGTACCACGTATTATGATCAATTCAATTTGGTCACCTTTGGGAGACTATTTTTCCTAATGTGGACCTTGACTATGACCTCTAGGTGGTTGGTTACTCTGTCTTTTGCTTTGATCTGCCCAGGTTTGGATAGTATGTGTGTCTCCGCCGCTGGACTGTGAGATCCCTGAGGCCTGGGACTGTGCTGTCCATCTTTGCATCTACAGTGCCTGGCGATCACCCCAGTTGCTGAAACTTTGTCCCCACCTTGAGGGCTCCTTTGAAGACAGGAATCTTCTTACGCTAATCTCTGTTTCCTTAGCAACCTACAGCAGTGCCCAGTATCACAGAATACTTTTGAATAGGGGCAGGACTGCAAGAGTTGAATGGGTTAACACCTTTGCCTGAAAAGGGAATGTCCCTTCCTGGGGACAGGCTTGGTAGTATCAATGCAGTCTTTTAAATGTTGTTTGAGGTGTCATCACTCAGCATTTGAAAGTCAATTCAATTTTGGATGCTGTCCAAGGTAGTTTGCAGGCAAGTTATAATGAATGGGAGTCGAAGCCAACGCAGGCAAGGAGTTTGTGGTTCTTCAGGTGTGTAATGATGAAGTATTGAATGCACAGGTTCCGGGGAGCTCTGCAGGTAATTTCCAAGGAGAAGTTCCAGAGATTCTTGGAGTTTTGGCAGCATTGGAATTAATATGTAATCCCCTCTCACCCCCAAACTCAAAAGGGGCAGCCCTCATTTTTGAATGTTAACTTAGAGCTCTTCAATTCAGACTTGGGAACTTCATAGGCCACCTCGGAGGCAGACAAAGGCAAGTTTGAATGCCAGCTCCGCCTTGCGCTGGCTTGGAGGCTTGGCTACAGTTTACTTGAGCCACGCTCACACTTTTCATGGGTCAGCTGTGAATACTGAAGACACCTGCTACGGAGAGTTCTTGAGATTCTGTGAGCATGTAGCACCTTGTAAGTGCTCAGCAAATGGTACCTGTTGCGATGAGGCTAGTTATTATTTTAGGTGTCCCTTCCCTTGGTGGCCACAGCCAGTTGCCACTGAGCTGAGAAAGTGGAGGCCGCGGACAAAGGATGGCAACTGGAGTCCAGCAATGAGGCCCATTGTGGGCCAACAGGGAGGTGAAGACTGTTCTCCTGAGGTCTCTAAAGATGGAGGCAGAGCTTAGGGTAAAAGAAAACCAGCCAGAAATCCTCCTTTCCTTTCCCTCTCATCACCCTTCCACACATCTCATGTCACTGTGGAAAGGGGAGGAAGGGAGGAGATGGAGGGAGAAGGGAGGAAGAATCTTAAGAGTACCAGAAGACTCCACTTCAAATGAATGGGTTGCCAGACACCGTGCTTCACACCTTCAATCCCAGCTACTCTGGAGGCTGAGGCAGGAGGATCACAAGTTTGAGACCAGTCTCAGTAACTTAATGAGACCTTGTCTCAAAATTAAAACAAACAAAAAAAAGTTTTGGGGGCTGGGGCCATAGCTCAGTGGTAGGCATTTGCCTTGCACATGTGAGGCACTGGGTTTGCTCCTCGGCACCATAAAAAATAAATAAATAAAGATATTGTGTTCATCTACAACTAACAAAATATTTTTTAAAAAGTGCTGGGGGTGTAGATCAATAGTAAAGTGCCTCTGGGTTCCACCCCCAGTACAAACAAACAAAACCAGTAAAGAACGGTGGATTCTGGGTGGCTTTCGTTTGCCCACTAGTAAATTGGGCGTTGCACTTGGTGATTTTGAGGGTTTCTAGTGGCTCCAGCAGCCCCTGTGTTTTTTTGAGAGTTTTGGTTTTGCTCCTGAGCATTCTCTCTTGCAGCACCCACCTTCCACAACCATGAGCAGATGGGGACAATGGTGGAGGGGACAGATTGACTGGAAAGGGCCAGAGGGTCCAGAAGGTGCTTCTCCCACAAGGCTGGGATCTCTGAGGAGGTTTTGGCATCCAGAGGCCAGAACAGAACAGGTCTGTACGTCCTGGGGTTACCGACCCCACAGGAGTCTGGTGAGCGGGGAGGAGCACAAAGAAACCTTTTTGGTTGTCCTGGCAAAAAAAAGGTTTGTCCTTTCCTGCCCCACCTCCCGCCTGGGTGGCTTGTTTTCTAGTTGGCAGTGTCTCCTGCTTAGGATTCTGTGCTTCTTGGATACACTGAGGCAGGCCAGCCACCTGTCTTAAGGTTTGCACAACACCTGGTGTTTGTCCCCAAACGTTGTCCTCTTTTGGGGATTATGTGTTCCGAGGAACCTACAACTTCTTTCTGCACACTGAACTCCTCCAGGAAGACTTCCGGGTCTTCTTTCTTTCTCACCTCCCACCCCTTCTTATCTCAGGTTTATTCTACCACAGTCGTTCAATTAAGCAAATATTTTGCTGGTTGGCATCTTGTCCCAGCTGGTCACGTGGCCAGGCGATGCAGAAGACTCCAAGAGTGTCAGTCATTGTGGTGCTTCCTCTGGGGAAGCCCATAGTGGAGCTGGGGCTGGGTGAAGGGTAGACTTGGGAGCTCCTTCCTCTGCTTGTGAGGTGGAAAGGACTTGGGGCTGGAGGCACAGGGACCTGGGTTCAGCTCTTGCCTCTGCCACCACTGAGCCATGTGGTCTCTGGCAAGTTGTCTACTCCTCCCATGTCCCAGCTTCTCTTAGGTGCAGGGTGAAACCTATGAAGAAAGATCCACCTAACGTGGTAAATGTTGGCACCATTGTTATGATAAACCCAGGTGAGATAACCGCATTTAGCAGAAGGAGGTGGATTTAAACTTCTCTTTGAGTTCATTTTACACCAAACACTATGTAGAGTGGGGGAGCTGATCAGTTCCCCTGAATCAGCTTCCCGTGCTCAGCCCTCCAGCTAGATCCTGCAGAATTAGGCACACTCTGGACTGGAGGCTGCTGGGGGAAAGACATGTGTCTTCTTCATTTATCTCTGTAGTACCAGCTCCCAGCACCTAGCACCCAGCACCCAGCACCCAGGCACAACACAAGGTGAGTATTTGGAGAATGAGTGCACAGACAGACATTCAGAAAACTTTTGCCAGTGAATTGACTAAGATCCCACCTCAGTTAAGTGTCTGTTTTGGACACTGAATCTCCTTGTTGACTGCAGCTTCTTGGGCTCTGCGGGTAGTTAATTATTTCTGGAAACCAAGGGAGAGCCTTTCAGGACCCCTTCTCCAGGTCCCAGGCTCCAAGTAGACGAGACGCCTGGGCAGGGCCAGAGCATTGGTCACCTGGGAGGTGGGTCTGCAGAGCTGCTCCCCAACCCTCGCCATTTGCCAGTGGTTTGGCACAACCTTCTAGAAGCAGCTCATGCCCGACTTCTCCAAAAGAAAGGGTATTCTGTATGCTGTCTTGGTGTAAGCGTTGGACAGCAGTTCTCTCCAGCAGACAGCCTTTGCTTGTGCTTGGTAAAATAACACTTTGGTTCTTTTCTACCCCACCTCCTTCTTTCATTCCCCTTGTGAAGAGGCCTCTGTCAGGTCAGCCGCTGGCCATCACGAGAGGAGCCAAGTTCCTCATTGCACCGTGCTGAACTCAACTGCAGCAAATTGGGTGGAGGCAGCAGTGTTAATTCGAACTAAAACATCCTGTTGGAGAACAGAGCGATCATAGTTTTTGCTGCACACGGGGAAATAACAGCACAGAGGTGAACTGTGGAATCTTACTGCTAATTAAGTCCTCCGAGCACACTGGTGTTGCCTCATGAGCTGGCCTGCAGCCGGAACCACCTCCTCTAAGGAGGGCTCCCTTGGCAGCCAAAATCAGTGCCCCACGTGCCTCAATGGGCTTCCTGTTCCACCGGCTGCTCCACAGGGTCTGGTTTTAGACCAAAGCCTTACTTTTGGGTCAGAGGAGCTTAGAGTTCTTTAATGAGGTGCTGAGCATATTGGGAAGAGGCGGCACATCCAGAGGTACAGAGGGTCCGTCCTTGGCAACTGGAGTTTATGGGAGGTTTTGAAGCTCATGCTGTCCCTGGGGGAAGGTCGGGTCCTGGAGGCTGCCATTAGGGAGGGCTTAGGACCTGTCATAGTCTGAGTTGGCCACTTTGCATCTTAGCTAGTAAGATTCTCACTGCAATCCTGGATGACAGGATTCAGGAACTGAGACTGAGAGCTTAGGTCATTGCTGGGGGACACATGGACATCTCAGGATGTAGAAGAGAAACCCAGACATTGAGAAACTTGCAGATGTGTTGTGTAGGTGGGAGTGCCAGTTCATTTGGGATCTTTTTTTTTTTTTCAATAAACAATTATTGAGTACCTATTGTATGCCTGTGCTTAATAGGGGTAAAGGAGACTAGAGGTCTGGAAATAAGTCAGCGCCAGCTCCGTCTTCCAGGCAGCAAATGCCCTAGAGGGGGCCCTCCATCTTCATTGTTATTTGGGGGTGGGGGCAGGAGCTCTGTCAGGGATGTGCTCGGGGCACAGTGAGGACATAGAGACTCATCCTCAGGGGTGAAAAGAAGGAGGAGTCCCATTTGAAACACGCCTTGAAGGGTGAGAAGGAATCGACCCATCTTCTGACTTCCACTTTCTAGACGGAGTCCCCTGTGCACACCAGGCACCCCAGCTCCTGAGTGTGCAGCTTGGTGAGTTTTTACATATGTATGTGCCCGTGTAGCCGCCGGCTCTCGGAGGCAAGAATCTCCTGTTATACTCTGGGTTCTGGCAGAATGATGAGATGCCAGCCATGAACGCTCCAAGGAATTCAGAGGAAATGGAGCTCAGTGAACCCTCTCCAAACCAGTTTCCGTCAGGAGGAAAAGGAAGATGAATATTCATGTATCTTGATCTCTTTTTGCATCATTTACATTTTGCTTTCTCTGGATATGAGGCTCCCCACCTGCCTCTGGGTTCTGAAGAATAATTGTTTTATGCATCACAACCTACTGCACTGGGAGGGAAGAGGGAGGAAGAAAGAAATCGGGGAAGGGAAGACAGTGGGACTTTTCGAACAGTTTAGCTAGTGTGGTACCCATGTCCTGGATGGTGTGTGTCTGGATCTCTGGCCATGTGCCCGAAACATGCACATTGTCTTTGAGTTTTGCAGGAGCAAGACTTGGTGCAGGGCTCTGATGTCCTTTGTCCCTCTATTTTTTTTTCAATAAACAATTATTGCTAGTGGTTTGGCACATCCTTCTAGAAGCAGCTCATGCTAAGGATGTGTTCGCATATGGGTCTGCCCAGGTGTGTGTACCCGGGGAGCCAGGAAAAACCAGAAGTCCACTAGGATCCCTGTCTCTTCATTTTTTTGAACCCTTTTAGTTTTTGTTCCTTAAATCATGTCCGTAGGAAAATATATACTTTACTGTTTTGTGGACCTTGAACTTTCCTTCCGGATTTGATGATAAGTTCTTCTGTGGGGTTGTAATCACAGTGCTGTATTTTTCTCTTACACCGCCCCTCTCCCCGCCTGCCTGGTCTTGTCTGAGAATACACACGTCACCCCGTGAATGCTTGTGGTCTGCCCTGATTTCAGAGTCCACGGTGAAGTTGTTTGTGACTTGCCATCACAGGGACATGGGACAGAAACCATCAGAAAAGAAGGATGTCCATCTCTAGACATCTGGGCGTTGGCAAATGGCAGAGGAGTTTGGAAAAAAAAAATCACACTAACTCACAGGGTGATCTCCTTCTGTGCCAGGGTGAGAGTGAAGGTCTTTATGTAGCTAAATCCATTACGATGCTTTTGATTGTTAGTAATAGAAATTCAAACTTATATTGGCTTAAACATTAAAAAGACTTCCCTGGTTCCTTCCATTGGAAAGGTTGGTGAGGCTTGATCCACTGGCCCAATGATGCCTCCAAGGATCCTGTGTCTTTCTGTCACTCTGATCTGCTTTCCTTACAATTGGCTTCATCCTGAGGCTGGCTTGCCTCTGGGTTCCAAGGTGACTGCTGGTGCTCCAGAGGGCACATGCTGATCTGTTCACTCTCGGCAGGAGAACAAGCTCCTTGATTTTAGCATTTCGAGCGCAGGGTCTGAGTTTGGCTCTAGTTGGAGTGGCTGAGACCAGGGTTTGTGGTTGATGTCCTCAGAACCTAAAGGATCCCAAATGGAAAGCAGAGTCTGAAAGAAGGGAGAAGATGGATATTTGGAGTTCAGTCAAAGTTCTCTACACATAGATGTTTGCATTCAATCCTTACAGCACCACGTGTCAGCACCGTCATCTCCTGTGTTTACAGAGAAACCAGGCCAAGTAATTTGCCTCTGTTCGCACAGCTCGTTGCTCAAACTGGAGTCCAGGTAGTCCAGAGCCTGCTCTCATGGCCTCCTGGCCTTCTCAGTCTTTGCTAATTGAGACAGAATTCATTTTTAAAGTGCCCAGCTCAGTAGTCTTTAGTGTATTCACAGAGCCGTGCAAACGTCACCACTATCATTTCCAGAACATTTTCATCACCCTGGAAAGAAGGCTCCATGTGTCCGTCAGTCCAGGGTTCCCTCCTCCCAGCCCCAGGCTGATGTCCCCTCTCTCCCTGTGATTGTCACGCACCATGTTGCCTCTCGGGGCCTCCTGCCCTCCACCAGTGGGTCTGGTTGAGTGGACGGTGCTGTGCCTGACCTCGGGGTTCTCCCTGTCCTGAGCAGTGCTGCTGGTGGCTGGCTGGGGCAGGGATTCTGTGAGGGGGACACCTGTGTTCTGTTGACTTTTGGGGGTACCACCCAAGGGGGGCTCCGTGAGGGCTGGCGTGGGCTGCGTCTCTGTACCCAGTGCCCGCAGTGTGGGCAGCCAGGGGTGGTCCGGCACTCTCCAGCAGCTGCCATAGGCAGGCACCTTCGGGAGCCTGGGAAACGCAGTGGAAGGGCTGGCGGGGCCTTGGGGACAGACCGTCGGCACATGCTCACGCCGGCACTCCTAGCGGCACAGTGAAGACAACCAGGGAGCACCAGGGGATTGAGGGAGTCCAGGGACTGCCTGGTGGGTGGCCAGAAGGGGGTGACCATTGAGCAGAGGCAGGCCCAAGGAGGAGGTGGCCATGGCAGGGACAGAGTGCCTCAGGCAGAGGAGCCACCAGTGCAGGGTGGGATCAAGGTGGCCCTCTGAGGCCTAGAGATGGTGGGTGACCGCCACCTAGCTTCTGCTTTCTCTACATGGCCCTGTTCACATTGTCACCTTTCTCTCGCAGCCTCAGAGGGGTCTGGCCGCTGCTGACAGGTGGGGGGGGGGCTTCATTCTAGAAAGTTCTGGAGTCTGCTTGGGCCTTCATCTCCGACTGTGGTTTTCAAACTGAGGACCTGACTTCCCTGTGTTACTGACTCAGGCTCAGATACCCAGCAGTTGCTGTTCTATTTTATTGTATTTTTTGGTACCGGGGATTGAACTCAGGGGCACTCGGTCACTGAGCCACACCCCAGCCCTATTTTGTATTTTATTTAGAGACAGGGTCTCACTGAGTTGCTTAGTGCCTCGCTTTTGCTGAGGCTGGCTTTGAACTCACAATCCTCCTGCCTCAGCCTCCTGAGCTGCTGGGATCATAGGTGTGTGCCACGGTGCCTGGCAACTGCCATTTTTTAAAAAATTTAATTAAAAATATATTTTTTAGGAAAATTTGATTATTCAAATACCTTTATGCTGTTTGTCTTAAATGTTGTATTGTCCGAATTTCAGGGACTGTAGCTTTCTTCATGTGAGAACATGTCACTCGTGGATGGATCCCCTCAGTCACATAGAAGGTCGCCTTCTAGGACTTTGGTTGAGGGGAAAGACCTAGCGCCCAGCATGTGGTTTTGTTTAGAACTTTTTAAAATTGACACAAATTACATGTATTTACCATGTATAACATGATGTTTCCAAATATGTGTACAGTGCGGAACAGCTAAATAAAGCTGGCTGCTCTTACTTTACATGCTTATTGTGGCGAGAACACTTAAAGGAAGTCTATGTTCTTAGCAATTTTTGAGAAAGTGATACATTGTTATTAACTGCAGTCACCAGGTCAATGGAGCTTTTCAATGTATTTCTCTTATCTGACATCCCAACACCCCAGCTCCTGCAGGCACCCCCCATTCCACTGTCAAGCCCTTAGACGCCACCTGTGTGGGTCCCGTGGTGCTTGTCCTGTGCCTGAATTGTTTCACTTAACACAGTGTCTCCTAGGTTCATCCATGTTATCACAGATGATAACATTTTTTTTTCTTCTTCTGTACCAGGGATGAAACTCAGTGGCACTTGACCACCGAGCCACATCCCCAGCCTTATTTTGTATTTTATTTGGAGACAGGGTCTCACTGAGTTGCTAAGTGCTTCACTGTTGCTGAGATAGTAAATTCACCATCCTCCTGCCTCAGCCTCCTCAGCTGCTGGGATTACAGGTGTGCACCAATGCACCCGGCTAAGATTTTCTTTTTTTTAAAGATGAATAGTTTTCCACTATGTAGCAGACCACATTTTCTCTATCCATTCGTCCACCGAGGGACGCTTAGGTTGTTTGCCTGTATTGCTGATTGTGCTGTGGGAACCCTGGAGTGCAGCTACCTCGTTGAGCTACTGATTCCATTTCCTTTGGCTGTATACCCAGGAGTGAAATCACTGGCTCATATGGTACTTCTGTTTCTTCAGTTTTTGAGGCACCTCTCTACTATTTTCCACAATGACTATATCAATTTACCATCCCATTAACAGAGTGCAAGTGTTCCCTTTGCTTCACCTTCTCCCTAGGACCTGTCTGTTGTTTTTAAAATAGTAGCCATTCTACAGGTGTGAGGTGAGAGCTCCTTGTGGTTTTAATTTGCACTTCCCTGATGATCGCTGATGTTGAGTACCTTTTGACATACCTGTTGGCCATTTGTATGTCTTCTTTAGGAAAAGGTCTATGGAGTGGCTTGTGTTGATGGAGATACTAAATAAAGCAATTCCTGGCACAGAGGAGTCTATGAAAGTGCCTGCAGTAGAATAGGTTCAGTGGGTGCCAGGTGGCCACTGTCCCTGCATTCCCCTTGTCAGGCACTGGATTGGACAAACCATGTCCCTCTTATACAGGTGCCTAATAAAAGACTATGGGATGTGACAGGGGTCCCTCCCACCCTGGGCAGGGGCTTAGAGCAGGCTTCTCTGTAAGTGAAGCCTATAGGATGAATAGCATTAGCCAGGCACAGGGGTGGCAAGGCATTGCGGGGGGCGGGGTGTCTTTGAAGTCTCTGACATCAGAAGGGAGCTGCGTGGAGAGAGTGGGAGCTGGAAGGAAGGGGAGGACTCAGAGAAACAGACAGCAGCGTCTTCCAGGTCCCGGGAGAGAAGGTGGAGGGGAGACATGACTGAGCTGCAGGAGGTTGGAGATGCCACTCTTGGCCATCACTTTACTCTTCGTGGCTAGCCCGGTGCTGGGCACGAGAACGGACCTCTCCGGTGACTGAGTGATATATTAATTTTCTTTTGCTGCTGCAACAAATGACCATAAACATAGTGCCTTAAGACAACCCAGGTTGGTCTCCTAGGCTCTGGAGGTTGGAAATGTGAAATGAGTTTCAAGGGGTCAAAGTCAAACCATCAGCAGGGCTGGTTCCTTTTAGAGGATCCAAAGGGAGAAACTGTTCCTTGCCTTTTGCAGCTTCTGGATTCCTTGTCTCCAAGTGCATCGTTCCAGGCTCGGCCTTGGTCAGGGCATCTCCTACTTCCCTTCTGTGTTGCACCTCGATGGCTTCCTTCTTAGAAGGACCCTGGGGGTTACATGGGGGGCCACCTGGACGATAATCCAGGACAAGCCCCACCTCAAGATTATGAAATCAACCACATCTGCGGAGTCCCCGGGCCGCGTAAGGCCACATTCAAAGGTTCCTGAGGTTGGACATGGACATTCTGGCGGTTCACGACAGTGAGGGTGGAGGAGTCGCAGCAGCCCTGTGGCAGGTGAGCAGCACCTTGAAGACAGGTGAGAGGGGCACCCTTGCTGCTGTTGGGCTGCTCCAGGTACTGCCCGTCATCCTTCTGCGCCACCCTCATCGTCCCCTTCTCAGGCTCCATGGAGACCAGGTAGTTTCCTTAGGGTCTCAGAGGCTTCCCTCTCACCCCATTTTCTGACCTCGGGCTCCTTCCTCACCCCATGGCTCTCCTTCTGTCTTCTTGCCCTTTGTACCTGGTTTATCCTTGTGCATATCTGATGAAAGATTGCCTGAGGAGTTCACCGCTGAGGCTCACCTGCCACCTGGCTGGTTAAGTGAGTCTGAGCTCAGGGCCTGGGGCAGAGGGGTTTAATAGAGGCCAGTGGAGTCCTGGGGACGGAGAACCCAGCAAGGCCACGCTGTGGGGTCAGTGAGTATCGGCTTCCGCAGAGGTCTTTGCAGCTGGTCAAGGTGCCTGCGGGCATGGGTGACTGGGAGGACACTTGGCAAGGGTTTGTTGGGTAGACAACTTAAACCCCAGGTGGTTTTCCTGCTCCAGGAAGGGAGGACTCCGGGTTACTTGAGGAGACCTAGTGACGGAGTAACACCATGTCTTGGTCAGCTTTCTGTCTCTGTTATGAATACCTGAGATCATCAACCAGCAAAGGGTTGGTTTTGGCTCATGGTTTTGAAGGTTTCAGTTCATGACCGGTTGGCCCTAGTATTTGTTCCCGTGGTGAGGTGGCGCATCCTGGTGGGAGGGCAAGGTGGAGTGGACCGGCTTACCTTATGCCTAGGAAGCAAAAGACAGAGAGAGCTGGGAGCTGGGGTGTCCTCAGGCCATGCCTACAATAAGCTAAAGACCCCCCACTGGGCCCCACCTCCTAAAGGCTGTACTACTGATAGCACTACTCAGGGGACCACGCCTTTGCCATATGGACCTGCAGAGGATGCATAAGATCCCAGCTATAGGATCTGTGTACTCTGCTTCATTCAGCTTAGGGATCCCAAGAAAAGAGTTTGGGAGAGGTCACTGCTGGATGCCGACTCGTCTTTCTAGGGCATTGCCTTTTGAGGACATTTTTGGGATGGCTCCTCTGGGCCTGGGTCTTTTTCTGGAGGAGGTAGTGGTCTCTAATTCTTCTATCCCTTCTTTCTAGACAAGGGCCGTGGAACTCTGGAAGGCCTGGGCGACCCCAAACTTAGAGCCAGCCTGGCCTTTCAGCAGCATCACCTGTCGCCTGTGAAGGGACGCAGACAGAGGGGGCTGGACAGGGTGGAGGTCTGCGCCAAGGGTGTAAACAGCCTGAGGAGGATGCCTGGGCCACGGCCTTTGCAAAATGTGAGGTGGCCACCTTGTATGGCAGCTTATCTGCAGCTGCCCGCTTCTGGGCCCTGAGAGGGGGTATGGTGCGGCAGGGAGCAGAGCTGATTGTAGCATGTGACCTTGGGCAAGTTGAGTTCCCTCCGTAAATCTGTTTTCTGTAGATGGCCCCCTGATGATGGTATTTGCGCCAAAGCAGGGAGCTGATATGTGTAAGGGATGTGGCACTTCGGAAGCACCTAGTAAATGTGAGCTGCTTTTCTTATTGTCACCATCTGTCAGCCAGCCTGAAGGCCTGAGGCATGGAAAAGCTTTCCTGAAAGGGGAGGAAGGGGTGGCGCCCCACCCCCTCTGCCAGTCATGGGTGGAGTGGGGGGAGGGCTGCTCAAGGCTGGCACCCTCTTGGTGTCCCATCCTGGCAGTGGAGGGAAGCTTCCCTGGAAGCCTGGATTCTGTGTTGGGGTGTCCTCAGCTGGGGATCCCAGGTCTCCCTGACAGCCCTTCCCCCACGCCACCAGGAGCCTCTGAGAACGGGGCACAGACAGACAGACTGTGTGGGACAGACAGACCTGGCTTGGAGCCCAGGCCCCTCCTAGTTGTGTCACTTCTCAGGGCCCCAGTTTCCCCACTGAAAGAGGGAATCAGGCCTAACTTTCTGGGGCACTTGAGGAAACACGAAGGGTACCTTTCAGAGTCCTTTCGGCATACAGGCACAATGCCAGCTCTTTCTGCCTTAATGACTCGGCCCCCTTCAGGGAGGGCACCCTGTGCAGTCCCTGGTAGCCAAGAGCCCTTCTTGCTGGGTGACCTCAGGAGACCTTGCCGTCCTGTGCCCCTGGGCTGCAGCTTCATGGGGTTCTTGGTAGGGAGAGTCATAGGGTGGGGGGCCAGCACAGCAGCCGGCCAGGGCATCTGCAGTTAGCACTGTGGTTTATGGTGATTTCCTTGTCCTCAGGGCTTTTTTATGGTCTCATTTGAGCCACACCTCAAATGGGTTCACACCTCTGAGATCTGCCAGTGCTTTTATGGGCCACAGTGGCATATGGTGGGCATCAGAGTGCTGGCTGAGGGGAGGGGGAGAGCCCAGTGGGGAAACCTGTGGTTTCCAGGTGAGCCTGAGGGTCTCAGAAGGAAGTGTTGGTTTCCGGCTGTCTATTTCTGGTCTGCTAGTCTTTAAAAAAAAAAAAAAAAATTTTTAGTTGCTGATATAACTTTGGTTTTATTTATAAATAAATAAATTTGTTTAAACAAATAAATAATAAATTTATAGAAATAAATAAATGTGGTGCTGGGGATGGAACCCAGTGCCTCACACCTGCTCTACCATGGAGCTGCCACCCCTGCCGCAGTCTGCTAGTGTTGAGGAAGGGAACCACAGCTACGTTTTTGTGCCCTGACATAAATTAGTCTCAAAGGGCCTGGGGAAGAAACTTTGGCAATTTTTAAAACCTAGTAAGTACCGTGCCTGACAATGGGTTATTTTTAAAGAGACTGCCTGGCTCCCACCTCCTATTTTTATTGCCCTGCTTCTTACTATCTTTGCCAAGAAAGACTTCTGGTGCCTACTGTGGGGTTTAGGTAAGAGGCAGGTTAGCATAGTGGTTAAAGGCATGAGCTTTGGGTCGGACGTGTCTTGGTTCAAACTTTGTCCTCTACAGTACTGATTGTCACCTAGACTGGAAGAGCAACTTCTGCCTCCAGGGGCCATGGAGTGCCCATGTGTTGGTGGCCCAGACATTCAAGAGTTGCTGACTGGCCTTCGATGTCAGCAGCTTTGCTGGGGAGAGGACGTAAGCAGGTCCCCAATAGCATCTGTCCGTTGTCATTACCTTTATGTGTCATGCACCATGGTGAGAACATTTGTCCGGTAAGGTAGGCAGCGTTATCACCCTCAATTTGCAGGTGGGGGGGACTGAGGCTAAGTCATTTGACCAAGGTCACACAGCTAGTAAGTGACAGAGTTGAGATCTGAACCCAGACCACCTAAAGCCAGAGTCTGTGCTCAGTCACCAAGAAATGTGTGTCGGCCCTGAGCCCATCTGGCCTCCCTGGAACACTGCCATTCTGTCAGAACCTGGGAGAGGCTACTGGGGTCTGTGGGAGCTCCCCCCATCACCACTGTGTCCTCTTCTGAGCACTTTCTGAAGACACCAGCCAGGACCCCAGAGTGTGGGGCGAGGTGTGTAACCACAGAAGGGACCCGTATCCCTCCCTTCCCTGCTGTCCTGACGCACATGCTCAGACCTGGTTCTCTCAAAGGGACACAGCACTTGTTCCCATGTTTGGATCTGGAGACCCTGGCCCCATCCTTGAAGTGGGACATCACAAGGAAATCCATCCCAGCCACATTCCCCATGCAAATGTCTTCTAGTCCTGGGTTCCTTGCTGCCCTCAATGGCTGAGGTGGTGGAGATGTAGAGGCCAGGAAAATCCAAGAGGCCTGGGAGCGAGCTGGGCTCTGCAGGGACTCCTCAGAACTCCAGCACCACAAATACCATTGCCTGTTGCTTTATTTTTAGCAGGATGAGGGGCCCTGAGGGCAGCAGGGGGATGTGGGAATCCTATTTTTTGCTCTGTCTTGCTAATGGAACCTCTAGCAGTTTTTATGCCCGATTTATTTTCCTCTGAAGTCTGTCATGCCTGCAGCCCTGAACTGTACTTTTCCTTCCACGCAGCTCAGAGGGGCAGAGTGGATGATGTCAACTCTCAGGCTTGCAGTCTCTCTTCCTCCTGCTCCAGCTTCAGAGAAGGAAGGTGGCCAGTTTTCTGATTTTTCTGTCCTTTCCCCTCCTGGACTTGGGTAAATCGAGGTTGCCAGGGAAGCAGCAAGCTCCCCTCCAAGATGATGGGTATCCCCAGAGGTTTCCCAGGGAAGGTTCTGAGGATATTCCCAGGCCTGCCTTGTATGCAAGGGCTGGACAAAGGACAGAGGCATGTTGACGTGTGTGGTTGCTGGTCCCCACAGTGTGGGACCACTAGGACTGTGGAAGAAGTGAGGGTCCAGTGCAGGGTGACAAATGGATGATAAGATTCAGGGCAGGGAAGCGTCTCCTAATTTGCTACCTCATATTCTTCATCAATTAAGAAATAGTAGTTTTATAGAGATTTCACTCACATACTGTCAAGTTGATGCAGGGTTGAGCAGTCATCACCATTATCTAATTCCAGAACATTTTCATTGCCCCCAGAAGAAACCTCTTCCAGCAAATAAGCAATCATCCCCATGCCTGCCTCCCCAGCCCCAGCAGCCACGGAACTGCTTGCTGCCTCTATGGATCACCTGTTTTGGATACCTCGTGCAACACAGGGCCTTTCTGAACTCCATGTCATGCTATACTAGTGAGCCTTTGTCCTCTTCTCTGAGCTCATTTATCTATAGCAATAGACACAAGAGCAATCAGAACCTGAAGAAGTGGTAAGACGAGGGCATCTGTCTCTTCCTCACACCAGGCTTCTGTGCCAGGGCAGAGAGGGCACAGCTGAATGTCTGCCACCAAATTTTGCTGTCAAGCATTTGTAAGTTGTATGTGCATGACAAGTTGGAATAAATTCAGGAGACCCCTCCCACCAGCTGGGATAGTGAATTTGCCTCATTCTCAGTGCCCTTCAATGTGAGATCATTCTGATGAGAAGCCAGGTTAGCTTCTTAGGTGTTATGGATGTTCTTTTAAACCAGGGGCCAGGGGATGGTCTCCCGCCAAATCCCTTGCTCAGAACTCAGATTGCTTGGACCTAGACATTTATATCCTCTGAATGACATGCATTGATTCTTGGCCCAAATAATTTGCTACTTCCCTGGGCCAACTTGAGCTCAGCCATGTCCTTAAGGGCCAAAAGGCTACCTTAGGGTCCACATGGTTTTGGATTGAGTCACTGACAAAGTAGTTTTGGTGCTTCCCAGGGCCCTAGGGACGCACCATGGTGATGATCCCTAACAATAAACAGGCCATCAGGATTAGTCTGTAGTCTCCAAAGTCCTGCTGATTCCCATTTTGGAAGCAAATGAAGAAACTCATTTATCCTGGGGCTGATGGGCATAAGCTGCCAGTAAATATTTTGGTGCCTAGATTATGAAAGGAGAGCAGATGTATACTCTGGGGGTGCAGAGGTTATGTGGCCTCCATTGAAGGGGATGGTGGTACCATATTTAATTGATTGAGTCATGCTCTGATTTACTTTATGGAGTGGGTATCAAATTGATCTGATTTACTTTATGGAGTGGGTATCAAATTCTTGCCAAGATCATAAATTAGAATTTGAAGATATGATCAATTGTATCTGTGCTTTTTTTAAAGTATTTTTTTTAGTTGTAGATGGACACAATACCTTTATTTATTTATTTTCTTTTTAACGTGGTGCTGAGGATCGAACACAATGTATCATACGTGGTAGGCAAGTGCTCTACCACTGAGCCACAACCCCATGTATCTGTGCTTTTTAATGATATCTATGAAGCTTATTTTGGGACGGTGATAATATTGGTGACTGGTGTCCCTAGATCTGAGTGTGTTGGTCCAACATAGGACCTTGGGCAGAACCTTCACATGTGAGCCCTGGTGACCTTGCTAGTCATGTCCCTGTCTCTCAAGTGTGAAGCTCCAATGAGATCATGTTTCTGATTTATTTTGAAAAGGTGTTCCTACCTTTTCAAAATATATTGCTAGCCGTAAAAGCCACGCAATCAGACCTCGCTCCACATGAAGGGCCAGGGTGAAGTCTCATCTTTGCTTCGCAGCTGAGCAAATTGCGTTTGCTCAGCAGGAAACACCTTTGACCATCTCAGTCCGGGGAGAATCATTAAGTGCCCATTATGTGGCTGTCGCTGTGTTAGGCAGTTTGACAAGCAGTTTAATGCCCTGTAGCCCTGGAGGCAGAACTGTGGATTAGAGCCAGCATAAGGACTGTGTGTGTGTGTGTGTGTGTGTGTGTGTGTGTGTGTGTGCGCACGCGTGTGCGTGCGCATGTGTGCGCACACACATGCATGACTATGTGTGTTTATTTTGTAATAATTCCTCAATGTATTCTAATACCTAAAAGGGCTGTCATGATGATGCGGGAAATTATGTCAGGTACTTGGAAATGCTAAAGCAATTCTGCTGCCTGCTTTTCTTTCTAGGCTGCTTCCTCCTCCTGCTCCTCCTTCTCCTCCTCCTCGTCCTCCTCCTCCTCTTCCTCCTCCATCATTGTTTTTGTAGTACTGGGGATTGGATCCAGGGCCTTGGGCATGCTAGGTCAGTGCTTTGACACTTAGTTGCAGTCCCAGGCCACTCCTGTGCCTTTACATTGGCCTCACTAGCCTCATTTTATGACTGAGGAGACCATATCTGGGTCACTCTTCAGCTTATATGGAACTACCTGGTAACCAGCATCACAAGGGGCGGTCCCATCTCTGTTTAAATGCCCCTGGGGATAGGTTGGGGGGAGTGGAGGGTCACTGAATTGGATGGAGGGAAAGGTAGGGAGGGGGTTGGGAACGGGAAAGACAGTAGAATGAATCGGACATAACTTTCCTATGTTCTTACATGAATATGTGACCAGTGCAACTCCACATCATGCACAACTGCCAGAATGGGAAGTTCTGTATTTTGACGTATCATATGATATGTCAGAATACACTCTATTGTCATGTGTCACTAAAAAGAACAAATAAAAAAAGAAATTAGTGGTATATTGATGGAATTTGCATAAGGTCTGTATGTTAGTATGTTAATATTATATGTAGTGTTCTATCCGATAAAACCTTGATGTTGGTAATCATACTTTAGCCATGTAAGATGAATGGCATTGGTGGAATTTTGGTGAATGGTATGTGAAACATTTCCGTTCCTTTTTTTGCAACATTTTGTTTTTCTGAAGTCTTTTCAAGATCAAAGTTAAAAATAACTAATGGATACTAAAACAGGTGGTGAAAGCCTGATTGGGAAAGTTGTATGTACTTATATAGTCTAAAATTATTTCCCCACCAATAAACTATTAATAATAATAACACCCCCAAAACAAAATAAATAAATACCCCCAGGGAAGAGGAACTTGCTGCCCCCTGAGGTATCTCGTTCCATTCTGGATTGTTTCACATGAAATCGTAGAACATACAAGGGTGGGAGATGAAGTATTGACATTGAAATAAGGAGTGATTCATCTGGAGAAAGTGATCTGGTCTGCTTGCTTCCTATTGTATAAGCTGAGGATGAATTTGCATGCCATGGGGTGGGACTTGATGTCCCCCTCATGCAGAGGGAGGCCTGTGGCATTTTAGGAACTGTTAAGAATGTGGGATGAAGGCAGAGGAGCTGAGCATGGGAACTATGGAGTCAAAGAGAAGAGGGGTGCGTGTGGGAGGAAGGGACCACAGGAGGGCTCCGGAGGCTGAGGGAGGGGTGGCATCATGTCCAGATGATAGACCTTGTTCCTCCTGACACTGAAAGTCAGCATTTGGTTAATAGCATCCCAATCATTTGCACTCTTTTGTTAAACCAGTTGCAGGAAGAGCCGCCTGTGATGATCTCTCTAATTGCTGACAAGGCATTTGGTATGATCCAGTGGGTACTTCATGATAAATTATGCAAACTCAGCACAGGGGGAACCTTGTTCATATGGTGATGAACAGCATATGTTATTCTCCATAGATATACATGGCATGGATTCTGTATTAGACAGCTTTCTGTACTGTGACAAAATACTTGAAAAATTAACTTTTTTTTTTGGCTCCTGGTTTCAGAGCTTTCAGTTCCTGGTGGCTTAGCTTGGTTGCTTTGGGCCTGTGGTGGTTTAGTACATCATGGCAGGAGTGTGTGGCAGAAAAGCTCTGTTCCCCTCAAGGTGGCCAGGAAGCAAAGAGAAAGGAAGAGGAGGGGTGTGGGTCCTAAATCTCCTTCAAGGGCACACCCACAATGATCTAACTTCCTTCCACTAAGCCCCAACTCCTGAGACCCTGAGATCCAAACAACAGCACGACCATTTCTAGGAAAGAGTAAGACAATAGCCATTATCACCTCTTTTATTTTATTTTATTTTATTTTATTTTTTTTTATTGGTTAATTTTATTTTATTTTATTTTTTTTATTTTTTTTTTTTATTGGTCGTTCAGGAAATGTCACCTCTTTTATTCAACACTGAACTCTAGGTCTGAGCTTGTGCAATCAAAGAAGAGATAAGAGAAACACACATGGGAAAGGAAGAGAATAAAGTCTCCATATTGGCTGGTGATTTACTCATCTGACTGGAAGAAACCTTGGATTCTAAATCTATAAATTATTAGAAGCAACAGAGTTCATCCAGGTGGCCAAAGGTCAGACATGAAGTGTCTAGCTTTCTAAGACAGTTGAAGATGCGCCCAGGCAACACGGCCCCATGTAGAGTGGGAGTTTGGGATTAGTTAGTGGCATGGCATCCCAAGTGGTGATTCTCTTCCTAACTTAGATTTCTACTATGTGATGAAGCACTGTCATGTACATCCAGTTTACTGGGCAGGACAGAGAACTTTATCTCGATTTTGACAGAGAAGGAGCCTGTGGCCTAGACAGGGTACCGTGACCTTGCCCAAGGTCACTTGGCAAAGAGGTGGAACTGGAATCTTCCCTTCTGCTGCTGTCTCCCTGCCTTCTTTAGACCTTACCATCTCCAACAACGTGTCTCGTCCTGCCGGTTCCTTGTTACTCGTCTCCAGTAGCAGCTGAGCTTGGTGGGAGGGAAAGTCCAGCAGTATTTATACTTGGGTTAGCATTTACTCTGATTTCTTTTATGAGCAACAGTTTGACCGTCCTAGTGTGCGGGCTGCATGCGACACTAGGAAGGGATGGCTCTCTTCTGAGGACGTGAGTCGAGATGCGTGGGCAGGGAGTAAGTGGCCAGAAGAGGCATGGTCTGGGGTCCCTCTCTCTGTTCTTTGCTTCATCTACCTTTTCCACTGCCTCTTTTTAACTCTTGGTTTTTTATTCATTTAATGCCTCTTCAAAATTTATAAAAATAGATGCATCCATTGCAAGGGACAGAATTGTAATATTAAAAAAAAAAAAGGTTGGCTTCTTTATTTCCTCACTCTGATGCCACACCTTCTCTCCTAGGAAAAGTCACTGATAGACACTTGCATTCATTTCTCCAGCTCATGTCAAGATGTGCCAACAGGTTTTCTGTTCATTTAATGAGAATTTGCTGAATATCTGCTCTGTGTGAGGTGCTGGGGGTTGCTCCAGGGAACAAGAGAGACAGAAATCCCTGTCCTTATGGGGCTGATAGCCTGGAGGGTCGCACTAGTTCCTAATTAAGCATCTGAAGTACCAGCCAATGATAAGTATTTCAGAGAAAAATAAAGCAGGAAGAGACATCCCCTCTGTTTTGTGATTTGAAGCGAGGGGTCAAGGGTGGAATTCACCTTGGAGGTGAACTTTGTACAGAGAAGCAAAGGACATGCAGAAGGACAGCCATGTGGCTCGCTGGCTGGGGAAGGAGCGCAGGGGATGAGGGTAGGTGTGAAGGTCCTGGTCATGGGCCTTGTCAACTGGAGCAGAGGAAAAAATAAAATAGAAACCAAGTGGGACAGGAAGAAAAGATAGGAAACGAAGTCACAGAGGAGAGGGAGGTATTTGGAGGAGGGTCTAGTGGGTCTTAATAGGGGCGTTTGGGTTGCTTAATGGCAATAGAGCTATGAGTTTTCTCTTGCAAGTTCATATTTTATAAGCATTAATACATGTTCATATTTAATAAGCATTCTGGACAGTCCTTTGGGTCTATAGTCCTATTTCTCATTTGTTTAAATGATCACAGGAATCTTCATGACCGTGATTCATTCAGTCCTCCTCCTTTGGAGGCCTTGAGGCTACTTTCAGGGTGTTGTCCTTTCCCCTCTTGGGCAGAGCTGGGATCGACTTCCTCTTCCTTGTGGTTTCCGTTCTGCTACTTTCACTCTCTGTGCTGGAGAGAGGGATTTCTAGGTTGAATGGCAGGTGTATGTGTTTAATTTTAATAGATGCCGCTGGATCTCCCGCTAGGAAGATTGTAGCTGGCTTTTCAGACAGAACTCTGTACCTGAGCTTCAGATGCTGTGCTCTGCCCTAAAATTGCTAACTACTTACTCGGCCAAGAGGGTCTATCACCTTTCTGGTAAGAGATGGTTCTGGAGACTTGACCTGGCAGGGAGGTGTGTGACTGTTTGGGGTGTGCTTCTAGGGACAATGTCCGCTCATTTCTGGAGCTTGTGTTTGGTAGTTGTGACATCAGGATAGCCAAGAAGATGAAAACACAGCTGTGTGCTGTACTGTTTGCCTTTCGGCTAATTTTCTATATACTTAAAATAAGCATAATACTGAGGAATCGTACGGAAACAGATCTGCACCTTGTTAGACACTGAATTGTGTTCCTGTAGCATTTCAAGGATACGGCTTCTCCTTCATGTCCCAACTTGGGAACACATAGATGTGTGTGCCTGCTTCTGTCCACCCTCCCCACCCAGAGCTGTTCCAGAGCATTCTCTTGTAAACTTGAAGGTAGACTTCTCATCTGTTTAATGTACTTGTGTGATTTGGACGTTTAGGCCACTTCCCATCTGCTGCCGTTCAAACAATGAATAATCTTATGCCTGAGTCTTTTTTTCACATGTGTTAGGATATCTGTTGGGCAGTTTTTCAAAGTAGAATCAGTTGCATTGAGAGGGATCTGCTGTTTATACAAGGATAGGTATTACCAAATTGACTATTGGAGAGGGAGGTGATAGAAGTGAATCCCTTCTCCCCAGATCCTCTGTGACTCAGGCGCTCGCCACACTTTTTGATTTTTGTCAGTCTGACAGGTGAGACATCCTATCTCATTGTCATTTCATTTTGTATTTATGTCTCTCGAGTCAGGACGGTCATCGCTTCCAGTGTTCAGAGGCTATTTCTGGTCTGTTTATGAGCTGTCAAATCCTTCCCTCTGCCTTTGATTTCCCCCAACAGTTTCTTAGTCTCTTATCTGGCCCCTTCCACCTTGGCCTGTCCACATTAATGAGTGCATTTGACACTGTGATCAGATAATCTAACCTGTCTGATGGCAGAGAGGGGTTTACGGACAGGACTGAAAATCCAGGTTCTGGACAAGAGGGAAGTACCCCTTTCCCAACACTGAGGTCTTTCTGCATTTGGACATTCCTGTTGTATGACTGTTCCTCAAACCACTTAAATGCAGACTTAACAGAGAATGGTTGGCCCCTGGAGTCCATCTGCTGGATGCATCTTTTATTGGGCCTTGTTTTTATCCCATTACTGGCTTGAGGAATTAGAGAAGACCTGGCTGTTTTCTACTGAACACTTTTCTCCATTTGCTTGAACTTCCAGCAGGACTGTGGGAGTTTTCTAAGTAATTGTTCTGCTGGGTCATTATGCTGGCCCAGGTGGCCTGACTGCCATAATAAATGACTCCGGACTTCAGTCCTATAACATAATTAAAGGACATTTTCTACCTTTGTGGCCTGATTATTCTTACCAACGTGTTTCCCTGGTGGGGCAGCATCAGAGGCAAGCTCCGGTGGATCAGGCAGCTCCCCACTGTGCATGCCTCTGCCCTGCCCACCTCCCCAGCATCCTCCTCTGCTTCTCCACTAGGGAAGAGGATCATGTGTAGGAAGGTTTGGGGGGCTGGACTCTGCCCCCACCCCTCTGGCCAGGTCTCAGGTACATGATCCATCAAACCAGAAGAATGGAGGCCAGCTCAGTGCCTGGTGATCAGTCCTGACCCCAGGGCATGGAGTGTCCTTCTGTTACTGCTATGTGGGACTTATAAGTTTTGGAAAGTGTTTTCTTAGTACGTTCTCACTCTATCCTCACAGCTCTGTGAAGAGATAAGCTATGTGCTTTTAACCCCTGTTGAGAGCTGTGGAGATGATGCCTGGGAGATAAGCATCCTGTGGCAGGTCGGGCACTGAGGGGTGGACACCATGTGCAGGGTAGGCTCCAGCACAGAGCTCTCCTGCTGGTTCCTCTTCCACAGGACACACAGTGGTCACCCACTCTGGGCACACTTGGCCAGGCTTTGTGCATGGGAAACCTGGGCTGCTTGGTGACGGAAAACTGGAGGCTGGCGGGAGGACATCCTCTGTCCTCATGGAAGACAAGAGCTGAAGTTATCCCTTGCATTTTGGAAAGAGCAGCCCAAGGGAGAAGGATCGTACATTGCTAAGGCTGGGACAGCTTGGGGCAGGATGGCTAGAAGTTCAGCCCTTCCAGAGGAGCTGCCCGCTTGGCCTGACTTTGGCCATCGTTCCTGTCTCATCCCTGGTGTGGGACACCAGCAGAAATTGGAGCTTTTCCTTCACACTCCCATTTCCTTTTATTTAATTATTTTAGAGACATCTGCTGCTGCAGTGAGCTCAGTTGTGATATCTCATCTGTTCTATTTTGAGCCACAGGGAAACGAATGTGGGATGCAGCTGCCCCCTTCTCTGGGGAAGGGCTGTGCTCCCAGGGACACATTGCAAGGGCTGAGCCCAGGCAGCTCTGCATGCCTGTTGGTTGCCTGCCCCTCCAGGGGGATCCTGGCTTTCCCTATAGTGGGGACACCTCAAACCAACCTGGTCAGAACTTGTGGAGACTGGGACATAGGTGGTGGCATGGGTCCTTGTAGCAGCAGACACAGCACCAAGCAATAGAAAGAAGACAGAGCATCAAATGACCCACGCACAGGGCTTGGAACTGTCACTCCTAATTGAATGGCCACTGAACTTGGTTTTCTCTTTTGTGCAAAAGAAATAACATCTTTCCTACCACTCTCACCGAGTTCTTAGAGTTCTTATGAGGATCACACAAGATAATGAGTGTAAAAGTACCTTGTAAATGGAAAAGCACTCTGCAATTTAAGGTATTATTATATTAATAGTAACAATTGTCATTCGCAATCTTGGTGATTCACTTGGGGTAGGAACCCTTAGAGCTCATCACTGCTACCATTACGACCCCACGTTGTACCTTGAAGCTGCAATTACCATGCACAGTTTCATGTGGTACATTACTGATTGTGCAGTGTGAGAACTGGAGAGAATCTTGCTGATGAACTAACCCCAACCAGTCCCTCTGCAAGTGGAGAACTGGTGTCTGGAACGGGGGGACTTGTTTGAGTTCCCTAGAACTCAGGACTTCCTATTGTCTGTTCTGGGGACTGGACTGTTTTGCTTTTGGAATTTGGTGTCCAGTCCTTTCTGAAGGGTTGGGAATTGGGAATTGAGTGGGACACAGCCTGAGTCATTAGATGGAGTTGCAGCCTGACTCACGACTGCTTGCTCACACGAGCCCCACTCTGAGCCGCACTGCTCCAGGTTCTGGGCACATATGGACAGTGCTTTGAGGAGAAATCCAGATGCTGAGAAGGATGAGCACAGGGCCATCCTTCTGTCTAAGAGAGATAGAAGTGGGAACTAGTGTGATTTGTCAGTAAGAAAAGGAGCCCAGGCCTTTTCCAGAATAAAAGAGCTGAGTGCTTCTTGGACCCCAGCTCCTTTGCCACTCTCTCTGTCCTCTTGGTGGGGCTTCAGCCTCCTGGGCATGCTCTGGGAGCCACAAGTGCAGGGTTGTCATGTGCCCTCAAAAGGGAAGATGGAGTGGCAACCAGCTTTACTTTTACGTATTCAAAGGGCGATCAGACTTAGTCTGGATAGAATAGGCACCGGTAGAAATCATGGCCAGACTGACTTTGGCCTTATACTCATTTGCAAAACCCCTGGTGACACCTTTCCTACCTCCAGGTCCTGCTCACATGCCACCTTCTAGAGGAGACACCCCCTTGTTTAAACCTGTGATTGTCAACACCCCTTCCTGTCGGACCCTTCTTACTTGAATGGGTTCGCCATCCAAAATATTAGGCTGAAGAGTTGCAAATGAGTGCAGACACTTCTTATATCCGCTGCAGCTGGCCGCCCTTGGTATTCAGTCGCATCCAACCATGGAGTAGAACATGTTGGAATCCAAGAATTTCACATTAGTCTAAAACTGCTCACCAGCTGGTGGTGGGGGGTGGGGTGGGGGGTGGGGGTGGCGCATACCTATAATTCCAGTGACTCTGGAGGCTGAGGCAGGAGGAAGGCCAGGCCAGCCTTGGCAATTTAACAAGATCCTGTCCTAAGGGGGGGAAAAAAAAAGAAAGAAAAGAAGAAAGGAATGGAGGACTGGAATGGAAAATTCCAGTAAATGGGAAATTTCAGAGGTAACATGCTCAGAGGGTGGGGGAGTTCAATCCCTAGTATCACAGATACAAAACAAAACAAAACAAACAGACAACAACAAAAAAAAAAACCACTCATCAAAGTATAGACCTTCCTCCAATATCCCTAGTTTTCCCATGAATACTATTTGTCTTTTCCAGGATCCAGTCCAAATTCCCACATGACATCTACCTGTCATGTCTTCTTGGTCTTTTCCCTCGTGTCTCACATCTTTCTTTAGGTTTCTTGAATTTGCCACTTGCAAAAGGTGTTTTTGGTGGTTTTCATAGAATATCCCTCAACTTGAGTTTGTCCGGTGTTTCTTGGGTTAGTATACATGGAGTTCATTAACGTTGACTGTGCGTCTCCTTCATTGGGAATGTTGGTTGCCTTGGAGAACGGGTCCTCGTCTGTCTGGTCTGCTCACGCTCAGGGGCATCTGTGTGTGCCTGGCCTCCACAGTCAGTCAATATTTGCTGAGTGAATGGATGGGGCCGCAAACACCCTGGCATTAGTGGAGGGTTTGATGGAAGAGAGAGGAGAAGCTTGATGGGCGCTGGTCTGCACCCTCTTTCCATGCGGGTTCTGTGATTTCTGAATGCCATGGTGGCAGAGGAGCTCCAGCTCGTTCCATCCTACCGATGTTCACTGAGGAAATGTTTGCTGGGGCCCCTGTGTGGGCAAGGTCGGGGAGGGATGTCACCTGAGAGCCAGGCTCTGGGGATCCAGGAGCACAGGGAGATGCGAGAGAAGGCCCGACATCTGTCTAGTGGTCCAGCCTCTCACCCAGAGGTCAGTGGTTCCCAAACTCAGGCCTGCTGCAGAAACACCCGAGGGACACTGTTAAAGCACAGATGGCTGGGTCCCACCGTCACTCTGTCCAGTTTCCTTGCTCTGTGCTTAGGTCTGGGAGCTTGCATTTCCAGGGACTTCCCAGTGGTATGGGTGCAGGAACCCAGCTGATTTAAGAAGCATTGCTCTAGCCATTCAGAGGAGAAATGAGTCATCAGCCAGTGAGCAGGACCCAGGAGGGCTTCCTGGAGGAGGAGGTCAGGATCAGGTGGAGTGGGATTTACTCTGGTGTCTGTGGGCTTGAATCTGTGTCTAGCCGCTTGCTGCGTGCATTCATTTTGTTGGCTTCTGGCCTGACTTTTGGCCTTGTCCAACCTTCTGGTCCCATGAACAGTGTTGGCAAGGACATTGTTCTGAGCCCCCAGAAAAGGAGGCTGACTAAGACTTTGGAGTTGACCTTGGCTGGCGGGGATGAGGTCACTCAGGCCTGGAGGAGTCCTGTACTGCACACAGCCGTCTTAATGTGTTTATTTGCCTGAGCTTCGGTGGCTGCCTGCTGGCTCTGTTAGAGGTGTTGCTGTTGGGGCCCCGTGGCTGTGTTCCTGTTTTCTCGTCTGGCACCCGCACAGCGGGGACAGATGAGGTGCGTGGCCACTGTGGCTTTCTTCCTGGCTCCACGTTCTTGGGGCCAGCACTTGGTCCAGTAGAACACTTGAGTCTCCCTGGAGTGGGACAGAGCCGAGGGGCTGTTTCCAGGAGGAGGTTGTTCTGTGAAGGGGATGAAGCCTTTTGAATGCAAAATACATCAGCTGCATTCAGACAACACACAGGGACGGTGGGGAGGTTTGCAAATGTATGTGTTCCAACTTCCTTTAGGGTAGTTTGTTCCCTTAAGTGACATTCAAAAATTGCTGTTAGACATGAGGAGAGTCATCAGGAAGGTGCACCTTGCTTGTGCAGTTGGAAGGTTCTGGATGGGAAGTGGTGGGATGCTGAATTGCAGAATGTTGGAGCAAAAGGGACTGTCGACCTGCTTCTGATTCTGTTTAGTCACATAACCTGGCGTCTAGGAAAGCCAAGTGACTTGTCCAGTGCTACTTCCCCAACCATCCCTGGCCAGACTGAATTTCTCTGCCTTTTCTCTGGCCTCCAAAATCACTTAATTGAATTTTTATAAGTAGTCATGTGTAGTTTTGTTTTACCCACTGAATCAAGGGTCAGCAAATTATAGCCTGCAGGTCAAATGTGGCCCACTACCTGTTTTTTTTTTTTTTTAATATTTTTTAGTTGTTGATGGACCTTTATTTTATTTGCTTATTTATATGTGGTTCTAGGAATTGAACCCAGTGCCTCACATGTATGAGGCAAGCGCTCTACTGCTGAGCTACAACTCCAGCCCCCTCTGCCTGTTTTTATTGGAATGCAGCTTGGCTTGTAGATGTGTCTTCCAAATCTGCTTTTGTCCTATAATGTACAAGGGACTCCTTTTTCCCCAGACTGACTGCCCTGAATAGCCTAAAATATTGACTATCTGATGTCTCACAGAAGAATTTTTGCCAGCCCCTGAACTAAGGGGTGAATTCCTTGGCAGCAAGAATGCAGTTTCATTTATCTTTGTGACTTCTGTTCCTTAGTCATAGTAGGTGCTCACTAAATAGATGTTGGTTAGCTTTGAAATGCCGCAGATTGATTTGTCAAAAGATGAGGGCAGCCACCTGACTGTTCTGGCTTCCCCAAATTCATTCCCACTATTTGGCCACCTCGTGCCCCAGTTTTCTATAGAAAGAACATAATATTGTCAGTCTTGCTGAGTTCATTGATCCGTGGTGAGGGTAGAACAGGATATTAAAATATCTTACTAGACTCTCAGGCCTGGCTTCCAATCTCCCGCATAGTTCCAACCCAGCGTGAGCACTGAGCTCCTATGCCTGAACTCTGTTGCTCCTCTGCCCCCCATTTCATCTGCCACCTGTGCCTCCAGATGAAAGTAGACACTCTGAATCATTTGTGATGCTCCTGACTTTGACCTTGACCTACCTGTCTGCCCTCATCTCTTACTGGTCCAGTGCAACCTTCTGCTGCATCCAGAATTTCTGCATGATGTCCCCATCATGTGTATGACACCTTTGCCTGGGACCCAATTTTCCACTGAAAACTTCTTTTCCTTCCATTTCTTGGCTTCCTTATGTCTGACCTTGGTGGAGTCCTTTGACCTTGGCCAGCATGGATGACTGATTCACTTACCACTTGGTGTAGTGTTTTATGTCATTAATTTTTAATTCTTGTGACTGGATGTTTGTTAAAAACAGAGGGGCCCACACTGCAGACCCATGGAAATAGAACCTTCCAGGGCAGCATCTAGGCCCCTCTTTGAACTTGCACCTTAAATGTCAGCATTCTGACCAAAGCTCGAAGGACACTAACCTCGAATAGCAGTCTGTTTATCTTTGCATGGGACTCTTGTGTCTCCAAATAAACTACAAACTTCTTGTGGGCAGATCTGGGCTTCATTTATTTATTTGTTTTATGTTTTCAGAGTAGCACCTATAAATGAAGATAAAGGCAGCGAAACGATTGGCTGGTGAGATTATCTCCCACATTCAGCTATGCATCTGCTAGGCACCCAGTAAATGTTTGCCTGTTGATCGATATGAGATAGGAAAGTGCCTGGGAAAGTGAAACAGGCTCTGAGGGGTGGCGGCTATTACCGGGGTGGTGGGAGGCAGGCCGGCTGCTGCCTTCTGCCCGTTCTGCTAGAAACATCCCGAGAGCTGCACAGAGCTGAGGCCCGCGTCTACCCCGCTGAGCAGAGCTCACTGGGCAGAATCCCTGGCACTCTCTGCTCTGTTCTTTTCACTTTGATCTTTCTAAGATTATGAGAAAAAGCCTCTTTCTCCCTCCTCTTTTGGCTTCTCCTAATAATGCAGAACCGTAGATGTGCGTGCTGCCAGGGAAAGTCTGTTTGGACACTTCAGCATGGAGAAGTGGGTTTAGCTTGTATAATGAGTTTTGCTTTCCCTTTTAAAATGCTTGGAGAGAAATACAAATGTTTCATCTCTACCTCGAGAGTTCCACTGCCTGTTTACACAAGTCTGCTGTCTGTGGCCTTAGAGGACGCGTCTTGCGGGCTGCAGGGTTGTGACGGTGCAGCCTTAGTGTTGAATCTCCAAGCAGAGAAGGTGCTCAGACCTCACAAGGCGGAAGGTGAGAGATTCAGAAGAAAAATAAAAGTCCAACTGGTGCTTTGTTAGGAATTATGGTGCAAGGTTATTTAGAAAGTGGGGAAATACATCATTTTATTGAGCAAGGAGAAGAGAACAAAAGAAAATTCTGCAAAGACAATGGAGTCCAGCAATAATAACAGATAAAATAAAAGCAGAGCTAGGAGTGGATACTGAGGACTAACTACTTCCTTAGACATTTACAGCCATCTAAGGAGAGCAGAGCCCGTGCAGTGGCCAATAACTGTTCTGATATCACGCACATAATAACTTGTGTCTGTTATTTCATTATCAGCACATTTGATGTGGGGGGAAAATGTAGGTTCTAGAACTTACTCTCCTCCTCTTCCCTCATGATTCCATTCTATTAATATTAGTCTTAATTATTCTAATTTATTATATTGAGACTTTTTGCTTATTTTGAAAAATTGGATGGATTATTAGCTTTTTAATAAAAGGTAACATCTAATATCTACCGAACAAGGGCCAAGTCATTTAATATCACTGCATCTCCATTTTGTTCAGAAAATGGAACAGAACTTGTTACCTACCAGTAACCAGACTTCTTGTCTGTGCTTCCATGGATGTGGACAGGGGAGGGTGGCCTGGTCAGGACAGGATCCAGGACATGTTCCATGTGGAGCACAAGAGGAGGCTGTCTGGCATGCATCTGTACTGTTTTTCCTCCATCAGCTCCAGCATAGTGAGACTAGCTTAGGAACAGTGGCCGTGTGAACCTGTGTCACAATGATAACATTTGCTCCTCATCCTGCCAATGATCATAGTGAAACGTATTGATCTCCCATCTGATTCAGAAATAGAGATTGCTGTATCCTGATTTTAGAAGGGTGCTGGATGAAAGTGGGTACCCTCTATTATTTACAGAGAATTGAAAATGTGTGTTGATCAACATGTTGTTTGACTTGGACCTTCTGTTTTATTGTGATATAACATGTACGATCAGACTGGCTTCTAGTTTTGATAAAAATGCAGTTCCTTAAAGGCCAGCCTGGCTTTCTGGTTGCATGAGAAGAGTTTTGGAAAGGAGTTCTGGAGTCTTTCCCTACAGACACATCACCTCCCATGGATCACTGTTCTGTTACAGGAGGCTTGGTGTTGAGGATAAAAGCTCAAGTGAGACTGTTGTTGTCCTCATGGGGCTGTGGTCTGATGGGGTGTGCAATACACCCACACAGGAGGGGATTGTTGAAAGGATGAGGATGTGTGTTCTTGGATGCCAAAGAAACTCGAAAACAGGACAGGACAGCTTGTTTTCTGGGGGAATCACCAAGCACAGAAACCTACTTAGAGGATGTAACATTTGAGCTTATCCTTGGAGAATATTTAATTTTTAAACAAACAGTGATGGAGGAAGTGACAGTGGAAAAAGCTGGGTCAAGTGCAGGGCATCTGCAAGGCAGATTAAGGAATATTTTTTTGAGGTCCTACTGTGTGCACGGAGTCCATATAGTGGAAGGAATCCAATTAAGAGCATAGTAGAAAATCAAGTCATGTACTTTGGATGTGTCTTCTTCCTACTTCCAACATTGATTATTGAGTATATGAAATGCCATCTTTGATTATATCAGTTGGTGTCTCTGTGACCATAACCTGATGAAGTCTGTGTCTTACTTGTTGTCACACGAACCATGAGGAGGAAACAGAGTCACTTGGAGCTGTAAGAGCGAGATGAGCGTTTCCCCAGGATGAGCTTTCTGTCACCAAGCTGGTCACTGTCACAGTACTCAGATTTGAGATCTTGAAAAATTTTAGCTGTCTGGGCTCTGACAGCCAAACACAGTATTCCGATGTCTTGTCATCATCATTTCTTGGGATGAAACTCTCCTGGTATCACAACCAGGACTCCGATACCATCTGCCTTCTGAGCCAGTGTCCCCATGTGAGAAATGATCTCCACCCAGACTCTGAAAAGCATGTGTCTGCCAGGACCTGGATTCTAGAGGCCATTTGTGCCCTCATCCATCTTTTTGTGAAACTGGGCCAGTGAGACATTGACCTCATTTCTGATGAGCCTCAGCCTGACCACAGCAGGGCTCACCAGGAGAAAGTCCTGTTAGTGAATCCAGGGAGCAAAGGTCAAGGCCAGAGAGGAGCTGGGTAGTCAGAGGTCTCAAGAGTAGCCATGCTGGTGAGATCCACTTAGGGTTGCCATTAACCCTTGATAGACCCAGGCCTCTGGGTGTTTATAGCCAGCAGGTTGGGGACCCATGGCACTGCTGACTGAAGTGGAACTGAGGGAGGTGCTGGAATGATCTCACCTCTCCACAGTCAGCTTTGCCCTGCGCAATGGCAAATGGGACCGGTGGCTGGTTGTAGGTGCAGAAGAATCACAGATGAAGTGGGACCTCCCTGGTGGGCTCCTGCCCCATCCTCTGGGGTTGTGCCTGTTGCTCACCAGTCACTTACTGTCAGTGCTGGCTGAAGTTATCATCTAGAAGCAAATAGGGAAGCAAACACCTAGGTGTCTACCAAGTCTTCTACCACACGGGTCAAAGAGGCCCTGAGGGGCATGGTCTGAGGGCTGCCCCTGTGGGTATCCTGTGGGACAGCACTTCCTTACAATTGGTGAGAAAGGGCAACACTCTCTGCTTGCTAGGGATCCTCGAAGGTGACAATCAGGGCAGGACAAGGCAGAGGTTGCTTGCTGCTGAGTATTTCTTCAAGGCCCTAAACAGAATGTAAAGATCATGATATTAATTGTCACAATTATTAAGCTCTTAATCTACATGTATTGACTTGCTATGCCTCTTAACAGCTGTAGGAGGTAGATATTGTTAGTTTCTGTCTTACAGACGAGGAAACTGAGGGACGAGGAGGAGGTGCAGTCATTTGTCCAGGCCAATCAGCTAGTGAAGGTCAGAGTCTGGATTTGCACCCAGGCGGACTAGCTCCAGAGTGCATGCGCTGGACTCATGGTCAGTAGTGATGTCAGTGACCTTGAAGGTGGACCGCGCTTTTGTCTTGGTGGGTATGGCTAGAGAAGGCAGTTCATTTGATCTTGCTGGAGAAATTTCCAGTCTTCTCAACCTCTGGAAAATACGAGACGTGGAACTTCAGAGCTATATATCCTGAGGGCATGTCTCCTGGTTCTCTGAATTTTTAAAAAGAGGTTTTTACTCTACAGCACGCTTTCTTGTCTGGAGATCAGAGATGGAGGGTGGCTTGCAGAATGGGGCCCCTGTTCCGGTTCTCTCCCGTCCCTTCTGAAACTCAGATGCTCTTTCAAGTCTCTTGTCATCTGCCAAGGAGCCTGTGGGTGGGTCTGTGGTCGGTCGGAGCTGCAGGATGGGGCTGGGCTGGGATGGGCGTCCTGCAGTTGGCTTGCCCTAGGAAGCATTTCTAGTCAGTCACCTTCCTGAGGTGACTCTGGAGCTGGTGGAGGTGGCCACTTGAGGAGGAATGGCCTCCAGGAGGAGGAAGTAGAGGGAGGCAAGGAGTTGGCCACCAAGTTTTCATCCTGCCTGAATTAGAGGTCCAGATTTGGGTGTCAAACAGAATGTGGCGTTTGTCCTGGCTCGGCATTTTAGCAGCCTGGAATTGAGTAGGCACTTAAATTTAATTTCTGACAGTGTCATGGTTGGCAGGTCGGAGCTGGTGTCTGAGTGTCTGGATTAACCCTGACGCCACCACTAACGAGGCCTGTGACTTTAGCCACTTTCCTCTGAGTGGGGTGGGCCACATCATTTGAACAGTTCAGTGATGAGGAAAAGAGAGGGGAACCTGATTCAAAATTTATTAAGAACTTTATGATGGTGACCAAAGAATGTGAAGCCAAACATGGGATCTTTCCAGGCTCAGGACCTGCAAGCTCACACGTGTTGTGCTCTAAGCTTAAAGGTACCTACAGCCATGGTCCAGCCTGAAGGGACAGGTCGGCATTTTGTTCTATGTCCTTGTCTGCTAATAGCTTGGAACTTGTATTTCTTCTGACACACAAAAAGGTGCCTCTCTGGAGGGAGCAAAAGGCTCTTTTCCATTTGCCTATCTTAGGGACGCGGGAGTGATTCTAGGGCTGGCCCACATGGCTCTGCATTTCCCAAGCTTGGACCAGGGGAGGAGGGCTGGTAGAGATTGCAACTGATTTTGCTGTGTTCATTGTTTGGCCCTGGGGTCCTGGGGCTGGGACCAGGACCTTACACATGCCGGGCAAGTGCTGTACCACAAAGCTCCATCCCCAGCCCGTACCCGTTTTTCATTTGTTGAATCATGTTGAAGTCACATTTCATCCCTTAAGATTTCAGTATCCCCTCTCTGGAATATAAGGACTCTTTCTTCTATGTGCACAAAGACAGGATTGTAGACCTCGAGGTCCTCTTCAGTGGGTAGTTTAGCTAGGTGTGTGTAGGGAGGTGAAGTGATCAGGGTTGATCCACTTTATCAGGATGAGGGACACCTGCTCTATTGGCTCTAATGGATGAGACCAACACCACTCCCCAGGGGAGTTTCTAGGTCTCCTTTTCTTTGCTAAAGCCTCTTTCTTCTTTTACCTAAAACATTTCAAATCCCCCTCGAGGGGTCTCCCAGCCTCTGAAATCATCACTCCCCTAGCCTCTTCCTCTCCCAGCTGCCAGGGAGGTCTCTGGAAAATGTGACACGGACCTTGTCCTTCCTTTACATGAAGCCTTTCCAAGCTCCCCATTGCCTGTACAGAGGTCTGCGGGCCCCAGTCTCTGGATAGCCCAGGAGCTGAGAAGGGTTTCTATATCTTTAAATGGTTGAAAAAAAATACTGAAAGAAGAATACTATTTTTTGACTTACGAACATGATGAGAAATTCAAGTTCCAGTGCCCATAAATAAAGTTTTATTGGAACACAGCCATGCACATTCAATTCTGTTTCTTTTATGGTGGCTTTTACATTGAGGTGGCTGAGTTGGGAAATTGCAAGAGACCTTGCAGAAAAAAGTTTGGTGATATCTGAGCTGAGGGAGAAAATGGATGCTCTTTGGTCTGACATCTAAGTCCCTCTGTCCTTGACATCAGCCTCCCTTCATGGCCCACCCCACCCTGGCCTCTCTCCCTCTGTACACCCTTAGGAGATCCCAGCAGCTGTGAGATCCCATGAAGACCAGTTCCCAAGCGCTCTGCTCCTTTTTTCTCCATCCTCCCCTCCCTTGACTGGACATCGCCCACTCATCCCTGCAGAAACCACCTGCTCCGGAGATTTTCCTGGTCTCCCTGATTCCCCTTCCAGCCGCTCTGGTTTAGTGACTCCCATTTTGGGGAGACAAAACAGAAAACCAGGGAGAAGCTCACAGACTCCCAGAACTTGGCAGCCAGGCACTCAGCCCAGAGGAAGGAGGGCCAGAGGGCAAGATGGCTCACCTGGTCATCTGATGGGACCGAGTGCCTGGTGCCTGCCCATCGCTGTAAAGTCAAACACCTCAGAAACGGGCTGTTCCTGGGCGGCTCACCTTGTGGGGAACAAACAGACAACGAGTGTGCCTATCGACACACGTATGGGGAATGGGTGTCCGTCGTCCTCACCAGTGCTCTAGATGAGCAGGCATCTGCAGTGTGACACCTGAGTCCCCAGGGAGGCAGTGCACTGGGCACCAGGAGATCTGGAGCGAGAGGGGAGGTGGGACAACTCCCGTTTCCTCTTTGGCCTGGAGGAGATGGCGGGAGTCTATTCCTCTCTCCTTCCTGAGCCCAGCGCCAGCAGTCTGAGAAGTCACACCCGGTTCTTGAGTCTGAGTGGGTTGGCCAGGTGCTCCCTCAGATCCTTCTGTAGAACAACTGGCTTTGATCCTGACCACAGGGCTTACCCAGTGACCCTTTTTGTGAGATCTGCGAGATGGCTGGGGACTTCATTGATGACCTGTCCGACCTCTCCAATTCCAGAGACAAAACTGAAACCCGGAACAATGGAGTCCCGTGGTCACTGGGCCAATCAGAGGCAGAGCCAGGACCAGAATCCTGGCCTCCTGACCTTTGGAGAATAGGGTCACTCATCTTTTTTGATTTTATTGGGGAATGCTAGGAAACAGTCTTCAGAATTGAGAAGGCCACTAAAAGCCATGGGAAAACCACATTGCCCAAGAGAAAGGCCCCCTGACCAGGCCGTGCTGTCCCCCTCTGGAAGAGGTCCTCATGAGAACCACCAGGGCTTCTCTGCTGCAGATGTCTGGAGGCATTGTCCTAAGCTCCTGGTCTCTAGTCCCACCTGCCTAATTTCACTTCAGTCCTGAGGGAGTCTTGCTAATTATAGCTGGATGGCCACGTGGGATCCAAAAATAGGCTTGGAGGCACCTGTGGGCCATCAGTAGGCATTTACCAACATACCTACTAACGATTTGCCCCTGGGCTGGGCACTGTGGTCACAGAAGGCACCCAGAGGCCTTGGACTGCACTCTTCATGTATGTCATCAGTGGAAACCCTTGGGAACAGTGGGATGAAGGCACAAGCATAACCTGGAAACTGGACCATCAGAGTTTAAATACTTGCTTCACCACTGACTAGTTGTGAGACTCTGGAAAGTTACTTAACCTCTCTGCTCTCCAGTTTTCTCATCTGCAAAACTAAGGTCTTCCTATTATCTAATAAGGATGGCATAAAGATGAAATGTGTGTATTCTTATATATGTATAATTCATGTGTGTGTATATATAAATATGTAATTTAATACAGAAACTGGTGTATTAAGTGCAACGAAGTTACTGGCTGTTCTTACTCTCATATGAAGTGGTGTGAGGAAGGCTGGGACCGCAGCCTGCTCAGGAGTGCACCATTTTGTACTTTGGAAATCCGTGTCTTGAAAGAAGTCAGCGTCTGGGTCCCTCCCAGCCCTGGAGCAGGCAGGATTGTGTGGCAGTCCAGACTGCAGGTTCTGGGGCTGGGGTTGTGGCTCAGAGGTAGAGCGCTCGCCTAGCATGTGTGAGGCCATGGGTTCGATCCTCAGCACCGCATATAAATAAATGAATAAAATAAAGGTATTGTGTCAACTACAACTGAAAATGTGGAGAAAAAAGAGAGCAGAATCTTCAACTTGGGATTCAATTTCAATACCATCACCTCCTGTTTGCCGTGCTGCTTCACATCTGTCAGAATCCATTCTTCCTTGGTAAAGCAGGATGCCGTCACGCTGAGCGTAAGGTCCTCGGGGGTCCTGGTGAGGGCAGAGTGAGGTCTCCCAGAGCAGACCATAACTCAACAGCTCTCAAGGCCTAGCACACAGCGGATGTGAAACAGGGCAAGTGGTCCTTGTTCCGACTGCGCCAGGACTTCAGCATCTCCAGGCTTGACGTGGCCTCTGCCCTAGAGGATGGCCCTGGTACCTCAGAGGGCAGAGGCCAGCCATCCTGACACAGCAGCCTGAAAGGGGGAGGCTGTCTTCCTCCTTTGTTCCAGCCTTATTATGTTCCAGCTGTTCATGTCACTCCCCGTGGGGCCCATGGCACCCCTCTTACAGAATTAATTGCTTCCTGTATCTCTGTCATTGTGCCTAGATCAGTGCTGTGCACCAAGGACTGTGCACAGCCTGTGGTGGGTACTTAAGAAGCAGGTCCCCAGTGTAGAGTTTTGTTTTTCATGACAGAGGAGAAGAATGAAAGGGATGGGGCATTATTTGCTTTGTATGGAGGAAGAGAGACCAAGAGATGGTGGTGGAGATAAGATGCCTGGGAGCTCTCCTGAGACAGAACACATTTGCTGTCTCCTGTGGCACAGAGCAAGGGCATCAAAGTAGAAATTTCAATGAGGCAGATTGCTGTTAGGGAGGGTGAGTTGCTGGGCCATAGGCCCCTGTGCAGTAGGAAGTCATGGGAAGAATATGGACCTGGGAGTCAGGCATGCTGGGCTGAGCCCTGCTACTCCAAGTGTGATTGGATCCCACATCAGGCACACTAAGCCTGAGTCTGAATGTTAACTGGATCCTTAGGTGTGCAGGTGGAAGTTCGAGGAGTGCTGTTGTAAACCAGTGCCTTTCAAACCAGTAACCATTCTCCCCAGTCCACAGCTGGGAAAACGGGGGCCAGTACTTGTGCCTTGGGTCTTGGTTCTCAAAGATCTGGTTCTCCCTCTAGACCAGCAGCATCCACTGTATCTGGGAGCTTGTTAGCTATGGAAGCTCCAGCCCCAGCCTAGAGTGGGGAGTTGCACCTTTGCTCTGAGGCACCAACAGGCAGAAGCTAGAGCCCTGGTTCTCAGCCTCATTGCATGTTGGAAATCTCAAGGGGAGATAACAAGGCAAATGCCTGGGTGAAGCTGAAGAGCATCTGGGTGTGACAGGGACATTGGGAACTTTCAGAGCTCTGGGCCATTCTAACGCGCAGCTGGGATAGAGAACCTGTGCCTTAAGCCCAGGCAAGACATCCCAGTCTTCTCAGCTGACAAGTAGACTAAGTCTTGTTGGCCTGTCAGTGAAGTGTAAGAGCTGAGTGTTATCATCTAGCGCCCTGGCTCCTGGGAAAGCACACAGGGAAGTGAGTTCCTTACGTCTTGAAAGGTACAGCTGGGATTCCTGCTTCAGGGGAGGCCATATTGGATACTCACTGTGGCCTTGGGGTGGAACTGCGATGCGATGCCGTAGCTCAAACTCACTGGCCCAAGTGCTAAGTGCTATAAAGATGATACCCTGCTTGATGCAGTAACCCTGCCCCAGAATGGGAAATCACCAGCTCCTGCGGTCCCCTCCTTTTATGCTCCTCATCCTCTGCCACCAATACCCAATAGTGGGGCTCACTTTCAGTGGGGTCTTTTGCTCTTTACCATCATAGGATCCCCTTGACTAGAGTGGTGGTGCTGCTGCGGAGCTGGCCCCCTTGCTTTGTGTTCTGGTGGTGGTGGCAAGAATGAGCTTTAGAGAAATATTTACCCAAAGTAATCCCTTTGCTATGCCACTGCCCGTCTCCCAGGAAGCTGGGCAACAAACACAGAGTTCTGGTCATCATTTCTTGAGGGGACAAGCTGAGCTTTGCAAGGCTAGGATGAGGCAGGATGAGTGGTGGTGGTGTGTCTCTAGTCCTAAATTCTACAGTGGCCAGGGTCTAGGGGCTCCTGGGGTAGCCATTAGCTCTGATCCCAAGGTGCAAACTGCGTGCACATCATGCATCTTGTTTTCATAAGCCTCCTGGAACACCAGATATGGAAAGTAATCATAAACCTACCTTAGAATCGAGATGATCTGGTACCATTCCTTTTTTTTTTTTTTTTTTTTTTTTTTTTTGAGACAGGGTCTTGCTAAGTTCCGTAGGGTCTCACTGAATTGCTGAGGCTGGTAATCCTTGTGCTTCAGCCTCCTGAATTGCCGGGATTACAGGTGTGTGCCACTGTACCTGACATCTGGCACCATTCTGAGTATGACCTCATGTGACCCTTGCGGCCACTGTAGGAGCCAGGTGTTGTCATTTCTCCAGTTCTCCATGAGCAGTTGCCACATTGGAGGTCTGCTGTGGTCAATCTCTGCATTTCACAAATGGGGAAGCTAAGGAGGTGCCCAACTGGTCATAGGGAGTGAGTGGCAGATATAAAATGAGTCGCCAGGTCTTAGTTGCTAAAGCAAACCCTGAAAAACAAAGGGTTTAGTAAGATCTCTTCTTGATTTTCAGCCTGGGGTGGCTTTAATTCAGAGTGCCTGGATTCTGTGACATCAGAAAAAATAATTTACAGACTCTTTGTGCTAAAAAGATTCAGAAAAAGTCACCTTGCACAGTAAATTTGAAACTTTTTAGAACATATGCTACAATATAAAGCTCACCATACATTGTTCACACAACTGTACATTATATATACATATATATTTATACGTGTATACATATGTATGCATATACTGTGCTAGAATTTATAGATATACATGCACACGCATCACTCACAGAAACAAAAGTTCATGAAACCCACATCATTCTTGCCATAAAAGCTTGAGGTAGTCTACTTTTTTATTACTACTGGTTTATTATGGAGGGTATTATAAAGGCTATGAATGAATAGCCAAAAGGAGAGGCACAGGAACTTCTGTTCCAGAACACCAAGAGGTATTCTGTTCCATTTCATTTTATCCTATTCTACGTTATTAAAAAAATAGTGCTTGTAACCAATTCAGGGAAGTTCATGATCATCCAATGGGCCAAGGCCCGCCATTTGCAAGCTACTGGAGTGACTCCTCTCTCTTGGGTTGTAGAGGAGGAAATTGGGGTAGCTCTTTGTCACAAATCTGAGACTAAATGCAAATGCCCTGATTGTGACCCTCAGCCTGTCCCACACCTGTTATTGCACTTGAAGCTTTGTTCAGGGTCTTCCTGGGCCACTTGCTGACCTGCTCTGTGGTTTCCTGCCCATGTTTTCCTTCTTCCTGGGATGCACTGCACACTGTGGCCCCCAGGCCTGGCAGCCCCTCTCTGACCATGGCCCATTCCAGGGCTTCTCTCCTTTCCTGATCACCATTTTTTGGCTGCCCCTTCTGAGAGCCAGAGTATGGATTTAGAAACTGAGTCCCGAGGAGCACTGGGCTGGTGGATTTAAGTGTAAGGTGTTTTGTTTAAGTGTGAGTGATGACATACCTATCTGGGTTCACACCATCTTTTTCCCCCAAAAAGCTCCTATTAATGCAGGAATATTCAGAGCTGAATGGTTAGGTGATTAGAGCTGTAACCTAATAAGTCCATCTCAGTTTGAGTGAACCAACTAGGTGGTCGCTAAAAGAGGGTGGAACATGGCTGGGGGAGGAAGGTCACTGGGGGGCATGCCATAGAAGGGTGTGTCACCCCCATCCTGATTCCCCACTATGAGATGAGCAGCTTTCCTCCCCAGGGCCCTTCTCCCATCATGAACTTCCTCATCTTGGGCCCAGAGCAATGCCCAGAGCAATGGAGTCAGCCATCTATGGACTGAGACCTCTGAAACTGTGAGCCCCCAATAAACTCTCCTTCCTCTAAGTTGTTCTTGTTGGATAATTTGGTCACAGTGACACACAAAGCTGACTAAAACACCTCCAAACAGAAAAGTGAACATTTTCTTTTAATTCCTGGGCTGGCTAACCTGCCCTGATCTGATGGGAGGCGAATTTATGATCTTCATGTCTCCAGCTTAGCATGATATGAGTCATGGTAGAAATGTCATTGTTTTCGATTATGATGTGCAGCTTAAGCCCCATAGAGTCAGTCACCTCATTAATTTCCTAAATTCTGAAACAGTTGGAATTCTACAACCCATCTGGTCTGGAAGGTTTTGGGTGAGGGATTGTGGACCTGTAGATACATCTGGAGGGTGTGTGAAAGGGTGTTATCAATTAACCAATGGATTCTTTTTGAGAGGAAATAGTGATAGATGGCAGAAAATATAGAGGATCCCTAGTCAGAAAGGTGCCTGTCAGAGGCTATAAGATGAATTCTTGAGGGCTTTCTTGAGGATGCCTTGAGCGATGGCTACTGAGGACTTTGGAAACTCTTGCCTTAGGTTCTGGGAATATCTGGTTCAAAGACAGAGGGAAATACAGATGGCGGGGACTTTGGAAGTCATGCAGAATCCTTGCCTCTCTCCTCTGCTGCTTTAATGTTTCCTCCTGGGTGATGCTGGGGGTGCCCCTTTATCCCAGCTGCTGACTGCGTGCTGATGTGCACTTTCCTTCACTGCAGTCAGCCTGGAGGTCATTACAGCCTCACTGCTGGTTCTTCCCTGCCCCCATAAAGACTTTAAAATCTCAAAGTTTTGAAAATTTCCCCCATAGAGGTCCAGGAGAACTCTTTGGCTCCTAGGACTGGAGAAAGGTGTATCTCCCTTTAAGTTAGACATAGAAAAGGGCCCAGATCTAGGCCTTGAGAGATGAGATTGTCAGGTTTAAGCCAGAACTGACATGCCCTTGCCCTTGGTCCACAGTCAGGGAGCCAGACCTTCATCCTTGGTTCAAAGCCATCCCTCCAGGACAACCATATCCCAGGAAGCAGGAAGACCTCAGCAGGAGGGCCAGGGAGAGAGGAGATCGGGGAAGTTCCCTCTTTGGGCTTTGGCTTGGCTCTGGGAGGATGGAGAAATGTCTCCTATGAAAATGTGTCAGATCTGCTTTGAATGTGTACCACCTGGGTGACCCTGGCAATCCAAGCTGTGACATTAAGCTGGTGTGGTTTTGTGTCACTGGCATCCCAGAGGGTCTGTCAGCAGATTCTCTCTGGAGGCACCCACTTGGAGATTCAGTCCTGGACCTTTGTAGGTAAAAACCCAGCCATACAGACCCGAGCCATTCACCCCCAAACCAGATGATCAAGCAAGGGTGAAAATCATCGGAAGCTACAGACAGAAGGGTCAGACTCTGTGAGCTTCAGATTCGAGACTGACTGGATCTATGACGCATTCAAAATGTTCAAAAATGAAATGAAATGAAAATATAATTGAAACTGAAAATACGCTCTTCAGTAGTTGACATATGCTTTTACAGGTTATTTTTAGCAGAAACATTATGACAATACGTCTAAATAAAGAAACGTTCAAGACAATATTTTTTTTAAGAGAGAGAGAGAATTTTTTAATATTTATTTTCGGTGGACACAACATCTTTATTTTTATATGGTGCTGAGGATTGAACCCAGCGCCCTGCGCATGCCAGGCGAGTGCGTTACCGCTTGAGCTACATCCCCAGCCCAAGACAATAATTTTTTAAAATTTACCGGATTAAATGTATCATATGGTATTGGAAAAAGAACAGATGTGGGGTCCAGAAATCTAGTTCAGACTTGAGTCCCTTACGGGTTGTACAACCGAGGGTCACCTTGTAACCTCTCTGGTCCTCAGTTTCCGCTAGTGTAATCGATTCCATGAATTTCCTCTGGGGGTTCAATCAGGTAATTTGTAAGGCTCTTGATTTCTCTTTCCCTTTACTTCCTTTGATTTTGGAGACCAAATATTCTCCCCTACTTCCTTCTCCCTTGCCAAGGGTCCTGTGATTTCTCATTTAATTAAATTAGTTCCTTAGATGATTGTGTTCGTGATTACTCATAGTGCCCCCAGGGACTAGTATTCACTCCAGAGTTCCTCGTGTATATCTGAAAGGCAGTGAGGGAACATGGCCACTGTAAGGCAGGCCATCAGCCAGAGGGTCAGCCCTGGACAGCCAGGCTCTGGCCATGCCTCCATCCTGGGGTGGTGATGGATGGCAGGTTCTGATTTTAAGAGGGGCCTGAATGTGGTTAACAGGTGACAGACACGGATCTTAGCTGGGCACAGCCTGCAAATTCCAATTAATCTGATCCCAACCCTTGGGGAATCTGCTTTGCATTGAACTTGAACTTTGAGTTAGGGCTCAGGGCCCGATCTGTTACATCGTCCTGCAAGCATCCTGTCCCTGTCCCCGTGGTCAGCTGTCCCATGGCCTGGGCACTGTAGGAGGGGAGGAGGAAATGGGAGGGACCAGGCAGGGGTGCTCAAGGGCAAAAATAGCCACAGGCCAGCCCTTTCTCCTTCCCTGTCTGCTTCTTCCTTCCCCATTCCCCATTCCCCTCTCTCCTCTTCGTTTTCTCCCCATTCTCTTCTTCCTTCACCTTTTTTCTTTCTTTCTTTCTCCCTCTTACCTTCCTTATTCTCTGTAGCAGAGAAAGGCAAGAGCATTTCATTTTTCTTTCCAGAAAGTGTGTACAGGGAGAATTTAGAGAAGATGTCTTCTCTGGGCTTGCATGGGCCCAGGACAAGGGTGGACACATAGTGAGTTTTTAGACCCAGTCAGCTGTGATTGTCCTGGATGTTGGAATAGCTTCCGAACCTTTCCTGGTGCGAATCCAAGTTTTGGCCTCCCAGGAAGGGGAGCCGGATTCCTAAGCAGTACCCACCTCTGGAGAGGAAGTGGCAGCTTCCTGCCCCCCAGTGATGGGGGCTCAGACCGCAGGGGATCTTTCTGCCCAGCCCAGCCTTGGAACAGCATGGCCAGGCCTGCGGGTGATGTCACTGGCCTTCCGCGGGACAGCTGCAGCCAGCAGCGGGGCACTCCAGGCATGCCAGTGGTAATTGGAAACCTTATTTTCAAATGCTTCCTACAGCATTCATGCATGGTGAGAAGGGCTGCTGCTGGGGACTTTTCAGGTGGCTGCCCTGAGCAGGGTCCCTGGGAGACCAAGAGGATCGGAAGCCAACCTCCATCATCTCTAGGCCAGGGCTCCTGGGGGATGGGATGGGACATTCCCTAGAGGGCCACAGCTTGCTGTCAAGAGGATTCTACTTGAATCGGTCTCCAGAGGGCACTGGGGGGTGCATTCCTAGGCAGTAATTTCCAAGGTCATTTTCTGCTGTTTCATTTAAAAATATTTTCTCCATATCATTGCTGCCTTATCTTGTCTGTGTGGTAGGTAAAGAGATGAGAAATGAAATGAAGAGGGAAACACAGTGATTCTAGGGAAGAGACTATTTCACAGAGGTATGGACATGGCCTTCATGTGTCTGAAGATCTGAGGAGGCCAACAGACATCAGTTTGCCCTGTGTTGTCTGGTGAGAGAATGAGAGCCGTGGGGAGAAAATTCCAGTGGGGGGTGACACACTCCTGCTGTGGGACAGCCTCATAGCTGGGGGCCTGCCTTGTGGATGTTAGAGAGCTTTTCTGCACTAGGAGATGACCTTGAGCACAGCGCCCATTATGGTTATCAGCTGCTGACCATGGATCCCATGGAGGTACCAAGTGGAACATCACATCAACCTCTGTAATTCTCCAAACCACCTTCTTGGGTGACAATGGTCACTAACGTCATCTCACAGGCGGGGAAGATGACTCACAGGAGCTCAGTTGTCCAAGGTCACATAGTAGGTAGGTTCATATAAGGCAGTCCACACTAGCTCCCCATCCCCAACTGGTCACCACTAGGGTGTTGTTATTGTTCTTCTTCCTTCTCCTCCTTTTCTTCTTCTTTTTCCTCCTCCTTCTCCTCCATTTCCCTTCCTCCTCCTCCTTCTCCTCCTCCCTCTCTTCCTTCTTCATGGAACCCAGGGCTAGCACATGCTAGGCAAGTGCTCTACCACTGAGCTACATCCCAGCCCTGAGATCTGCTTCTGACCCTGTTTCAACTGCAGGTTGAATCCACCCAGCCTTTCATCCATACCCTTCTTTTCTGCTTTCTTCTCACGATGGCCCTAACTGTCATATTAACATGTTACTTCATAAAATTGTTGAACAGATGTACTTTGGGAAAATGTGCTTAGAGGGAAAAAGCTCTTTCCCTGTTTCCCTGCCCCGTGTCCCTCCCCTGTAAGGAGAGCTTACTATCAGAGTTGTGGTCTAAAAATGGAACAGCTCAGCCTGGCGGGATTCAGGAGGCGGAAGGTGACCACTTGCAGGAGGCTGGTGCTGAGTATAGGGTTGAAGGACTAGGGGACACTTTCGGTCCAGTCTAAGGAGCACAGTCCCCAAGTGTGGCCCTTGATGGAATTCTCAGAGTGATTGGGTTGGGGAGGTGATGTCTTGCTGGACCTTCTCACCATCTGCCTAAATAATCATACCTGCCTCTTGACTACTCTGCTGACTGGGCTCCATTGTCTTCTCCAGACTGTGCTGCATGAGGCTGCAGATGAATCTCCCCAAACACTGGTCTCATGATGTCACTCCCTCTTTTGAGCTCCTCCAGCCCAAGGTCAAGGCTTCTGCCTTTCCTTTGCTTCTGCCTTGCCTTTCCTACCTCCCTGTCTGTACCCCTGCAGAGTCCCCACCCTAGGGGAAGTCTGCAGCGTGCCAGCAGCTGCCTTCACATTTCCCTTGTCTGTGTCTGGGATTTCTGCTCCTCCCAGCTTTCCAAGTTCCTCATTGGTTCATTCTCTCATTCACTCAGAGCTTACCTGGGATGGCTCAGCTTGATGGAAGGAAGAGGCTGGAGAGACCAGGACATGTGAGCTCCAGGTCCAGGGAATGCTCCCAGGATGGGTGCATTCTTCCAGGACACCTCTCCTCATTGCATGTCCTTCTCCGAAGCCCCAAGAATCCTTGTCTCTGTTCTTCTCTTCTAGATCCTTGCTTTCTGCCTGGTACAATCTACTTTATTTTCTTTTCTTTTTTCCAGTATCTCTTGGATTTTGGCCCCAAGGAACATACCACATCTCCCAACACTGCTCCATGCGCCTAATAATAGGATCGTGCATTTATACTGAACGCTGATTACAAAGCTGTGATCTCTCTTGCTTCCCGTAGCAACCCTACAGGGTAGGCAGGACAAAAGTGAAGAGCCCCGGTTTGTGTAGCAGTGAGTGATTTGCTCACAGGCGCACAGTTCTAATTGGCAGGGTCAGGATGAGGGCCTGGATTTGGGCTGGGAGTGTGTCGCATGTCCTGTGGACGGGTGGAGCCCCAGCACAGGTCTGCATCCCCAGCCTGCTGTGTGTGAGGGAGGTGATAGGAGAGGATGGAGGGGTGAGAGGGAGACCTGCTGACTCAAATTCTGCTAATTCATTAAAGACAACAGGGGTGAGTGGGGCTGGTTGATTAAAGGGTGATTGTACCCCCTAATTCTTCTCACCCAGGGACTCCGCTGCTTCTTGTTCTCTGTGAGATGAGGGAAAGTTGGTTGAGTGAAGGAAGAAGGAATACAGGGTGGCGTCAGGGTTAGAGCTCAGAAGATGTCTGGGAAGAGAGCCAAGTCTGGGGACAGGTGGCAGTGTGGGGACCCATAAGTTCTCCTTGTAGTAGCATGTTCTCCTGGGAGGATGGAAGCCAATCAAAAACATGGCTTCCTTCTTCCCTAAGCAGGAGGAGAAGCTGCAGGACCCACCACCCTGCTTGACGATTTCAGAATTCTGTGCCTTTCTTTAAAGTATGAAATGGAAGTGGGGACAATGCACACATACAGTGTAATCCCAGCTCCCTCTCACCCTGGCTGTTGACTTTCAGCTTTGCAATTACAGCCAAGGTGCTGCCCTGTAAGCACTTGGAAAGCCTGGGCATTTGAAGCTGAGCTGTTTGAACTACCTATGTGCTATTAAAAAAAAAAAAATCTTACCTTGCTTTAACAAGAACAAAGTGTGTTTCTTCAGCCTGGGCATGAATCAAAAATAGTTGAACCTTCTTTCTTTTTTTCTTTGCTCAAGTTTAAAAATAAAAAAGTCACCTTTGGGCTGAGATCAAGAATGGAAAATTTCAGGGTATAAGAGTAATATTTTTCCGTCTGTTCTGGGCAAGGGACGATAGGCACTTTAATGGAAATTTGTGTGTGAACGTCAACTGTGAGTCCCACTACTTTGTTGCCTGGTGGCCCCTACACAGTGAAGATGTCCTTGGGGAAAAGCTGCCTCTCACCTCCTAGCACAATTAGATGTGCAGAGCATGGAATTGAATTTCGGCAACCAATTGGAAGGCAGAGAAGGAGGTGACTAAGATTAAGCTGTAACATCTCCAAAGGTGGCCTGTCACATAAAGTGCAGGTTAGCACCTCAAATGATCAATGATGAGAGCTCTAAATTGGGCACTGACAAGCATCCAGAAAGAATGAGGGGCCCAGGGAACTGCACTGGCCAGTGAAAATAAAGATGGGGGACACCTTGGGGTTTTCATTAAAATGATCTGGACCTTCCCTGACTGTTGAAGTGCACTCTGAAGGATCTTATGGTTAAAGCTGTGTTTGTTTGCGATCCTCTGGTTTTACAGTTCAATATTATTAAGGTATGAAGAAACTGTTTTATGTATGTCAGTTTTACTGTTTCTGACAACAGCTTCCGAGGAAGCATACATTTGTGTAACAGACTGCCTCGGATGGATGTTAATTCTAAATTTAGAAGCCACCTCCAATGGATGCTGAAATCAGTCACACAGAATTCAGGTGCTTGCTTAAAAAAAAAAAATCTGGATTCCCATCAGGCTGGCATGATCCCTGGTGGAAATTTGGGCAGCTGAGCCTCTCTCTTAGGCTTCTGGGATTTTCAGAGTGTGGAAACTGGCTGTGGACCGGGCCCTGGGCATGTGGACCAGCTGAAATTTATGGACCAGGATCAATGTGCATGGAAGAAGTGCAGACTACCACCAGTCCTGCCACCAGTCTGGTTACCTGAAAACCCTGGGTTTGCATCTTGACTCTGCTGCTTTCTATCTGTGTGTCCTCGGGCACAATGCTTCATGTGATAGCCTTGCTCTCCGCCTTGGTAAATGGAGGGTATTGAATGTTGGGGTCATTTCCTGATCCCAAGTCCTTTAATCAATATACAGAGATTTGAAGTTGAATGGCAAGCTGTAGCCCTCTCTTCCTTGGGCTGCTGTTTGTAGTGGTCAAATTGATAATTTTGAAAAACCACTACCCTGGCTAAGGTAGACATTATTAAGTTCTTTGTGTCTCACCTCCCTCTTTTCCTGAAGGCCTCTGGGGTTCACTGTGAGGCAGTTAGGAAAGACTTCACATCTTGGGGGTCCCCAGCCTGGCCCGGGTATCTGTTCTGTAGGTCATGGCCCTGCCTTACCCATTGTTAAGTCTGTTGACAATCTCTCTGGCTTATAGGTACAGCCTCTGCCTTATATTTTTCTGAGTCTCTCTTTTTTTGCACCTGAAAATGGAGCTTGTCACAGATAGTGCAGTGGAGGTCAGTGTGTGGGTGGGGTCGAGCCTGGAGTCCCAGCCCTGTCACTTGGGCAAGTCATGTAGCCTAGGTTATAATAGGTTATGGTAAGCTTGATTCATGGCTTGCAATGAGGGGATAATGACGGCACTTATTTTATTGGCCTGGAAATGAGTTAAAGTAATACATATAAGATAATACATATAAGATACTAGAATAGAGTAAGCAGTAGGGCTGTGTGTGTGTGTGTGTGTGTGTGTGTGTGTGTATGTTGTGAAAGAGAGAGAAAGAGAGAGAGAGAAAGAGGGAGAGAGAGAGAGAGAGAGAGAGAGAGAGAGAGAGAGAGAGAGAGATGCACCTGTGTCACTGGGTTTGATTATAATAATTCCTCAGCATTTATGGGGGGGGGCTTCGTTCCAGGACTCCTTTCTCATATAGAATCAGCAGGTTTAAGTCCCTGTATAAAATGGTATAGTATTTGTATGTGGCCAACACACACCCTCCCATACATGTCTAGATGACATAATAACCTAATACAGTGTAAATGCTATGTAAATAGTCGTCACACTATATTGTTCATGTAATAATGGCATTACAGATCCAAATTGTTCTTCCAAATATTTTTCAGTCCTTGGTTGAGCCCATGCATGCGGCATCTGTAGCTAGCGAAGGCTGACTGCGTCTATCAAGTGCCATAACTTTGTTCTGCACCAAGTGAGATAATGCATGTAAAGCCTCTAGGATGATGCTTGACAAATAGTTTTCAGGGAACGCGAGCTCTTATCTCAGCAGACCCTATTGGGAGAAAATAGTTTTATTTTTGTAGAGTTTGAGTTTGTGTCTCATCCAAGATCTGTGCTATTTCTGATTGGAAAAAAAAATGGGTTTTGATACATTACCAGGAGGAGTTTTCTACCCGCCCCAGTCTCTCACTCACACTCTTGAGCTCCCTCCTTCTTCGAGTAGATGCAGGGGTGGGGGCCTGTGGGGACAGGAAACCTGGCCACAGAGTGAAGTGGCTTTGGGGAGAGCTATAGTGGAGTGCTAGAGGAGGCTCCTTTGGGCCCTCAGCCCCATGGTTTGGAACTGCAGAGGTTTAGAGCGGGGATGTGAGGTGGAGGCTGAGCCAGGCTGTAGGAATGGGAGGCTTTGGATGGGATGTCTCTCTTCAGGGCCTCCTGGCCAGGATCACAAGGTCCAGTGCCAAGGTCCACCCTGCTGGAGAAAAGTCTCAGCAGCTTCTAGAGACCACTCAAGTGCGGCTCTTGGGGGCTGAAGAGCCAGCTGATTAGCATCCAGAAACCCGACACGTGTGTTCAGAGCCAGAGCCTCTTAGAGGAGAAGTGAAAAGTGCAGGCTGCTGGATTGCTGTCATCTTGCAGGGCTCCATGTGCTACCTCCTTATTGCCTTAGGTTGCCCCCAAGAGACCCCCATTAGACCATACCTCTATGGACAAGTTGGGAGTGATTCAGATGCCTACCAAGTGTTACCAGGTGAGAGAGGCTGGGCTGACCCAGGGTATAGAGAGGGTCTAACCTTCTGGGGCTGAAGTTGCTAAGCAAGCACTGTGCCAGGAGCCACTTAGATTTGCTGTAGTTTGTGTCTTCATTGTCCCTACAAGGCCCACGTGTTGAAGTCTTGGTCCCTGGAATGGTGCTATAGAAAGGTGGTAGAGCCTTTACGAGGTGGAGCCTGGTGGGAGGTGTTCAGGTCACTGAGGGGGTGCTCTTGAATGGATTGTGGGAACCTAGCCTCTTCTTTATTTTTCTTTCTTCCTGTCACATCCTGGCCATGAGGTGACAGGTTTTGCTCTGCCACATGTTTCGGCCATGATGTGCTGCCCTTGCCATGGGCTCAAAGCAACAGGACCGATTCATCATGGATTAGAATCTCTGAGACTGTGAACCAAAATAACCTTTCTTCTTTATCAGCTCTTGTCTCAGATATTTGTTACAGTAACAGAAAGCTGACTACCGCACATTCCCGGTGCAGCATGGGAGCCTAGATGAAGGCTGCTGGGTTATGAGGAAGTGCACCTAAGGTGTGTTAGGCTATCAGTTAGTAATACCGATTTCTAATGAGACTTTCCCTCACTTGAAGGAGACAAAGACTCCTTAGAAATCAGTATTACTTTCAGAGGCCTGAGGTCCAGCCAGCGGGGGCTTTGCCAAGGGCTCTGTGTCAAGATGCTTGATTCTGTGCTCCCTCTTCCTCCTCCTCTTCCTCCTTCTCTTCTTCCTCCTTTTCTGCAGTACTGGCATTTGAGCCCCAGAGGGCTGTACCACTGAGCTACATCCCCATCCCCCTTTAACTTTCATTTTGAGGCAGCATCTCACTAAATTGTGGGGGCTGTTCTCCAACTTGAGAGATCGTCCTGCCTCAGCCTTCTGAGTCACTGGGATTACTAGTGTGCACCCAGTATTACTGCTCCTGGACTGTGCTTACTTCTGAGTATCTTCTTCTTACCTTTGTCTTATGCCTTGAGCTCTCTTCTCTCTGGAAGGGCAGAGAGAAGGACTTATTTGGGATTCTAGGACTGCTCTCTGTGACCCTCTTGAGATGAAGTGGTATTCTCAACTGGCAGGGGCAGCTGCCTAGGGGTAAGAACCTGGCCTCTGTGTTACCCATCACAAGCCTATCGTTTCTTCTCCCTTGACCACCCACTGGTAGGGTCTGTGCACAAGGGGGTGTGAATTTTCATGTGGGAGCCCATCCTTGGAACCAGTCAGGAGCCGTGGCCGCTGTTCCCCTAGGACATCTATTGGCTAATGCTGCCACCCTATCTGGTGTCCCTGGGTTCAAGCTGGCAAACCAGGGGCCAGAGTTCTCAGTTGCTATTGCCCAAGGGCCTTGGCTGTTGCGCCCTCCCCTCCCTCTTCCCCAGCATCATCTTGGTCACATGGATCTAATAGGTATCACCTGACATGTCACACCACCCCTGATCTTTCTTTTTTAAAAATCAGAAATAGGAACCTTTCAGGAGTCAAGTGGAATTGAGAGAAGCATGACTGAGCCATTTCTGAGCCTTTTCCTTATCATCCAAGGGGCTCAGAGTCCCCTTGGTTATTGCGAAGATCCAAGGAGACAGAGAAGTTGAGAGAGCTTTGCAAATTGTTCAGCTCAGGGTGAAAGAAATACTGTATTTTGATTCGTATTGCTGTTATTTAGCATTTGTTAGCAGTTACATATCCAGATGCCTCCTTTGCCTCGTGTAATCTTTCCACAAGTCCAGTTTAGGTGGTTCGTCTGTTTGCATAAACAGGGAAAAATTTTTACTTCCCTGGTGGTCTGAATTTCGGAACTTTCCCAGACAACTTCAAACTTTTGAGAACATGGGGGAAAAGGATCCAAAGTCATGCAATTATTGTGGGTTTCCTACATCCCCTTTTTATCCCCTCGAACTATTTTTCTGTCACTCCCTGAAAGTCCCCCACAAACTATGTAAACATGCTTGTCTCCTAAGCCCAGTTGGGCTAATGTTATAGACCTGTTTCTGTCACCTCTGGCTGGCTGGGTGTTCGTGTTTGTTTATACATCCTTTCTGCCCAGGGCACACTCTGTAGGAGAAGCTTCTACCCTCCCAGCTGGAGAATGCCCATAACTCACCACCCCAACACTGGAGCACTGATTGTGGGCCTTGATTCATAGTGTTCCTGAAAGCTTTGGGGCAAGATTCAGCTGCCTTTTGACAGTGAGTGACAGCTTTCACGATTGAAATAATGAGCCTAGAGCCCCCCCGGTTCCTGCAAACCTCTCTGCATAGCTTTCCTTACCTTTTGGAGACCCGCCTCTTGTGCTGCTCTGTCCTCAATGGATGTCACATCCATTTCCTGCTCTTTGGTCAGAATTAATTGCCATCATTATTTGAGGGAGTTATTTCTATTAGTCTCAAACCAACCTGCTACTATAGCTGAAGACCATCCAATGCAATGCATGTTGTCTTGCCTCAGCGACTCCCGGTCTTGTCTCTGGGAGGGACCATAGGAGATGGCTTTGAAGCAGGGTCAATGTGCCTGGGATTGATGGGCTGGAGGCCAGAGCTGGTAAATGCCCCAGAAGTTGCATTTTCTTAAGGTGTTTTTGAATAACAGGCAGGCATCATCATGGTGTGGCTCTTGGGTGTTGATGAAAGACGGTTCTCTAGAGAGGAGGATGAGCCACGTGGTTGGGTGTTTTCATGATCCAGGGATCCACACTAATCTTGATCCTTTTGATCCTGGGTGGATATGGTCCATATCTCCAGGGTCCTGGCTTTCACTGGATACAGCATGATGGTGGCATGGAGACAAGGGAGGAGTGGAGGCCTCACCTTCTTGCATTACTGTCTTTGTTATTATCACTTTTTTTTTTATTATCAGAACTAGGGATGGAATCCAGGGTTGCTCTACATCACTACCCCTTTTTATTTTATTTTGAGATAAGGTCTTGATAAATTTTCCCTGACTGGCCTCAAACCTGCAATCCTTCTGCCTCAGCCTCCTGAGAACAGGTGCCATTCTGCTGATTCATCATCATTTCTATAGAGAGCACTTTAGGGGTGATAGTGGCCAGTCACTGGATTTGGAGTTTTAATCCCCTCATTACTATGAGAACTATAATTTTATCTTCAAAGAAGAAGAAACAGGTTTAGAAAGGTTGAGTGACTTGCCCAAAGTGCCCTGATGGTGAGTGGCCGAAACAGGCTTAGAACTCTGGTCTCACTGTAGGTCAACTCTGTAGATCCTTGCACACTAGTCCTTAAGAGGAGCTTAGGGTGCTTTGGAAACTTTCATTTTGCTATTGCTTCTTTAGAGAGCGTCAATGTTTGCCTAAATCTCAGTAGTCGTGGTCAAAGACATAACAGTTTTGCAATACTTAACCTCATTCAATCATTCATTCTACCCAAACACAATCAGGATCCTGTCCTCTCTGGTGCTAACTTCATCTCCTGATCCACTCCTGCGAGGCGTGTGTGCGTGCAAGGGGTGAGGTGAAGCCAAGTTTGGGTCTGTACTCTTCCCTTTTCATCTGTTTAGTTTAGTCTCCAAAGTATTATGCCATGTTCTCTGTGCCAAATGGAAAATGATGTTTTTACATTGCTTCATACATCATTCCTGACTCCAGCCTGGGGGCTGGGATGTTGGAACAATTCAAAATACTCAGCCATGACTCTGACGAAAGCTACGAGAAGCTCTGGGATTTTTTCCCCACCCCGTGAACTAGTAAAACAGTTGTACAACTCTTTTAAAAGCTGAGTTAAGAACCACAAGCTTAAATAAATAGGTGACACTGATGTACCATTTTAGTAAGTGGTTTTTCTTTTTTCCTGTTAGAAGTAAGGTTGGCTATTTCTTGATTCTGATTTTTCAGGTTATTTCTCCAAGATCTAGACTTCTGTCTTTCTCCCCCACCCCACCTGATCTTTACTCTTGAATATTCATTTCTTATTATAGCCAGAAATAATCCCTATTCAATTGAGTTTTATTTGGGCTCAAATCAAGTCTTAAGAAACTCCACCGGGCCTTGTGACTTTGTCATGTGGTCACTCTGCTATGGGAGGAAGCATCCTCCGGATTGTCGATCAGTCACATGTTACCATTTCTCCCCTCCCCAACTTCCCAGGTCACCTGTCTAGTACAAATGTCCTCTTCTTCCTTAAATCTGCACTGGATGGGGGGATTCTTGGTCTAATTTATTTCTCTATGGTGTGCATGATTGCACACACACTCAGGGAAGAGGGAGTGTAGATAGAGTTCTCATTAGTGGATGGTTTTCCTGGGAGGGAAACTCATTTTTGTATGGCATGGGGTGGGTAAGGAAGAAGCCAACCATCACACTTCTTGGAAATCGACTGGCTGTTCTTCCCCCTTCTTTGCTTAACATTTTCCACCTTCCCTAAAACTTTTAGAACCAGCCTCGTCCACGGACTGTCCTTACTGGTGTGTTGCCCTCCTTTGCATGCAAAGGAGTCTGGAGACGACAACCTTCTGGATCCAGAGGCCTTGGGAAGTATGTGGGCTCCTTAAACAGAGGGAAAGGTTCTGCTGGGCTCTTCCTTGAGCTCTTTCATTTCCAAATTGCAAAGGGGATATCTGTGCAGCCTTGCTCACCTTACCAGAGAGGAGTTACTCCTTGGTTGTCAGAAGCCCATCTTCAGCGAGTCTTGGATCCTTTCTTGGCTTTGCCCTGTGGTATAACCTGAGCTTCCAGAGGGTGAAAAACAGCAGCTCTTCCCCCGGCTGTGGAAAATCTAGCCTTGGTCTGGCTCCAAGGAATTTGTTCCACCTTCTTTAAAGAGCTTATATTGCCCCGTGGAGGAAACCTGTGACTCCTTCTTCCATGTGGTTGACAGTGACCTGGGTTGGTGGTTCCCAATCACCTGTTAGATGAACAATCATAAGACGTTGATCTCCACTTAAACCTGCTAAATTAGGATATTCATGAGTGGAATATGAAATCCATGTTATTTAACCCAGATAGCCCAAGGGTTCTGATGCTTTCCCACATTTGAGAATCACAACTGGACTCAGTACTTACCCACTGGGCAGTGGGAGAAGGCAGGAGGCAGGGCAAAAGATGATCCTTGGGCCATATCTTATGTCCTTTGAGCTCGTCTCCTGGTCATGGTGCTGGAAACAGCTTGCTGCTGGCACTGACCCCCAAGGGGTAGACTCAACAGGATTCTCAGTTCCTGGTGGGGCATTATCTGGGAACAGAAGCCACTTTCTGGGAGTGGGATGCCCTTGAGACACAATAGGTGGGCTCACTGCTCAATAATTCAGCAGTTTTCCCTGGGCTGCGGCAGCGGGCCCTGACTAGGTGTGCATTATGGATGAGCAGCTTAGTTCACAGGTGCAAGGTTGCCTGGTAACTGCCCAGAGGGAAGCTGCTACATGTCTGGGGCCAGGGGTGGGAAGGGTTCATTTCTTCCAGGAGTGCCTGCCCTGCCCTGTCCCCGGTCCTTAGTCTAAGTACTGCTTTTTCGGCTGCAGGAGTAGAGGAAGCTTGGCCTAAGCTGAAGATTATTTATTTCTGAAGGAACATTTACAACCCTGAAAGGCTGACTTTCTAAAAATGCAAAATAAAAATTGTTTTGTGGCATCCTAAGGGAGCAAAAAAAAAAAAAGATTTAGATTTCTGATTTCACTCAAGGTAAAAGAAAGATACTGGGAAAACTGGCCACGTTGTTGCATCATGAAAATGTCAATGTCATGCTGTCTGGGAAGGAGCAAGGTGGAGGCAGCTTTCTACCTCTTTGCATTCTGAATGAAATCCCTGGCTGCACCAGGAATCCAGGGGTCCCCGGGTCTGAGTGTCCACGAGAAGAGAAAATCATAAACTCTATGACAAAGGCAGGAAGAACAGAACTCCACCCTGTATTTGAAATTCCAAGTGCAAAGCGGGAGCAGAGAGTAGGGGACACAGAGATGTGTTGCTTGCCCTCTGGTAGCTGCCTGCCTCCATTGAGTACTTATGATGTTAACAGTTTAGCAGGACTTTCCTCATTCATTCCATAGTGCTAAGTCTTTGCCCTTTATTAACCTTTTAGCTCTCCCTAGGCCACTGCAATATACATGTACAATTGTTCCTAGTTGCAAATTAGGAGAGAGACCCAGAGAATGAAATAACCTTGTTAAAATCACACATCTACACATCTGTGGTACACATCTGTAATCCCAGTGTTATGGTTTAGCAGTGGTGTCCCCCAAAAGCTCACGTGTGAGACAGTGCAGGAAGGTCTGGAGGAGAAATGGTTGGGTCATAGCCTTAATCTAATCAGTGAATTAAGCCCTGATGAGATTGCCTGAGTGGTAAGTGCAGTCAGGTGGGGTGTGGCTGGAGGAAGTGGTTCATTGGGGTTGTGGCTATAGGATATATATTTTGTATCCAGCAAGTAGAGATCTCTCTCTCTCTGTGCTTTCTGATCATCATGTGAGCTGTTTCCCTTTGCCATACTTTTCCACCATGATGTCCTGCCTCATCTGGAGCCCCAGGGAATGGAGCCAGCCACTTATGGACTGAGACCTTTGAAACTGTGAGCCCCTAAATAAACCTTTCCTCTTTTACAGTTGTTCTGGTTGGGTTTTTCAGTTGCAGCAGAAAAAAGCTGACTAAAACAGGAGGCTGAGGCAGGAAGATGGCAAGTTGGAGGCCAGCCTGGGCAACAGAGTGAAACCCTGTCTCAAAATAAAAATGAAAATGAAAAGATAAAAATTAAATAAAGGTCTGGGGCTGTAGCTCAGTGGAAGAGTGCTTGCCTGGCACGCAAGAGGCCCTGAGTTAGATCCCCAGCAAATCCTGTGTATGGGAAATGGGAGGCATGAGGATTGCAGTCCTGGAGTGGCGGGTATCCTCCATAGCTCAGGGGTTTAACCACAGCCCTGTGCTGCCTCTCCCAGGAGTGGGTAAGTCAGTCTGGGAAGCTGTGCCCCATGATATCCCTTGTGCTTTCCACCCCTTGGGCTGGCCCTGCCCTCCACTGACAGTGCCCCCTCTCTTGGCCCACCTTGTAGCCTCCTAGCTTTCTGCATCCAAAGCCTTTCCTGACCCCGCCGCCCCCACCCCCAGGTTTCAGAAACAACCTGGAAATTGCCGATTTGTCCAGGGAGATTTTTCTCCTGTGGCTCGGGAAGATCTGAGCCTCTCTTGCTGAAGTTTGACCTCCTCTTTGCCACTTTGGTCTTCAGTGGGGCTGGGCTGGGCCTCCATCTATGAGCATGGAATCATGGTGTCCCCTTTGTGGACACTGACTTCTCAGAGCCATTTCCTGAAGGTACCTTTGGAGTCAGGGCTGGAGTACATGGGTCGTCAGAGTCGCCCACTCCCTGGGTGCTTCATGCATGCCACACTGGGGGAAAGGGGATCTTCCCTGATGGACACAGAAGCTGCACTGGCCAAACCCTGGCTGGGATTTCCAAGCATCATTGTGGGCATCAGAAACGTTTAATCAAGGGTACGTCTTGGCTTGTGTTCTATCCCAGTGCTGGGCAGGGTCAGATAAATTGGAAACAGTTCCTGGCCTCTCAGAGGGGTGGTTGGAGGTGGTGGTGTTCATGGAGAGTGTGGACCATGGGGCTCAGGGGCTTGAGATCCATTCTGCTTCTGCTCTTGTCTTTCTGCTTTTCTTCTCAGTTTTCCCATCTGTAAAATGTGTCCACTCAAAACTTTGGGCTTTTAATAATTTCTCACTGGAGATCCATTTGCCCAGGAAGTATTTTCCCACCCAGGCTCAGGGAAGTCTGTGCTTCTGTCCCTGACATTGGATGGACATGAATTTGGATAAACAAAATTCTTTAAAGGGAGAGAAGAATAAAGGTGAGATCTTCCCCTGTTCTTCCCTCAAGACATCAGCACATAATCCAAAACCAACCTTTTTGCACACAGTATTTAATTAATAAAATCTGCAGGTTTTCCTGTCACTCCATGATATATGTGTTTGATTTTATATAAAAATTGTTTTCTTCCCACACCATGGAATCAATTTTATACTTCATTATACTCCAGCAGGTCCCGTGAGTGTCTTGGTATACCCCCAACACCCAAATGTTGGTTGGACTCTTAGACCTGGGGGGCAAATCTTGGGTGGTGGGCAGGGCCCACCTTAGGTTGGGGGTGGGTAACCACACGGATTGCCTCTTCTGCGTGTGTCAGGGTCTTATTTTCACACGGTTTCTAGCATCTTTCTTTCGAGAAGTAACCATCTGTCAACATCTTACCTCCTCTTGTGCAGATGTGTTCTGAGGGCTACACGCAGCCATGCCTCTGCCCAGACCCAGCCAGCCTGGCTCCCGGGGACGGAGGCATGCCTGAGTCTGAAATGCTTGCTGGGGAATGTTTTCCAAAGCCCCTCCCAGCTCTTTCCTTCTGTGGGTCTCTATGAGGCCACAGAGCTAAGATGGGCACATTGACCGCTGCGTAGGCAGCAGAGCGGCATGCTCGTCTGGGAGGCAAAGGAGAGAGCAAGGCAGGAGAGAGAGCATGGGATCCAGGAGGGAGTTCCAGAGCCCCTGGGACTTCTCCGTGCTTCTAGCAGCAGAAGGCAGACAGCGCTGGCTGCTGTGGCACCTCCTGGGAGCCAGCATGGGGATGTCCACCTGCAGGTGCTGGAGACAGGCAGCGCCCGCCAGCGCCAATATCAGATGGGAGCCTCTGGGAAGGACCATCCAATCTGGCCTGGGCGCTGGGCCAGACCTCTGCCTTCTCCAACCCTCCACCCTCCCAGCAGGATGCACCAGGACTTCCCCAAGAGGCAGCTTCTGTCTCTGTCTTCTTTTTCTTTCTTCCTTGCCCTACTCTGGCCCAGAGGGCAGGTGGACCAGACCCGAGCATCACTGCCAGACTCGGGAGCAGGTCCTGGGTGGCTGAGGCACGGCTCCCTGCTCAGCCTCTGGATCTCCCTCCTTTCCTCTTCCTCAGCATCCCCTCTGCCCTCCCAACACACTCCTTTTCCCAAAGGGAAGCTGTGACTCCTGAATAAGCCCCTGCGGCCCTCAGCACTGGCCATGGGGGAAAACGCCCCACGTGGACAAAAGGAGGTGGATTCCCTACTCTACAGTTGCACCCTCCTCTGGGCAGATTTCTTACTTACTGGTACCATCACCCACATGCTAGATTGTAGTTGGTGCCATTTTTCTTGAACCAGGCTAGTCTTTGCTGGGCGCATGATTTTCCCACCTTTCCTGACACCTTACATTGTGCTGGGAATCTGGCGGGGACTTTAAGCAGAGCTTCATTGAAGATTTAGTAGGGATGGCAAGAGGGAACTAAACGGAGGGTGTATTAGTTAGCTACCATTGAAGTTAATACAAGTTTATTTTGGCTTATGTTCTGGAGGTTCAGGGCCAAGATTGGGCAGCTCCATGGGTTTGGGTGTCTGGTGAGTGCTCACTTCAGAAGCCAGGAAGCAGAAAGAGAGAAGCATGGGCTGAGGACCACCATCCCCTTTGAGTCCCAACCCCCATCTCCCAGTGACCTGAAGATTGTCCACTAGGTCCCACCGCTTATGAGTCCACAGTGCCTTCTGATAGCCCTCCTCTGGGGACTAAGCCTTTACATGTGCACCTTTGAGGGACACGGATGGAGGGTAATGGAGTCCAGCTTGTCCCTCTTAGCTCACAAACCATGCCGGCATCCTTGTTATGGATCTGCCTTGGTGGCCTGGAGTCCCTTTTCTCTCTTCAGCCCACAACTAGGTGTCTTCCCTCCTGCTCATCTGCAGCTAGAAGAGTGCACCCCAGAGAGGAGGAGTCAAGGCCAACCCTCGTAAACAGTTGAAGGCTTGTCTCGGATGATTGCAGAGGGAAAGAGAGCTTCCTCTCCTCATCCCAGGAGGCTTGCTCCCTGCCTGGAGGGCTGAGCCTTCCTCCCCAAGATAAGGGAATATTGAACACACCAAGCACCTCCAGCCAGTATGAGAGATACCGAAAGCAAGGGCAGGACACTTGCATCTCCTTCTCAGTAAAGGCAGGATAGCGGAGTGGTCAGATATGCATGTCCTGCCTGGATTTTAATGTCACTTCTGCCTCTGAGCAGCTGTATAATCTTGGGGACATAGCTTCTCTGCTCTGGCCCTCAGCTTCTTTGTTTGCCAATTGTTAATTTTTAGAGTGCCTGCCTCAGTGCAGGGGCCGTTGGTGGTGGTTCCTGTAAACTAGGTCTTTAGAAGGGTTCCTCGTCAATGCCCCTCACCACGGATGTTCCCAGCAGAGCATGAACTGTATGTTCATCTAGTCCATTAAGTGGAAAGACAGGATAACCCTCTGTGAAGCCATTGTAGCAAGCACTCATGATTTTTAGGGTGCATGAATTCCTTATTAGGCTCCATTCCAGCCCTAGAGGCTAAGCTCCTGGAGGCAGGGACTTTGCCCTTTTTGTTAGTCACTTCATCCCAAGTGCCTTGAACAGTGTGTGGCTATAGTAGATGCTCAATAATTTTTGAATAACCGAACTCTATGAGTTAGATGTAGCAGGTACTATTAACCCATTTGGCAGAAGAAAAAAAAATGGAAGGCTATAGACATGAAGTGCTTTTCTTGGTTGTATAAGGGGTTAGTAGCAGAGCTTGGAGGAGACCCCTGGGTCTCTCAAGTCTGGGTCCAGGCTAAAAGCTGGGCTGCTCTCAGATGGTCAGCTTTCCAGATTCCTGTGCACCCCATTGCCTTCCTGAGCCTCTCTGTGTGCACTTAGGTGTACACGCTGAGGGTCTTAGTTTCTAGAGCTGGTAGGGTAGGGGGTCTGCTGCATGAAATCCTGTCCCAGGACAGCTTTGGGTGAGGCTTCTTTCTGCCTTTGAGCTAAGTGGGGGTGGAACAAATGACCATTTCCCATCCTGAGGCAGGCATTGCCTGCTAAGACCTCCAGGTGCTGGACATGGGTGCAGGGGAGGCTGCAGGAGAGGCTGCAGGTTTGCCCCAGGCCTATTGGGTTGTCTCTCTGCGGTGGCACACAGGGTGCCTTTTGTAAACTGGATCTCTGTCCCTGAAAACCCTGGGTGCCAGACATCTCTTCTCTTTCTTGGCTTTATCTGGGATTGGAAAGGACCACTGGGGCCATTTCCCCATCCTTTTCCCTCCTTTCAAGACTGTACCAAATATTTGCTAGAGATATTGTATGCTCTCAAAAAGGCCCAAGAAATAGGTCTACCTACTTCTGAAAGTTTCTTCTAAACCAAGGGACAGCAAATATTTTTTTTTTCTATAAAAGGCCAGTATTCTATAAGTGAATATTGGAGGGTCTGTGGGCCATGCCTTTGTGGCATGAAATTGGCCAAAGACAGTGTAGAACAGTTGAGCATAACTTTATTTACACAAACACACAGAAGACCCTGTTTGGCCCATGGGCTCTTTCTTGCTTGGCGGCCTCCTGTTTTAAGTGACTGTCTTTGGGGCAGCTCTTTGCTCTTGCTGGTTCTGGGTACTGCTTGGGTTAGATGATCCAAGGGAAAGGTAATTCTGTGTTGACTTTTGCCCTTGGCCATTGCTTCAAAACCCTTTTCAAAGAATACTTGCTCAGAAGAAGGTCTGGAAGGTTCTGGACACTTGCCTTCTATGCAGAAGGCTTACTGTGCAAGTGAAGGCTATCTTTCACCCCCAAACCCAGTTGATCTGGAAGGGTTTCCCAAAGGTGGGCCTGGGTGGAAGCCCTGCCTTGGGTGAGGCCACATTACTATAAATGTTTAGACACTTGAATTCCTGGCTCTGTACCCTGTTCCTGCCTTCCTAACGCCAAGAAAAATGAAATGCAAGAACTCTCTAACCCGAGGCATAATATTTAAGGCTTATAATTGACCTGTTCTGCTTATTGGGCTAAGCCCATGTGACTCTGTCATAATTCAAGGTAGGACTCAGGCCTGTGAGAAAGCCCTGGTACTCTTCAGTAGCTTGGGATGGATGCTTGGATCCCAGGAGGTACCTGATGATTCTACAAGCATGTTTTTTTTTTTTTTTTTCAGTTCATCTTTGTATAAGGAGATTTGATAGAAATGTGAACACTCCCAATGCAACACGCTTGCCATAGGCATCTTTTATTTTGACAGAGGAGTGTTGTTCCTCTGCCCTGATGGGGTATCCAGTTCTTGTGTGGACTTATGGGCATCCTTTAGAAAAAAAAAAAACAACTTTGGCATGGTAGAAAGATCATGGTTTCTGGGACTAGATTTGACTTGGCCATACTTGGCATACTTGGTATGACTTGTAAGGGCCCCCAAAGGCACGTTCTGTAACCTCTCTTGAGTCTCAGCCTCATCTGTATGAAGAGGGACAGTGGGATCCTCACTGCTGGTAGAAACTGGTTAAGGGTTGGTCACACTGAGCACAGTGCCTAACCTGTGGTCGGTGTCTACACAGGGAAGGAGACTTCAGGTGCTAATAGCCAGGTGTTCTTCACCATCTTTGAACTTGCCTGTGTGCTTCCCTGACGAAAAATCACCCAGTCACGTTTTCAAATGAACAGGAAGCCTGGAAGGACAGGCTGCTCTATGTCGGGTAGGCGTAGCAGAGAGTCAGCCATCCCTTCCCTCCTGTTGGGGACACTCAAATAGTAGGGGAGCCAGGTAGCAACCCAGGAAAGGGCACATGCCTGAGGATCTTGGGCAATTACCTTGTGTACAATTTTCCAGAAGAAGGGGCAGCAGAGGCCTGGTACACTGGGTATCTCAGGCTGCCTGCTTTGAAGGGCTTGTTTTTGTCCCTCTCCTTTTCCTGGTGCCCGAGGACATTCTTTGTGGCTGAGACACTCCCAGCATGTCCTACTTCTCCTGCTTCCTGTGTCCATATGGGGTGCTGCTGATGCTCCTCCTTGTTCCCGGCCAGGTAGACCAGAGCCTTCTGGGTATTTCTGATGAAGCTGTGGGTGTGGTGGTGGGGGGCTAGCACAGTGTGAGCCAGTGAGCATGAAGGCATGGGGAGGGGACTGGAGGAGAAGGGGAGAGGGAGGAGGAGGAGGAGGAGGGGGAGGCTGTTGAGAGAGCTCTCACTTGCGCAGACAGTGTGTGATCACAGCCAGCCCCACACAGACTTTCCTCCAAATGAGAGGGGAGTGAGGAAATATAATTTTAGTGCCTGGCTTTTGACTGACTCCTGCAGAGGTTCCTTCTGGGCTGGGGTGTGGGGTGTCTCCCCACCCCTGCAAGGGACAGCGAGCCTGGGATGGAGGGCTCAGAGGGTGCCTGGGGAGCAGCCATGGGGAGGAAGAGGAGAGCCATGCTCCTGCCTGGGAGCGTGGGGGACTTAGATTTCAGGACATCAAGGAGGTGACGTCAAGGACACAGCAGGGGGGATTTAGGGACAGGGTAGGGAGGTCAGTGGCCTGACTCAGTCCAGGCTGAGCTATATTGGGTCTCTGTTCTTATGCCGAGGCGTGCTCTCCCAGGCGTGAGGCCATGTTTTCCAGGCCGGGGTCCATGGCCCTGTTGCCCATACAGGTGTGCTGTTTGCTGGAGGCTGCAGCCCTCTGGACAGAACCAAGGCAGTGGAATATTTCCCTGGAATCAGGATTCTTGGAATAAGATCCCGTCGGGAAGCTTGCAGATCTGGGAGAATGTGATCCTGGCGAGGCCCTGGGGCCCCATACCCAGCTGACAGTGGCTTTGGCATGAGAGTTGCTTGTACTCTGCCGGCCAGCTGGACTGATGCATCTGTGTGTGAAAATCACACTCGGGGGGGGGGATTATAAACTAAAGAGCACCCCCACTCCAGCCCTGCGGTCCCCACCCAGCCAGCCAGCTCTCCGTGATCCGCAGGTGGAGGATTCACACTCAGTGGAAAATCTACTTAGCATTTTTATCCTCCTTCCCTCCCCTCACTGCCAGTCCGAGGGTGTTGGGGGAGTAGAAACTCATTTAAATATGAGTCCGTGAAAAAAATATCATTAGGAAGATAAATTGAAAAATGCATATAATAACTTCTGTGCCAGATATAAATTACTTTATCCACCCCGCTGCACCCATCCATTAGCCTGGAGCTGGGACTCGCCTGTGGTAGGAAACCCTCTGAGGAGGTTCTCCCAAGGAACCCGACTCTTAGGGGCTCCTTAGAAGCTGAGCTTCCAGGATGGCATATAGATAAGAGCTTATTGGAAATTTCATGATTCCGCTTAAATTCAGTGACTTCATCACAGAGCCTGAAAAAAAAGATTCTCTCTTTTCAGTACCCTTTGTACCTGCGTGGGGTTGACCGGGTAGGTAAGGGTTATTTATCTCTGTCTTCCAATGGGAAACGTCCAGTGGAAGTGGGTTAGATGTGTGTCCCCAGGGAGTAGAGTGGATGCCACTGGTTAGGAGTGACAGAAATAAGAATTAGGGCTCAATACAATGCATGCCTTTCTAGCAAAGCATTTTGGTTAAAAACATGGGCTTTGGGTTCAACCAGAACCCAGTGAGTTGAAGCCCAGATCTTTCACTTACCAGCTGGGGGACCTCAGGAAAAGTCATTTCTCTAGGCTTCAGCCTGTTCCAGAAGAAAATAGTTAAAACAGTAATGAAACTTCATAACCTCAGAATTGCTTAGAGGATTTAAAGAAGAATATTAGAGAATACAGTGAGCTCATAGTTAGGGCGATTCAATAAAAGTAAGTGTCATTTCTAGGAGACAGGGTAGTAGTGGCAAGAAAATTCCTAGGTTGTCCTAGGTGGGATGGAACACGAGGGGCAGTGAGCATTTCACTGTTGTTGGAGAATTGGGCCACCGTTTGGAGAGGATGGCTACTTCTTGGAAATGTCACATTGGCAAGATTAGGGAATCAGATTCCTAAGCTAGATTCTGTAGCCCTCCAACTTAGCTGTGATCCTCTCAACCATTTGGGAGTATTTTCCTCTTAAAAATTATAACAAATTTTTTTGAGGGAAATATTCTTCAAGTAATTTAAGCAACAGTAAAGTTCAGAGGAGATATTTTTTCAAAAAAAATTACTCAGCATCTCACCACCTAGAAATAACCATGAATAACATTAGGAGAAAATTATGTGGGTGTGTTTCTATGGCCACACACACACACACACACACACACACACACACACTCACAGAAACACACACACACACAGAGCTGGAAGGATACAAAGATCACAGATTAATGGGAATAGCTTTCAAATAGTGGGATCACCCCCTGTACCCCAATATTAATAGAGTGTTAGCTTACTTAGCTTAATGTTGTAAGCGGAAACATGTACATCTGAAGGACATTCTGAGATCTGGGTAAATATTTCTCCATTGGAAGGAGGCACAGTCATTACTTTCTGTTAATAACTAATTTCAGTTTTCAACTTTGGAATCCGTGACATGGGATACAAGGACACGGAACACTTGCGTATTTCCTCCCGACTCCCACCTTCTTCCTCATCTTAGTAATGGCCTTATTCTTACATTGCTCAGATTGATAATATCTAGTAAGTCCCTTTGCAGGAATCAAATTTCTAGTTGTATTTTTTTCTAATTTTTTTTTTTTCCCAGCAACCTGAAGCGGTGTGATTTGGGTCTTTGGTTTGTTTTCTCTGACCTGCAGTCTCCCTTTTCTTGTTTTATTAATTATGTTTCTTATTAATTTTACCTGCCACATTCAACACGTGGAGGAAATTTCTTTCACTCCATTTTCTTCTAAGCAGAGTTCATGATATTTTTTTTTTTATCTTGCTTTTGCTTTGTTCAAGTAGCTCTGCCTTGTCCTAATTGCCCTGATACTGTGAATGATACTTTAGGACTGATATTTTCTAACTGGCCTGAAAACTCGGCTTGGTCTCTGAGCTGCAGATGGAGTCCATTTCAGATGCTGAGAGCATTGGGAGGCACCTGGGGTGGGGAGGTGGGGTGGGACTCATGGCTGTGTGCTCCTTGGGCAGTATCCTGCTCTCCCGAGACTCTGTTCAACGCCCTGCTCTGATGTTTGTTCCAGAAGCCGGGGGGCGGGGGGGATGCACTGCTTTCCATGAAGGGTGCTTCTGACATTTTGATGATTTCCTCAATGAAGTATTGAGCCCTGGAGCCTATGCTTCCGTGGTGGGTGTGTGGGGGGTGCTGGTAATTAACACTGCTGCTCCAAGCCCTCTTCCTACCTGTTTTCTTTAGTAATAATGAAATTAATTTCATCATAAGACTTTTTGCTCTCTCCAACTCTTCCCCTATTGAGTTAGCAAAGGGGAAAGAAATAACAATAGAGCCACAGTCTGCTTCTCTCCAAATGTGTCGTGATGACTGGGAATTCTCAGGGTGTGGGTCTCAGCAGGCAGTTTCTGGGTGAGGAACCTTCCCAGTCATGCCAAAACAGGTCCCCCGACCCTCACTCGTGTCTCCACTCTTGGATGTTAGTGGCCTGCCTTGTGCCAACTCCCTGTGTGACTGCTTCTGGCTTTCCTCCTGTATGTTTTTTTTTTTTTTTTTTTTTGGTTTTGCTTTTTAAAATTTGGTACGATCATGTATTGGGACAGGATGTTATTATGACCTGGCTCCACTCTGCCATCTTTCCCCCCAAAGCCTCCCTGAGTATTTGAAATTTTTTTATTTTTCTAGGCTCAACTTAGATATGTGCAACTAGATGTCACTAGGAGTGGGGCACCGAAATCTATATATATTTTTTTTTTTTTGCAAAATTTCCAAGGCATTTCTAACCACCAGCCAAGTCTTGGATTTGTCTTACGTTTTCCTTAAAATTATTTCCATCCTTAAGATTCTGTAATTTGTTGTATTCTCTTTAAGAAGCAGAGGCGAGGCATTGGCACAGAGATTCTGTCACATATTCCCAATGTGCCTTCCCCTCATCATTACTTCTTTCTTGAATTGTAGATAAGAAGTGTCTCAGTGCATTTGGGCTGCTATAACAAAAGTGCCTTAGACTGGGTGACTTATAAACCAAAGAAATTTACTTGTTATAATTTTGGAAGCTGGCAAGCCCCCAAATCAAGGTGCTGGCAGTGTCTGGCAGATCCCCCTTCCTAGTTCATAGGTGGCACCTTTAGCTGCATCCCCAGTGTGGTGGTGGAACAGATGAGGCAGCTCTCTGTGGCCTGTTTTTTATGCCCTATTTTTTTTAATTTTGAAAAGAAAAAGGATTCTTTAGTCACAATGAAATTAATTTCATAATAAGTCTTTTTAGCATCTGCATTTCTTTAATTTTTTTTGTAGTTATGGATGGACAGAATGCCTTTATTTTGTCTATTTTTATGTGGTTCTTCGTATCGAACCCTTTGCCTCACACATGCTGAGCAAGCACTTTGCTGCTGAGCTGCAGCCCTGCATTTCTTTTTAAGTTGCCTCAAAATAATTTATAAAACACTACATGGTTTAGTCTTATCCACAGATCAAAAGACAAGAGTTCCCAAGACTTCCACGCATACTTAATTCAGCAGTAGCCCTTTGTGCAAATGTCCTTCCAATGACTCCTTCATAACAATTCCATGTAGTCTACTACTTCAGGGCTCTGTTAGGTGGAGTTCTACTTGCAGCTTTGAAAGGTGAACGTGGGAAGGGGGATTAAGAGGGCCACCAGGGAAAAATACTGCCTACCAAGTATCATTCAGAAGCTTATGAGAAGGAGCAGGTGTTGTCCAGTGCCTGGGGCCTCTTTTTGGAGGCACCAACCCCATTTGTAAGGGTTGGGATTTCCACTTATGGGTTTGAGGAGACATGAACCCTCAGACCACACAGAGGGATGAGGGTGGAGGTCCTCTTGTTTCTGCTTTCCATATTGATCTAAAAGTACCTGTCATCTTCTAGCAGAGTTCCCCTCCAGTCTGTGTGTAGATAAATTGTTTTCAACCCATTAGAATCACTTTGGAAGCTTTTCAGATACTGAGACTTGTCCCCTGCATATATGGGGCCACTTAATCTGAGTTAAGACTCAAATCATTGACCCTTTCTTGAGCTCCCCGAGGTGCTCCTATCTAGTGTGCTTTCATGATTGAGAGCCAGTAGATTCTTCTTCCTTATTTCTGTGGCTACTCATGACCCCTTCCCTGTTTTCCTCATTCATACTCTGAGCCTTGTGTTTTCCACCAACTGAGTATTTCTCAACATCATGTTATTAGGCAGAACAATGAAGTATTGTGGTTGCAAGCTTGGGCTTTGGAGTAATGGAAAGCGGAATGATCTGGCTATCTGTATGACCTTGAGCAAGTAACCTAACTTCTCTTTTCCTCAGTTTCCTTATTCAAAATAGGAATTTCAAATCTGCTTTGTCTTGCTTTCAGGACCAAAATTAGTTTTGAGAGCAATATTAATTATATGTCACACCAGTTTTCTTTTGGTTAGTGTTTGCATGATATATTCTTTTCTGTCTGTTTATATTATCAACATTTTACTTAGGCTTTATTTTAGATATGTGTCTTATGATCAAGTAACTCAATTTTGTGTCATTTTTTAAAAATTTAGTCTGATAATCTCTGTCTTTGAACAGGTAAATTTAAACCATTTATGTTTATTACAACCACAGGTAATATATCTGAGTTTTTTCCCGCCTTTTAATTTTAAATTTCTGTTTTCCCAACCCTATGTGTGTGTGTGTGTGGGGGGCGGTTGGGCTCCTCTCCTTCTCTTCCCTGTGTCATATTGAATGAATAGTTTCACATCCCCTCCTTTTTTCCTTGGCTGCTTCATGAGCTATGGTTTCTCTTCTATCCTCTTAGTGATCACTCCTAAATTTTTAAGATAAAATTCAACCATAAATGTTCAACCATAGCCATAAACTTTGTACCATAACTTTTTTCTAGGAACATTGAAAGTGACACAGTATTTTCACTAAAATAAAGTACATAGTCTCCAGTGCAATGCCAGACAGTCATTAAAATGCATAAAAATTGCAGTTACTGTTGCCAACACTATAATGAATATTAATATCATCAGTTTACCCAAAGACCCCCTAAGCATTATTTTTATCCATGAGCATGTTATCAAGAAGCTGAACATTATGAAAATTATCTAGAAGGAATTCTAGTCTGAACAGGGCAAAGTTTTCACAAAGGAGGGGCTTCTGGGAGCCCTGGATTCTGGTGCCTTTTACTCCTGGGCTCATGGTAACATCTTTTCACATGCTGTTCTCACTTGTAAAATGTAATGCTGAGTATCCAGCGAGATGCATTTTTGCAAACTGCCTAGCACATAGTGGGTGATCAATAACTGGCAGTTTTTATATAGATGTGAGCAGAACTTCCTTTTAAAACATTTCCTAGCCTTGCCACCTTCCCTTAAAAGCTGGTTCTGGCCATGTGTTCCCCTGAGTTCTGATCCTTGACCTATACCTTCCATGGGTTGAGCATGAAATGACTCCTTTGCTTCCCTGGCTGAGGCACTGCCTGGCTAGAGGCCACCCATGGCCGTGACGTCCTTGGTGATGTTTCTGGGAGGCATTGTTAGTGAATGCCACGAGGGATGCTCCAGATGGAGGTAGGTGTGAAGTGCAGCTTTGCTGGATGGAGTTGTTTTTGCACAACATATTGATCTCCTTAGGGCGGGAAGGGGGGTAAAAACACAGCAACTCCTTGCCGCTCTCTCAGAGCGTGGGTGGGAGAGGCCAGGTGGGAGTCTGCGGGCCCCCTCAGCTGGCTTTTTTTAGATGTACCATCAGGTGCTGCAGCTGTATCCCGCTGCTCCCCCGGTGATGCAAAGGGCAGATGACGCAGCACGCCGTGCTCTGATTTCCCTCTGCATCCGCAGCATTCCTGTGGGTGGGTGGTGCAGATACGGAGGGATGACACCCATGCCCAGGACCCACAGACTGAGCACAGCACAGAGAATGAGGGCAGGGAACTTGCCAGGGCTTCCCAGTGCCTGGGTTGCCCATCCCTGATGGATCCCGGAAGTAGCAAAGAGCGAGGGCCAGTATTGGGATGAGAGATGCTGCCAGAGCTGGGATCCATCCTGAAGGGGTCTCCTAAGCTCCCCTTTGAGAGGAGAGAGGACTGGTCCCTAAGCCTCAGCTCTGCATCAGCTCCACAATCCACCATCCTGGTGGTGTCTCTTCTCCAACCTGTGAAATTAGAATGGCAGGTATTTTGGTGGATAAGGGGTCAGGGGACAAAACCCAGGTTTTGAATCTGTCTCCATCACATGAGCTTGGACAGGCCACCTGACCTGGGCACTTCTCTGTACAGTGCACAATCATGACCCTTACCCATGTGCACTCACAGGGACATGGGGAAGGGCCAGTGGGAGGATGCTCTGCAGGCTGTCAAGGGGACAGCTGGGGAGATGTGTATTCCTCAGGGGCATGGTCTTCTTACCTAGGCTCGGGAAGCTGTGTGAGAGTGGGAACACCATGAATCTGAGATTCCCCATCCCCATTCCCGGGGTCCTGTCCCCAGCCTGTATGTGATCTGACCAGCCCCACAGTAGATGCTGAATCCTGAAGGGTGGCATGAGGGATACAGGTGGTGGCTCAGTGAGGAGCTAACTAGCACTAAGCAGGGCCGCCTTGTGAGCCTTGTACACACTGCTGCACATGCAGTGTCCCTCTTTCCAGTAGTTGAACAATAGCTCCTCACAGGCAGCCACCGATCAGATCAGACCTTCTGTGAAGCTAGAACAGGGTCCTAGCACCCCCTATGGCATCAGCTCCAACTCTTCTGCCATTGGGTCGTGAGGAGATCCAGGGTCCATGCACGAGGAGTTTGAGTGCTCATGGACAGGGGACAAATGCTCTAGCTGGATTGGTGAGGACTGGATTCATTGTAGCCCTGGACTTTAGAACTGGTACTCTCTCAAGACACACGTAAAGAAACCGAGGTTAAGTGACTTTGCCAGGGTCATGCAGCTAGTAAATGGTGGAGCTGAAGTTCTAACTCAGATCTGGTTAACTCAGGAGTCCAGATGAAGATAATGAAGGCTGTAGAATTGGTAGAAATAATAGTAAAGGGGGCAGGTGGTGCTTCAGTGGCCAAAGAGTATGGTGGGGAATCCTGGATCACAGGTTCACGTGGGGTTTCCTGTGAGCCGGTAACCGGGGTGAGAGTGAGTGACGACAGTGGGTGCAGGGTTTAGGGTATGACATAGGAACAGTGTGTGCAGTGTGAGTGTGCAGAGTGCCCCTACCAGCCGGCCACCTGCCTGCCAGTCCATCATCATAACAGGCTCAGAAGCCCATTCCATTCCCGATGAGCCCTGCCAAAGACTCAGAATGAGGGGAGCCATAAGGAATGTGCGTGGCCATGGAGGAACAGGCAGGATTTTATGGTTGGAATGGCCCATTTTGATGATTTGGGTGACAGCACAGCCCGTGACGTTACTGAGACTCTAATGGCTCCTTAGGAGCTGTTATATTCTTAATGACAGATTGTTCCCAGTCTCTCCATGCTAGGCTATTTTTTCTTTTAATTATTTCTTCCTTTAAAGCCTGAGGAGAATGAAAAAGAGGGGGAGACAGAATGAGACCAAGAGATTTTAGGTGTTCTTGAGTGAATACCGAACATGACGTCAGCGCCTTGAAGGGTGTGCACGCTCGTAACTCCAGCGACTTATGAGGCTGAGGCAGGAGGGTTGCAAGTTCAAGGCCAGCCTTGGTATCTTGTGAGACCCTGTCTCAGAACAAAAATTTTTAAAAAGGACTAGGGATGTATCTCTGTGCATGCCTTGGTTCAATCCCCAGTTATGAAAAACAAACAAAAGAAAAAAACATAAACAAGAACCTCAAAACTCTAAGGCAGAAGAAAGAAAATGAGGGGTGACTTTTACTTTTTGCAGTCCCAGTAAGGTCTTCTGCATCTCTGATGATGGAAGGGCCCTTCCTGGGCCCTGTTCTGGTGTTGGCCATGACATGGGGCAGGTGGGCTGCAGGGAGGTGGTGGGCCTGGCTGGGGCCCTCAGGCTCAGAGTGGTTCTGCTTTGTGAATGGCTCTTGGGCAGATGAGGTCTCCCTGGAGTTGGCATCTGGTGAGATGTGACATAGGATGGACCAGAAAGAAGGCTTTTCCTGTTATGGAAAGGAAAAGTGGTGAAGAAAGGTGGAGGGTGAGGAGTTTGGTTCTGGAGAGATTCAGGGAGCTCAGGCATTTTGGGGTCTCCTACTCTGGGGTTTTGCCTGTTTCCTTGAAGATTTTAGCATGAGTGATTTGAAAAGATGTCTTTACAACATCAATGTGAACATGAAGTAATTAAGGCTGGCCCATGAAGGGAATGAATTATGAACTTTTATTTTTTTTTTTCCTAGACTGTATTCGAGGTCCTGCCCATCACTTAGAAACAAGCAAGACCTAATGGCTGCCCAGGACCTCACCACACCCTGTGTAGTGAGCTCTGTTTTGATTCGATTTTCCCAGCCATTGGCCCCTTGAATCACGTATCCTCCCTGGGTTCAGCTGGAAGCATTGTCTAAATGTCTGCCGTGTGGACCTCAGCTGTGTGAGGGGGAACTCGTGACGATACCAACTCCAGTTTAGTGAGGCCCCGCTCTGGGGTCTAAGGAAGTTGCCTTTTCAGATCCAGGCGATGGTTCAAAGTGGGCCTTTTGGCCTCTGGATGATGAATCTATTGGTATATCCATCCCAGCCCACTGCCTCGGGGCAGTGGGAGCCTGACCAAGTCTCTGGCCTCCCTGGGCCTCCACTCCCTTGTCTGAATGTGGGGTGGTGGTAATAGATCTGCTGCTATTCTCATAAGGCAGTTGCCAGGAGTAGACTGGTTTGTGCATGGTGGGTCCTCAGCTTTGTTTCTAGCACATTCTGAGTGATAAGAAGTGTTGGTTTTACTGTCACTCATGAGGAAATTGAAGCCCAGCGAGGTGGGGCAAATTCTCTCACAGTCTCTCTCCAGTGGACGTGGAGTCTGGGGTTCCAATGAGACTCAGGAGTGGGCTTTTCAGCTGCTGAGCCAAGTAGCACACCTCGGGTCTTGCCCCAGCCTCGGCCTCAGCCTCAGCCCCTCTGTTTTCACTGCTGAGTAGGGGAGCTGAAGGATCTTGGCTTTGGAGGGGGCCTCCTGCTACAGAGAGGAGGGGCTCTTTGTTTTAGGGGGACTCTGGGCAGTATCTTTAGCAGATCCCAAACTGCAGTGTGTATAAAGACCTAGCAGGACCAGGTGCTCTGGGAAGTGTGTGCGCTATGATGCTGACCAGAAAGGATGCTGGCTTCCTCTTCCTCCTGGGAGCCAGGTGCCAGGGCCTGCACCCGAGGGACAGTGCTAAACTACATCTCTAGATTAAGAGGAGTCGCCAAGACCAATCAGTACCCAGAGTACACCTGTCAGTGTGCCTTTTTCTTTTCTTTAAAACACACACATACATACACACACAAAGAGAGAGAGAAGGGGGGGGAGAGGGTGATAGAGAGAAAGAGAGAGAGAGAGGGGGAGAGAGAGAATTAAAGCTTTTCTTATCTCTAGTTTTTAGAAGGAGAGTGATAAACTTCTTGGACCAAATCCCGCAGTATTGGGTAGAGGAATAGGAGTCACATGATGGATATTTTGACCTTTGAGCCTTGGTAGGGACTTTTCAGGATGTTGGCTCTTCCTTCTAAACTCAAGGTGCACTTACTGAACTGACATGACAGGATGTAGGTTTTGAGTTGTAGATATATGCTGTTGGATATAGATTTAGGTTGTAGGTGTGTCTTAATTGTTGTAGATTCTGGTTCTAAGTTGTAGTTGAGGTTATAGGCTCTGAGCTGTAGGTATAGGATGTAGATTTTGGGCTATGAAGGTATGCTGTAGGTTACAGATTTAGGATGTCAGGTGTGGGTTGTAGACACAGATTGTAGGTATAGCTGTAGGTTGTAGACACAGATTGTAGGTACAGGTGTAGGTTGTAGGTGTAAATGGTACATACAGGTTGTCAGCTGGTAGGTGTGGGGTGTAGGTGTAGGTTTTAGGTAAGAAGTAGAGATAATTAACTTGCTAAGGCCACATGCCATTATGAGCAGACAGAGCCTGACCTCAAAACCAGAATCTTTGATGCCATGATTCCTGATCTTTCTTAGTATTATGTTCTTCAGGAACAAATGAGATGTTTTTTAAAGGTAATATTTATATTCTGCTAATACATATGAATGTGGATAGAAGAAGAACCTTATCTAGTTTCTACCTAGAGATGACAATTAATTACCTTTGCATGCATTTTCTTGGAGGTTCTTTGCACAGATTTTTAAGTTATTTCCATTCTTTAGCTAGGGTAATCCACTGTCTGGTTTACTTTATCTCCCCCCAGTTATTCTTACCACCACTTTCTCTGTAGACACTTTCCCTAATGGCACACTGTGTGGTAGGGCTGTGCCACCATTTCTCAGCTTTTCTCTCATGAGGATATTTAGGCTGTGTATCCCGCTTGGCCATCATACATAACATACAATCATCTTTTGAGATCAACATTTTCTTCTGTTATTATCTTTAAGTTTCATGGGGCAGCATGAGGCTTGGTGTCTGCCACACCAGGGAGATGCTGGGAAAGGCTGAGAACTCCCGTGAGGAAGCCCAGACTGGAGTTACACACTGTTGGTCTGGGTGCTGTTGGTCTGGGTGCCACCTCATGGGCCAAGGATACGGGTGGAGCTTCCTTTCCTGCAGGGGAGAAAATTTCCATCAGGAATTATAGAATTAATTCATCACATACAGATGGAAGCAGACCAGGATGCGAGTGACTCAGGGTGCTCAGAGAATGGATGCAGAGGAGCATGACAGTGCTTGGGGACCCTTTCAGGAACAGTAGGACGGCCTAGTCTCAGAAGTCAGGGTCTCACGGTACCAGGGGGATGTCTCAGTAAATCTAGGTTTTTCCACTTGGACTCTAGATTTAGATCTACTATTGACCAATTGGGTTATTTTCAAACAGTCAATTTACTTTTTTTTTTTTTTTATGTCTGGTTTACTTTATCATTAAAATGGAGAGATTATAAAATCCTTCCATAAATCATTTTCCAACTATCTCATCTCTACCACTATACCACAGAAACTAACAGCAAATCTTAACCCTGCCTTACAAATATTCATCCCATGGACTAGTTTCCTGTTTCTCTTTTAAGTGGAGCTTGGCCATGGGTTGGTTCTTGTTAGGTAAATCTTGGAGGGGGTGATAGGTAGATTTTGGAGGGGGTGATTTCTGGACTTAAGGGAGTAAATAAAGAATAGACGGACCCTAACTCCTTCCCATCTGACACATTCCTTTCCTTTGAGCACCCTCCTCTTTCCATCTGCTGGTCAATCTTTCCTCCACTGCCAGTCTGAGGTCTTCCTGGCGTGGCCAGACTGTCCAGGGAGCCCATTGCCCTGCAGGGTAGAATCTGTCCAATTTGCACATATCATAGGGGGCTCAAAGACCTCTCATGTTGGAGTCAAATGACATGTTAGTATGCGCGAGGGACCTTGCTCTGATTGCACAATGCATGGGGGTTCCCCCTCAAGCTAAAATTCACAGCAAACCTCTTTTCTCTGCAGACTCTGCTCCGTGCCCCCCTCACCCCCGCCATTGCTGTGTTTTGTAGACTGTTTCTGATGCATATTGACTTGCTGCTGGAAAATCTTTCAGAGAGATAATGAGCTGGGGAGTTTCCCTCTTCATTTTTCTTTGTTGTTCGAGTTGAATTCATATGGGTAACTGGGCTCTCCACTTAGACTTTATTGACTCCTGAATTTAGGGGACGACTCTCTAATTGACAATTTCATCAGTGCCACATGGGCAGAGAGACACCCTGGACCTGTGACTGCTATCTCTCTGGGAAGCTGTGCCACTCCAGGACCCAGGCTCTGGCCTGAGACAGGGGCATTTTCTCCCAGCCCTGGCCCGACACAACTGAGTGCCCTTGGGCAAGTCCTTATGGCCTCTTTTTGGTTCTGATTTTCTCTTGCTGTCCTAGGAGAAGTAGGACCAGATGACCTTGAGCATTGGCCCTGCTGCTTCTTGATTTTCCAGGCGGGGATGGAAGCCCTTTTCTTGGGTAGCTGTGTGTGTGAAGATCTGGGCTTTCCTGTCTTTAAGGTGATACTGCTGACCCCACGTGCTCTGGCTGTTCTTTTCCCTAGACGCCGGCTGGATGTGTGCTGAGTCATGCACATGTATAGCCAGAGTCCCTTGTGACTAAGCTGTGTGTTTTGGGAAGGCTGGCAGGGCCGGTGGTGTAGCCTCTGGCCTGGGACAGTCTGAACCTGGCGTTGCCCAGATGGGGAGTAAAGTTAACCTTGCTGGGGAGGTTGGGCAGAGCCTGCCCACAGAGGGAACCGGTCAGGACTCCTGCCCACTCTGGCTCACTGGCTGTCAACTTTGCTTATGCATACATGAATTACTCTTGTTTCAGATTATCATGGAAAATCTTGCTGTCAAGTTCTTAGGGTGGGATTAAGTCGAAAAGGTGATAAAGGTCGATGGCATTATTTACAATTGCTTGACTTTCATACACCCCTGTGGGCTGCAGGCAGGCTGGATACTAGCTAGGGCGGCAAAGACTTGAGATTTGGAAGCAGGCACACTTGTGGGTGAAGCCCAGCTGTGCTGCTTTGGTCGTGTTGACTTGAACGCTGGACTTTCAGGGTCTCTGTGTATCTTCTTTAAGATGATAGAAAATAGCTGTGACCTCAAGGATTGCTGGGGAAGACAAGGTGGGCTCCTGCCAGCTTCCGCAGCTCCTCAGCAGTGCCAAATGCAAGATGCTATAGGAGGAGCACAGGCAAATGTCTTATTATAGTTGTGCATTTGAATGTGCTTGTGAAAAAATAGAGCTAGCACATCAGACCTCGTGGTTTCACAGATATTATTGCCCAGGACAATGCTATTTTGAAAAAAAAAAAAAAGACATTTTTTTAGTTGATTTAAAGGATAATGTGCAGTGATTTTTAGCTCAAGGCATGCAGACATGGCAGGAATCAGGAAGATGGAAGAGAATTGATAAAATTTGGGATACTACAGAGGTACATTACATAAAGATCTTGAGTGGAGAACATGGTAAGAGCAGACTCAATGGGACTTTCTTTTTCTGGTCCATTCCTGGTGCTGGGAATGTGTGGGGTGCTTGTGTAAGATGCTCCTACAGGAATACTGGTGGGGCTCAGCTTTCCTTGCACACCCCCCAACCTAGGTGGAACAGCTTGCTTCCAGACAGGGGTTCTGCTGGGGCATAATAAGATGGCCACTTTTCTAGATCCTTCTAGCGAAGTTGTTAGTCACAGTAGCATAAGAGCCTAGAGCTAGAAGAGATCTTGGAGACGATCTCTTCTATTCCATGTTAGGCTTAAACTTCTTTAAAATAGTATTTTAGGAATATAAAACCATGAAAAGCCCCAGAGAGATCTAAACTCTCTCAAAGACATACAAAGACTGGAGTCGCTGGAATGAATCTTTACGTGTCTTCCCTGAGGACTGCTCCTTCCTGTCTACTTCCCGTCATAGGTAGTAGCTTCAGTGTTTGAAGTGAGTTCTTAGGACTCAGATGTGCAACTCCAGGACCCTGAGGAGCGGCTTGTCAGTGTCGTGTGCCTCTGGCCGCCTGCCTGTGTTGCTGAGTGGATTGGAAAGTCACTGTGTGGAAAGAAGAAGAAGAAATGAGTTTTAATCCCATATTTTTTACTTTGATGCTGGTGGTGAATAGTTGCTTGTGACTTGGGCACGCTGTCACCACCTGGAGCCTGACTTTTTACCTCTCTAAGAGAGACTTCACCTCTGTTGAATTGGATGGGATAGGAGTAGAAAGAGCCTCAGGTTCACCTCCCTTGGTAAAAACAAGTTGAGGGCGAATGTGAAGCCAGGGAGTCAACTCTCAGCTGATCAGTACTTCTCAGTTCCCCAGAGGGTGACAATGGCTTGGTCACCGTCCTTTTCCCTAGAGAGGGATGGATTGGGGTTAGGTTATCCAGGAATAGAGTCTCCTTTCTTTTCACCAATTCTTATTTTTTTCTCATGATTTCTAAATAACAGTTTATTAACATTCATTCATTTGTGTAATTATTCTGTGCTAGGTTCTAGGGGTAGGAGAGTGACGAGATTTGGCTTCTTCCACTGAGCGTAAAATTCCCAAGGTTTGTCCATGGAGCAGTATCAATACTTCCTTTCTATGACTAAAAAATTCTCCACCGGGTGGGCGTATCACATTCTGTTTGTCCATTCATCCGCTGATGGATTTTTGGGTTGTTTCCATCTTTGGCAATTATGAATAGTGCTGCTGCAAATATTTGTATGAGTTTTTGTTTGCACGTGTGTTTGTGTGTGTGTGTGTGTGGGGGGGGTACTTGGCATCGAACCCAGGGTCATTCAACCAGTGAACTATATCCCCAACCCTTTTGACTTTTTATTTTGAGACAGGGTCTTGCTTAGTTGCTGAGATTGGCCTTGAACTTGTGATCCTCCTGCCCCAGCCTCCTCCCAAGTTGCTAGGATTACTGGCATGCCCCACCGTGCCTGGCTGTAGGCTTGTTTTTAATTCTCTTGCCTATATACCTAAGAATGGAATCGCCAGGCCACAGGGTCATTTTGTGCTCAACTCATTGAGGAGGTTGCTCTATGCTGAGGGGACACTCCGCCCTTTTCACTTGGTCTCCTTGGTGGCCACTTTGAGGCACTACAGGACACCCACTGTGTGCCTGGTCTTCTTAGTCCCAGTTTCCAGATGAGGAGACAGAAGCAGAATCTCTTACCTTGTGAGTAGCAGGTCTGGGCTTTGAACCCAGACGCACAGTGTCCAGAACCCATTCTTCCCTTAACACACCCCATGGTGCCTCCTAGGAGTCCCCTCAGACGACTCCACAGACTGAACCCTTGAAGTTCTGGATTGTGGTGGGAAGCTGTCACCCAGCATGGAGCCCGCATGAGTCCCTGGGTGCCAGAGCTGCATGGGGGCCACGCAGCTGTACCCCCTTTCTGTTCTTCTCGCACCTTGACTTTCCTTGAAATTTCTTCCCTGCACCCCCTTTTCCCTGCCACCAGCCTCCCCTCTGACTCTCTCCCCCTTTCATAAATGGAAATGGCTTTCCTGGGAATAGCAGCGCTGCAAGACCCTGGTTATAACTAGAGGGCAGGGATGGGACCCCGCTGTGGGACGGACCCAGGGGTGCTCGTGTATTCCCAGGCCGGATGCAGAGGTGGCCCTGGGTTGAAACCCAGGGTGCCTTCTCCCCCAGCCCTTGTGACACCCCAAGGACACGGAGCCTCCTCTGCATTATATGAGTAGACCCCAGGGAGACCCCCCTCATAGGGGTATTAGCTGCTGGTGAAGAGCCACATGTGTCCCTCTGGCCAAGGCTGAAGGTGGGGACCCTGGGGAGGGTGGCTTGGCCATGGGAAGGAGGAAGGCCCTCGGGGGCATTGAAGAGGGAGCCCCAAACCAGTTTGTTCTGTGGCAGCCGGCCCCGATGACGATGGCTCAATGCGAGCCTGGGCGCGTGCCAGGGCATGTTAATACTGCATGAGGCGATAAGGAGACCTCGGGCCTGAAACCGGAGCCCTGGCCTCGAATGGAACTGAACAGTGGGCCTCATCTTAAAAGGACATGACGTGTCCCCAGAAGTATGTGCCGGCATGGTTTCCCTCTCATGCCGTTTACTGTATTTGCACACAATGCCCCTGAAGGGAGATGTTTATTGCACAGGATGGTATCGTTTCATGCTCGTGGACTTAATTACTGTTTCTTTTGTTACTTTGGAGAGTGAGAGGGGGAAAAGGAGAAGAAAGGTGAGAGGAAGGAGAGGGAGAGAGGGAGAAAGAAGGAAACCTGTGTCTCCTGATCTTTTGCTGAAGTCTCAGCTAGGAAGCATGGAGAGAGGTCAGGGACTCACTCCCATCGAAAGCACCATGAGTAGCACTTTAGCAGCTCAGAGCGTCTGGCCTTCCAGGTGCCTGTGCCACCCTCCTGCTCCTCCTAATCCAGGACTGTCCTCATGTCTGTGTGGACAGGGGCAAGTCAGTGCTGTTTCCTGTGACAGCGTTCCAGCTTCTCATTAGTCTAGAATGGAAGCGACTGAGAAGTGTCAATATTGGGGTGTTCTTAATTGATGCAAAGAAAAGGATGTCAGGGATTTATTTGGAAGGATAACCTGCATCCAGATGGTGCCTTAGAGCATTTCCTAGGTGTTAAAGGAAGGTGCAGCTGTGTGCTTTTGTTCTAGTATTAAGCGTGCTTTGGAATACTTTCATTCTTTTCTACTCTCCACCTTGGGAGCAGCCCAGGAACCCAGGGTAGGAGAATGTTGGCAGGTTTCTAGAGAGCATTTTCAGGGCTGTCATTTTCATTCAATAACGGTATTGATCTTCATTAGAATCTCTAACCCTGCGCTCTCGGGGCGATCATGAGGAAAACCCAAGTGAAGGGAGTCTCAGCATCTGCCTGGCTGCTTCTGGGCCCAGAGGGCGTGCCTCAGCTGGGCATGTGGTCTCTTCCAGGCCGAGCTCTCATGTTGGTCTCCTTCTTCATATCCTCACTGCCTGATCCCGAGAACCTGCTTACAGCCGTGTCTGGGACACAAATGGTCCTCCAAAAATGCCTGTCACATGGCACCAATGAAAACTACGTGAGGCCCAGAAAATGTTGATTTCATCTTATTTTAACCTGCACACGTCGGCTGTAAAATCAAGTCACAGTCGCTGTGATCTAGACGAGGTGATCCGAAGGGAAATATCCAACTACCCTGCTTTGCTGAAAGCAAGCTCGTTTATGGACTGAGATCTTGATGATTATTGATGGGGTTAAGGGATTAGGTGGTGATGCTGGCCCAGCCCGTTGGTGCTGAAGGAGGCGACTGCTCATGTCCATGCAGGTGACCTAGGATTGCCTTTGACCCTAGTGTCCAGAGAAAGTGGACAGGTTCACACTGTGTCCTCTTTATCGGCATCACCTTCAGAACACGCCTCAGAGCCCTCTCGTTTCCTTTGAGGCTCTGATTGTCTGCGATGCTCTGATGTCAGGTGCAGGAAGCCTGGGTGGGAACGTGGCTCATGGATAACTGGAGGGATGGTCCTGCCGTGCCACCCTACTTAAAGCAATATGGCAACCCACAGCTGCATCAGGGGCCCTGATATTTTCTTGTTCTCTAGAACCAAGTCTCCAGGGCTGTCAGTTATTAGGAACTTAGGGCATACACACGTGCACACACACACATGCACACGCCCCCCCCCCCCCCAGCCTGCAGAGGCTTCTAAAACCAGGCTCCAAATCCTGTGTGATTTCTAGACTGTCAGAAACTTCCAGACCTTTGAAAGTGTTGAACTTCCCCAGAGGAGTCAGGAGTAGCCTTCTTCTTCCGAGAGGTCATACTTTGCACATTCTTGGCTTCCTTCCTTCGTGTTTGGATACTTGAGCTCAGTGGGTTTGGAGGTGGAGAGTAGACTCCATGGAATCTCCTCCCCTTGTGATGCCAAAGGAAAGTTCCCTGCTGTCCTTCTCCTCAAGTGTCCCACCTTCCCTTTCAGCATCTCACCTGCTCTACCCCTGTCCCTTCTGTGGTGGAGACAAGGCTTCTTCTCTACGCAGTATCAGCTGAGCTGATTTTTGCCACACAAACCCTCTTGTCACGTGGACTTCATTTGGACACTGAAGATAAGTTCCCCTTGGGGAAAATATTATCGAATCATGTATTTTTTTTTAACTATCATGTAATACTGAAAAGCAGACCCACCGTGAATATACACATCTTCACAACTGAACCCACCTGTGCAACCAACATCCAAATGGAGAAGCAGAGAAGCTTCATGATTTCTGGAAATAGACACCTAACTAGGGATGCAGAGCACCTGTGGGTTCCTTTAGTGGCTTTTGTGTACCCCAGCATCCCCTCTCTGACCTCAGCCTCCCCGACATACTGCCACACTGTGGGAGTCTCTCTCCCATGTAGGGGATCCCTGGCTCACGTTTCCTTGATTTGAGCTCCAGGGTGATTCATCTTGACAGCCCATAGAGATTTGTTAAGCACCTACTGTGTGCCAGGCATTCTACGCATGCATCACTGGTATTTATTCATTGATGTCTGTTTATTAGGGAATCAGGCAGTGATGGTGGCTGAGCCTGCAGGTACCGAGGGAATCTGGAGCTCATGGTGGGTAACCTATGACTGCTTTTGACCCCAGAGCCAGAGAAAGTGGGTAGGAGTGGGAGCCAACTCAAGGTCAAGAAGGACATGGCTTCTCTTCTTAAGAACATCCCAGTCCTGGAGAGGAGATAAACCATGCAGTAACTTGACGGTGATCTTGCCACATATGAGAGGTATTGGGGAAGAGTGTGAGAGAGTGCAAGGAAGGAGAACATGCCCCACCCAAAGGAGAGAGGAAGGGAGGGAGGGGGATTCAGGGCGACTTCTTGGAGGAGGGAGCATTTTTCCAGGGCCACTTGGAGGAATCTGCCCTTCCAAGAGACCCAAGCTTCCATTTATGATGTGAAACACAGGAAAAGGAGACTCCTGCCAGGTACCAGATGCTGCTATTGAATGCATGAAGCTTAGTCGAATGGCAGCCTTTGGGTTTGTTGGAGGAAGTCAGAGCGCTGCGGCTTCAAGGCAGCCTGCACTCACAATGGGATACGGTGTTGACATCAAGTGAGATCCGTTTCTTGTGGAACTGGTGGTGTGGCAGAATGTGACCCTCGGGAGGCCACCCTCGGGAGCCAAGGCCGGAAACAGGCCCTGCCTCAGGCCTCCCCACGGGGCCCCCAGGCTTGCCGCAGCTTCCTCAGGCCCGGGCAGCTCTGGGCAGCGACAGCTGGGCGGTGTGGGTGAGGGGCTGTTGCTAGGAAAACCTCCAGCTTGCCTTTTCTGACGTGTGTGTTCAAATTAGCATCTTTCAATACAGTTCCCCACAGTTACTCGATTCTCAGACTGCTGGGGACTTGGGGGCAGGTGGGGGTGTCTGGGAGGAGGGGCGCACTGAAGGCAAAACATTTGGGGGTGTTTTTGAGAAAGTTAAATAAAGGAAGAAGAGTCATCTGGGGGAGAACGCATCTCAGGCACGGTGCAGAGCCCCTGTGCAGTCACGGAGTCCCCCCACCCTGTCCAGTCTCTCAGAGTGTTGGAGGCCACCCCCTGAAGGAGCCAACTGGAAATGGCTCTTGGGAACTTTTGGGATGACCCAGATCTTCTTAAGGCCCCAGATAGCACTGCACAAGGTGTGGATTTGGGATGGGTACAGCTAGTGATAACCATCACTATGGCAGAGGGGCCTGGTGTTTGGGAGCCTGGGTGGGAACTGGGGGCCAGTGTCAGTCATCCACCCTGTCATCCATCACTCCCAAGGGGCCAGGAGGGAAAGGGAGTCTCATGGTGGAGATGATGATGCCCACGTGTATCAGGCACCTTCTGCATGCCAGGGACAGAGTGAAGAGCCTCCCGTCCTTTGACCTGTCTGATCTTCCCAACAGCTTCTGGATGTGGTTCTCCGGTATCTGTCACTTAAATATGAAGAAACTGAGTCACAGGGAGGTTAAGTCACCTGCCTCAAACCACCAAAGCAATATGTGCTGGGGCTGGGGTTGAACCAGCCTTGCATGCTTCCAAACTTGCTCTTTTCTGCCCTCAGGAATTAGGCATCAGGATAGAAACTGAGGAAAACAAAGGATGGGGGCGCCCAGAGGTTTGAGAGTTGAAGACAGTACCTCCCAAGGCTTCGAGGTTATGTTTGGATGAGCGTGGCAGGAAGCGTGTCAGGATTCTAGGCAGTAATGTCCTGGACATTACTCCTAGAATCCTGACCTCATAGAACAAGACACACTCTTATATACCTCGGGGTCTTTGCATATTCTGGACTCTTTGGCTAGAGTTGCTGTCCTCCCTGCTCTTTAGGTGGTGGATTCTTGTTATCTGTCACAACAGCTTAATGCCAATGCCTGCAGAGTCTGGCACATAGTAGATACTCATTGAATGCTTGTTGAGCAAAAGAATGAGGAGTGAAATGCTTGGACTATGAGGAAATCATGAAATCAAGCAGTTTGGAAGAATTTTTCTGCAACTGACCCTGGTGGAATCTTGATGTCTTCCTAGAACGGGGCTGAGGAATTGAATCCCAGGGCAGAGGGTTGTGCATGCTGTGGGATGGCCAGTGACCTCCTTGGGATGACCGCTGGACATAGGGCAGGACGACATAGAGGGTGTACCTTTCTTATCTCTACTCCTGGTGACGGTGGGGCCAAATGAAATCATGTCTGTCCCACTCAAACTGTTTTTATCACTAATAATAACTATAATAACAGCAGCTAATGTTTAGCTACTACGTGCTGGGCACCCTGCTGAGCCACTTAGTGCACCAAATCCTTGGTCCTCTCTGACCCCAGTGGAATGGAAGGACCTGCCAAGTGAAGTGACTTGCTGGGGGCCACATGCCTGGCGGAGGTGGAAACCAGCCAGGAGCCACCCCAGCCCCACGCCGTACACCCTCACGCAAGGTCCTTGTCTGGTTTTCAGTGCCACCAAGCAGAAGGCATTTCTCTCGCTAGAAGGTTCCTAGCTCAAACCTTAGAACACCTTTGGCAATCTGTGTCTCAGCAAGAGAGGTCCTAAGTGTTGAGGTCATCACAGAATTCCTTTGCCTTATAATTGCTCCTGGTTTTTATTGTTCTCTTATTCATAAAAGCTGTCATAATTCAGCCTGGGTTGGAGAGGCAGCAGCACCAGCTGACCCACCTTGGCCATGATATTAATCCCCTTTTACAGTCTTCCCTTGCTTATCCAGGCTAACGGAAAGGGAACGGGCACCGCAACTAACCAGAAAACAAAAGAAATCCATTATCTGCTCACTGGGATACTGAGGGACGAGTGGGCGGTAAACTTTTTATCGGACTGGCCTTTGAACGTGACTGTTTGTGTGGGGGTCTTTTAGCATGAGGTGGGAAATAATCCATGCTTCCAAAGCGGGGATGGAGACTCAGATTTTGCCTGGACCTGTTGTCTCTGGGTAGAGATGGTGCGTGGACACTGCCGGTTGCCAAGCTGGGGACTGGAGCTGTGCTCCCTTTTCCTGAAGCAAGTCGGGGTGATGTAGTGAGTTGTCTTAATCCCCCCTGAGCATGGGGCTGGCTGGTGCAGCTGCATGGAAAATGTCAGTGTGCTGGCCCAGGCCGGGCCCAGGCCAACAGCAGTGTGCCTTGTGGCTCTGCAGGGCTGACGTGGCGTGTGGCTTGAGGGGAATGGAAAGGTCACAAAGGCCTGGGACAAGGGAAGGGACGGAGCCAATGGTACTGTCCGGTAACATTATATGGAAGATGAAATTGTAGAGAGGAGGCGGGAGAGGCAGGGCTGGGGAAAGAGACCTCAGCATTTTCCATGATTAACTTTCTAATAGTAACCGTGTGTGTACAGCGGGCGCTTAGCAACCGGGAGGCGTCTTCTGTTGGGTGTGCACTGACAGAGGGCTGTGGCTTCCAACTAGCATGGGGTTTTCCCCAGTTGGTTTGAGGCAGGGATCAGACCCTAGTCCTGGTGTCCTTGATGGCCAAGAGAGGAGGCAACCAAGTCTGTGTCCTCTCCTAATTGACTCTGTCCTTCTCCCTGGGACCCCCGCCCGCTGCCGCCCACTCCACGGATGACCACAGAACTCCCTCCCAGCAGTGGTTCACGAAGGAAGTGCTGCTCAGGGAGGCCACCCACAAGTCAGTCGGTGGGTTGGGGACAGAGGCGACTCACAAAGTGATGGATTCACAGGAGGGTGTTAATGGCTTCGTGCCTTGAACCCGATGCTTGGGGAGCACATTGCTGAACCCGTTGACACAAGGTGCACTGTGAAACTTTGGGCCCCGAGGTCAGCCGTCGGGGGGCCTATTCTAGGTGCTAGAGTGGTGAGCAAGTCACAGATGTCCTGTCCTTTGGGACCTTTAAGTTCCAGCACGGGAAGCAAAAATATAGTATATGAACAGTAATTTAATTTCACAGAGTGGCAAGTGGTTTTAGATATGAAGCAGGCAAAGTGGCCATGGGGTGAGAGTGTAGGTGGCCAGGGAGGGTCCCTTTATGGAAATGACCAGTGGGAAGGTTAACCTCCCTGAAAAGGGAAACAAGGAGACATCCGAGGGAACAGCACTCCAGGCATGTGGAACAGCAGCTGTGAAGTCTCTGGGGGAGGCAGGAGCGTGGCTGCTGGAGAGCTTCCTAGACGGCTGTGTCGAGCTGCCCTGCCCTTCCTCCTGCCGCCCTCCCTCCCTGTTCTTTTTTCCTCCAGGGCCCTTATCACCATCTGCCATGCCTTATATTTGTCTTATCCATGTGCTTTATTACCCGTTTCCCTGACTGCAATCTCTGTTCCATCAGGGCAGCATTTCTGTCTGCTGTGCTCAGAGCCACCCCTTGGAAGGGTGCCTGGGGGTGTCGAAGCTCCTCACCTTCTGTTGCATGAGGAAATGATCAGAGGCTGGTGGATGGTGGAGATGTGGCTAGCCCGGAGTCAGCGGGGAGGGCCAGGGGGAGAGGCTGGGAACACGGCCCTCTAGGTGTCCCTGTCCTTGTCTCACAGCTGCTGGGACAGACTCGCAGGCCACCGGCCTCCTCCAGGCCCTCTGAGCCCTGACTCAGCAGACAGCAGCTCTTGGCATCTCAGCGCTCTGCTGGCCTGATGTCTGCGAGGCTCAGTGCGCTCAGTGCATGTATTACTAAGTATCAAGGCACAGTCAGGGAGCGCCCAGATTCTGCACTGGTAACTTTGAGGCTCTTTGGAGCTTCCAGGGAACACAGATCTATGTGTTCAGCACTGGGGTCAAGTCACTAGAACCTGGGCTTCAGGTGAAGGACACCAGGGAACCCAGGCCCAGGGTGCTCGGGGTATTGTGGTGTGTTTCCTAAGGGTGGTGCGGCCTGCTGGTGGATGCTGTGGCACTGCCCAGGGGTCATTTAGTGGAGAAGGCCTGAGTTCCTGTGCTCTGCTGCTTCCATACAGCTTGACACAGACCACACAGGGAGGAGCTCTTCTGAAGACCCCAGAACAGGGCCCTCTTACTTCTCTGGCCTGAGTCTACACCAGAGAGAGCAAGCAAATTCTCCACCCACACAACCTCACCACCGTCCTTCATGCTTGCCTGTGTGCACGCAAACCTGGTCCTCTCACTCGCCAGTTTTCATGCCTGTGCCCATTTGATGAGCCCTCGTCCTGGGGAGGGTCACTGGCCCCTCACATGTCCACTCCCTGATCCTGCCTGTGTGCTCACACGCCTGCAGCTCCTCCAACACACCTGCCTGGTGGGCCTCTCTCAGTCTCTGCACACACCCAGGGGCTCTCCCCATACCTGCCCCTCACTGGGCAGCCCCATCGTCACCTCTTGCAATTACACAGATGAGATTTTGACCTTCCTGGCACCACTTGAGATCGGGAACGAGCTGAGGTGTGAGAAGTGGAAAGTTCTGCAGGGTCCTGCCCATGAGCAAAGGGGAGGAGGAGGAGGAGGAGGAGGAGGAGGAGGAGGAGGAGGAGGAGGAAGATGCCAAAGAGGAGGAGAATAGCCTGCATCAGAGTCCAGCCGCCTCGAAGCAGGGGTCTCAGGGGTCTTTGGCTGGCACGCTCTTTGGAAATGTCTCCCATTGTCATCCTTCAGTTTGCTCATGCAGCCAACACCTACTGTGTCCCTACCCTGCGCCAGGTATTGTCCCAGTCTCTGGAGATGCAGCAGAGACCCAAGCAGGAAGAAGTCCTGCCTTCATGGGGTTTAAGTCCTAGTGGTGGACAGACCATGCCCAGGATGAGGCAGATGGTGACAAGTGCCAAAGAACAGATAAAGCAGGGAAATGGAGAAGTCATGACCTGGCAGGTGCTCTTGTATCTGCTGTGGTGAGGAGGAGGGAGAGTTTGGCTGCTGTCAGGGAAAGGCATGGCGGGCAGAAGGAACAGAAGCACAGAAGGCCGCTGGAGATCAGGGGAGGTGGGGAGGAGGTGGCCTTAGCCAGGGGGCAGCTGGGTACAGGTTCCTTCATTGATGAAGTTTCTTAAACATTCTCAAAATCTGCTGTCCCTGGATATGTCCCTCTCATCTCATTGGCCTGTGCACCCTTCAGGAATTCCTGGCACAGGCTGGTGCTCAGAAAACATTTGCCCCTGGAGGCCTGTTGGTCCAGTTCTGCATGGAGCTGCTTCTGTGTTCTGAGATCTGGGCTGGCTGTGGGGGTGGGATGGTAAAGACTCCCTCCCTTGAGGAGCTTCCTTCTAGCCAGGGTCCCTGGGAGTGTGGATATTGTGAGCAGGTCATGCGGTGCACACTATAGGCCCGGTGCTGGGAGAGAGAGGGATTAGCCTTGATCTGGGAAAATGAGAGCAAACCCCAAGGATTTGGGAAGTGGCCCCTGCAGGGTGCTTAAGGGGGAGTGCCCATTAGTTTCTTGCTCCCACCTCCAAATAGGAGGAGCCACATTTCTTGGCTCATTACCCTCTGGCTGGGCTGCTGTGTTTGGGCAGCAGCCCAGGAAGGCCTCCCTGGAGAGAAGTAGGGAAGGATGGAGACCTGAGTGTGCTCCCCAGAACTGTCACCCCACTTTCCCTTGCTAAGAGAACAAACTGGGGATCTGCTAGTGTGCTTGGTTTCATCTGCAGGTTTCATCTGTTTTTGCATCAATTACCAAAATTTACAAAGTAAGAGATTTTTGGATAAAAATATAGGTTGCTAACTTTTCAAAAAGCAAGATTGAAGAAGCCTATTCATGGTCCTGGGTCCCTTCTGGTGAGGATTAGCTGGGTGGTGCCATCGCACACCCCCTCCCCAGCTCTCCTTGCTTAGCAAGGCACAGGACTGGGATCCCTTCTTGGAATTAAGGAAACAAACATGTAGGATTGAGCTTCTGCAAGTTCCCAGGATGGTTCTTGAATCCTTAAGCTATTCTGGATCATTCTCCATTCTCAGCTAGGAGCCTGGGAGTGGGGTTGGGGGAACCCGGCCTGTGTATCCCTCCTTGCAGGGCAGCTGGGTCTCAGGAGGGAAGCAGGCTGGGGGAAGGCAGGGCTCTCAGCTGCATGGTTGAATGGCACAGGGCATTTCTCAGGGTTTCTATAAAAATAGCACCTAGATGTAGGTGTATGGCCGCAGATCAGAGGATGCTTGGAAATCTCAAAGACTGAGCTAAAAGTACCCCCAAAACGAGCAAGGGGGAAGGGCTGGAGTTTTCTTTTCTCCCATTCCCTGATTTCCCTCTTACCCTATTCTGCGAAGTTAGGCACTTGGTGAGTGTCTTTTGACAGGAAGACAGAAGGTCTGCTGGGCTGATACAGTGGAGTGTCTAGAGAGGGGGTCGCCCAGGTTTCTCTGGCCAGCGGGCTTCACTGGGAGTCCTTGCAGGAGGTGGAAAGCCGGGCCCTGCTTTAGTTGGTGTGCTGTTCTCTCACCTCTTCACTTCTCCAGGTTCCCAGGAGAAGACGGAACTCAGACGACTGGGGCAAGTCGTTCTGAAGTGACCACACGTGGACTAGGTGTTGGGTGACCCCCTGGGGAGTGATTGGTGTCCCCTTGCTGGTACTTTCCAGGGTCTGGTGAGGTCTGGCGAGCTCTGAAGGCCAGCATACCTTCGGGTACAGGTGGCACTGCCAGGCCCTTCAGAGCCTGAGCAAGGTTTGACATACCAAGGTGGTCGGAGGGGAAACCACAGGTGCCCACCATGGATGTTAGCAGGGAGGGTCTGGGCTGGGGTGGCAGGCGGGTAAATTGATTTTCCAGCCTGCGGAACTTCTAAAGATAGGCTCTGTGGTGCTCTGCTGGCACTGGGAATGACGGGCCATCTGTGAATCACAGGCCCCCCTGCTGAGGGAGCGCAGGCCCTGGGCAGGCCGTGCTGCAGTCGGAGGGCCCAGATGCAGGTGGGGAGGGCCAATGTGACGAGGGTGAGTCAGCCCGACTTGCAGGGCCAGGATGCCCCTCCCAGGACACCCCCAGGGAGGGTGTTCTGCTGCCAGGCTCTGGGTAAACTGCAGCCGCCTGTCACGTGTGCAGTTCCTATGCCGGGACAGAGTGAAGGAACCCTCAGTGTGGTTAGTGTTCTCTGGCCTGCAGTCCTCTCGGGTTTAACAAATGGGTTGCTGGCTCTCTTTCATGAATCATTGCTTGACATTTACCTCCTACGTTTACCCTGAATTTTCCATGCCCTCCACCCTTTTTCCTATTTTCTTTGAATTCCATGGCTGGGTCTTTGAGATCCCGGTGGCTGTCCCTTACATTTATTTAAGACATTTACAGTCTGCCAAGTACTCTCATATACATTATTCAGGCTACACATATTGCCTCAGTTCCTTTAAGGCACGGGACATAGTGCTGAGGATCAGCCGCGGATCACAGAGCGACAGGGTCTGCTCTTTTGGAGGTAATGATCAGCTCCTGCTGACATCAAGGAAGACAGTGTGTGGAATGCCAGTGCATCTTTCTTTAGGATGGTGGGAAAGGGTTCTCTGAGGAGGAGGTATTTGACTGGACAGGAAGTCAGCAAGGTGGAAATGTGGGGGAAGAGCCTTCCAAGCAGTGGGAATAGCTAGTGCAAAGGCCCAGAGGTAGGAAAAACTCACTGGAAAACTTCAAAGGCGCCACTCTGAATGGAGTGTAGGGCCAGCAGGTTGTCAGAAGCTGTTTTTGTAGATCTTTGTAAGTAATGGTGGGGATGTCTGGCTTTCTACCTCAGCACCACATGGTATTATTGGAGGGGTATAAGTGGCCATCTAGGTGACCTAATTATCTTTCACTTTTAGAGCAGTGAGACCTGGAAATGAGGGCAGGCATGGAAGCAGGAGGGTCTGTGAGGAGACAAGAAGTAATAGGGACCAGTGATTCTAAGCTAAGGCTCACACTGGCTGTACCATCTCGACCCTGACAGCCATACCATTAAAAGGAGGAACAAACAGAGGTTCCAAGCATGCCAAGGACTCATCCCAAGCCAATAAGTAGCTAAAACTTGCAACCAGAGCTCCAGCCTAAGGATTCTTCCACACCTCCTTGTCTTAGCTGGGGTGTCTCAGGAGGCCATAATGTCTCTGACTGGCAAGACAGCTGCTGGGACTCAGTGGAGAGTGATCCTAGGGGCTCAGGCTGTCATTGCAAAGAGCCACTGACTGAGGACTGCAACTACAGACCTTTATTGTCTCACAGTTTTGGAAGCTGGAAGTCTAAGATCAGGTGTAGCAAGACCCCGGGCTGACTTCCTTCCAGGGTTGTCTCCTTAGCTTGTAGATATCATGTCCTCTGTGTCTTCATATGGTCTTCCCTCTGTGTGCATCTGTGTTTTAATCTTTTATAAGGACGTTAATTGTATTAGATGAGGATCCAGCCTACTGACCCCATTTATTTGGGAGTATTGGGGATTTAACTTGGGGTCACTCAACCACTGAGCCACATCCCTAGCTCTATTTTTTATTTTATTTAGAGACAGGGTCTCACTGAGTTGCTTAGCCGCTCATTGTTGCTGAGGCTGGCTTTGAACTTGCAATCCTCCTGCCTCAGCCTCCCGAGCCCACTGGGATTACAGGCGTGTGCCACCACACCTGGCTAGTGACCCCATTTTAGCTCATCTTTTTAAAAATATGTCTCCACATACAGTCCCCTTCTGAGATCTTGGGGGTTAGAACTTAAGACTATGAAGGGAGGGCCCACACCTCTTTCCTGGTTGAGCCAGCTAGGTGGCAGAATGGTGCTCGCGTGTGGTGTTGCTGGCTGTTGAACATTCAGGCCCACATTTGCTTTGTCTCCAAGATGACGACCGGCCAATGCCAGCAGATACTTGTGGGTATCATTTGCAAGAGTCCAGTCCTGGTGCTACCAATGTGGGGGAGCAGATGGGGTCTGCTGTAAAAAACAAGTGTCCATGTGTTCGTGTAAGGCGGTTGGTGGGAGAAGGAGTGAACTGTAGCATTTCTTAGCCATCAACTTAGAAAAGTGTCGCCTGCCAGCACAGATAAAGGGCTGTTTACCAAATAAGTGGTTAAATAACAGAGCTATTAAAAAGGATAGCAATGTCATTAAGCACTTACTAGGGATGGGCATGCTCCCAGCATTCTGTGTGCTTTATTTCAACATCACAGAAATTCTGTGAGCTAGGCATTACCCTTATTATCCCCATCTTAGAGATGGAGAAACTGCAGCTTGGAAAATATTAGTAATGTGCTCATTCAGCCAGGTGGTGGTAGAGCTGGGATTTGCCAATGGGTTTTTTTTTTTTTTTTCTGACTTCAAAGTCCATGTTCTCTAACTACTGTGAAATGTTCCTTTAAGAATATGTCCCAGCAGAGAATGGACTTTCCCAATTCTGAATCAAACTTTTTTTTTTTTTTTTAATTTTGTTGTGCTACAGAAAGCAGACATTTCACCATCGAATCATATGTTACATCTCCCAACCCTTGCTTTTTGAGACAGAGTTTCACTAAGTTGCTGAGGCTGGCCTTAAACTTGCTTCATGAGTTGCTGGGATTACAGGCGTGTACCACCGTGTCCAGCTCAAGAGGTTTCTTGCTGTCTACATCAGCAGTTCTCAAAGTGGGGTTCCTAGAGTACCAAATTAGCATCACCTGAGAATTTATTAGAGACATACGTTCTTGGTCCCCACCCCAGAACAACTGGATCAGAAGTTGAAGCCAAGACCCAGGACTCAGGTGCAACAGGCCCTCCAGGGGATTTGCATGTCCCTGAGTTTTAAGACTTCCAGTTCCTAGCAACTTGGCGTACTCCCCAGTGGGTGCATTTGAAGCTGGAGGTGAGGGAGGCTGAATGTCTTTGAGGAGCTGGATTTCAAGGCTTCTGGCAAGATGATACCTAGAGTGTCCACCTTCAAAATGAAGTTAATAGGTGTAATGACAAAAAGAGGTTCTGTGGTTGATGTGTTTGGGAAACAGACTTCTTGATTGCGGAACTTTCATATGTAAATTGTTATCATTTTTTAGTCATTTTGGAGATACTAGTTTTTGTTTTGCCCAAATTTATTTGTCTATGAATTCCCCTTCTGGGGGTGCAAAGAACAGAAATATGTCTGCGAAAAGTAGATATAAAGGATTGAGTTGGGATCTTCCCATTCATGAGTTTCAACCGGTTTAAATGGTGTTTCCCAGGAGATCTGCTCTAGTCTTCCTTGTGGCAGAAAATAGGCACAATCCCAGAAATGGACAGAGATCATTTTCTATCAAACTCCTACGAATGGCAAGCACAGGGCAAGGCCCTACAACCCTGAGGGACTGATATCACTCCTCCCAGATGAGGAAACAGAGACACAGAAAGGTGGAGTTGCCTGTCATACAGCTTGTGAGCCGTGGAGCTGGGATTGTACCCCAGAGCTACATGAACTCCAAATCTCTTTTTTCTTTTCAATCTGTATCAACTCGTGGGGCTGGGGTGAGGTAGAAGGAGCAGTGCTCATGGAAGGGAGGACCAACTGTCCAGCTGTCCAGGCTGCAGCTGTGGGATTAGGCTGTGCCTTGTGATGGACAGCAGGACGGCCAGGGTTAGCCCAATGGGAGGGTGACATGGACGGCTCTCAGTGGATCATGCCCCAAGTGTAGCTTTAATGCTTAGCATCAAATTTTGTTTTTCTGATTACAAGTATACCCATGCTTCTTGTAGGAAACTCTGAAAACACATAAAAGTTTAAAAATGCACCCCCATTAGGATGGCTTTTATCAAAGAAATCAGAAAATAGCAAATGCTAGCAGGAATGTAGAGAAATCAGAACCCTTACACCTAGCTAGTGGGAATGTATAAATGATGAGTTTGCAGTGGAAAATGATATGGCAGCTCCTCATAATAGGAAGTAACCATATGATCCAGAAATTCTACTTCTGGGTATATCCCCAAAGAAATGAAAGCAGGGCCTCGAACACATATTTGTAGAGTCGTTTTTGTAACATGGCCAAGAAGCAAAAGCAAAATGTCCTTTGGCAGGTGGATAAACATGCAGTGGAATATTATTTAACTTTTTCAAAAGGAAAGAGATCGGATACATGCTTCTACAGGAGCGAACCTCAAGGAGCCCAGGACCCTGGTATAGCAGGGCCTACAGAGGCTAAATGGCATAAGCTATTCACACACACACACACACACACACACACACACACACACACACACGATGTACTGTCTGATTCCAATTCACAGAGACAGGAAGCAGAACGGTGGTTGCCCGGGCCTGGGGAGAGAAGGGAATGTGTTGTTATTTAATGGGTGTAGAGTTAGGGTTTGGGAAAATGAAAATGTTCTGGAGCTGATTCGTGGTATGGTTACACAGCAGTGTGAATGTACTTAATACCAAAGAACTGACACATAAAATGGTCAAAATGGTAAATTTTGTGCTGTATGTATTTCACCACAATAAAAAAAAAGCATAAAAAAAAGCAAAACATCCCCTAAGTGATGGATATATTTGGATATATCTCATGTCAATCTTTATATATTTAGACACACATATATATATTTTTTTCATTTCATCAGGAGTGTTTTTGAAACCACTTTTTAATGTTGCATATTACTTTCTCAAGTGGAGGCACCGTAAGTTATCGAACCATCTCCCTGTCGTTGCTCTTGTAGGTAATTTTGTTTTTAACTGTTTAGATTGTGCTATAGTCAAGGTCTGTTATTTGTCCATTTTGATTCCCTTCACAGACTGTTTCCTTAGGACAGATTCCTAGAAGCAGAATTTGCTGGGCCAAAGGATGTGCACATTTTTCAGATTCTCTATACTCATTGCCAAGTTGCTTTCCAGAAAGGTCATGCAGCTTTCATGAAATCTTACCCAAAGTGTGTCTTTACCCATTGGCCTCCCCGACTTTCCCAAGAGGAAACTTGGAGGAGGAGGCAGAGAAAGAAAGCCAGACCCTTGCAGTTCTCAGGGCTGGGCTGTGTCAGGGGCACTTGGTCTCTTGGGCAGTGTGCACCTTGTCAAAGCGAGCTGGGGCAGGGCTGATTAGCACTCTGGCTGGCCAGGAGTGCGGAGCTTGCCCGAGGGAGAGAACAGGCAGTTCAGGGATAATCCCTTGATATTGACGCTCTGGTTCCAGTCTAGAGATTTTTCTATCAGGGCTGATGGCAGATTCGGCTCTGGGCGGGGCCATGTGCACAGTCAGCTGAGCTGGTCAGGCTCAGTCTCCAGACTCAGCCCTCAGTTCCCATTTCAAGGTAGACATTAGCAAAGCATCTCCATGGTGTTTTTTTCTGAGATACTCTGATCCAACATTCGCAAGAGAAAAAAAAAATATAGCTCTGCTTTCTTACCACATTCTCCTGTTAAATTTTTCTTCTAAATGAAGTTGTAAGAATATTCACTTTCCTATGGTATTCCATGTGATCATTTACTTTTAGCTGGTGTTTTCTGTCAGTGAGTTTTATTGTGTATATTTGAGGTGGTCAGCATTAGGATAGGGTGATAGGGGATACATGTGGATAGTGAAATGGTTACTAGAGTGGAGTAGATTAACATATCTGTCATCTCACATAGTTGCTGTTTGGTGACAATACCAGTAAACATTGACTTTTTAAGCAAGATTTACTAAAATACAATATAATTTTTTTAAAACTGTAGTCCTAGTATTGGACATGATATCTCTAAAGTTGTTCAACCTACATATCTGGTATTTTGTATCATTTCACCTATATTCCTCCATTTCCTTCCCTCTCCTTCCCCCTTCTGTGGGAACCATATTTCATTTTTTTATTTAATTCTCTATTCTGTATGTATCTGAGCTTTCACTCCACATATGTGTCTATACAGACACACACATACACAAACGCACACACATATGCACATATATGCATTCCATATATAATTGAGATCATGCAATATATTTTTTGAAATTTCACTTAGCATAACATCTTTCTGGGTTCATCAACGTTGTGGCAAATGTCATTTGTATTTTGAATTAAAAAAAATGAAAAAAATTAATTTAGAGGTTGTAAAGCACTTTCTAGTTTTAAATTTTTAAAAATCTTGGTAATTGTGCAAAGAGCCACTCGCTTGCCCCAGCCCCTCTGGGAACTAGCATTCTGCTTGTTCTGAGCTGGCAGCCAGAGCCTTGGTCTGGGAAAAGGGGCTGTTTTTCTGGAACAGAGCACGGTGGTGGGTGGTGGAAGGAGAGAAAAGGGAGGCTGGGAGCTGATGGCTCTGAAGAAACCTCTTTCTCCCCATCTTGCTCTTTCTCCCTCCTTCTTCCCCTTTTCCTCTCTCTCCACATTTAAAATTGGCTCTCTGTCCCCTGCCACACACACGCACACACAGACACATACGCAAATTTAGTACTCAGGAACATTAAGTGTCCTTGGTGTCTCCCTGGGTGTAGGAAGCCCTGACAAGGCTCCCTGAAGATTCCCTCTTTTGGTTCTGAAATGTTCTTGAAGGAGGACTTGGGCTGTACCCCTGGATGTCAGAGAGGAGATGATGGAAGTAATCTGAGTCACGAGCCTGACTATCCATGTTCGTCCATCCGAGGAGGTTCACTGTGAGTGACTTCAGATTCTTTAGAAGACACTCTAATTTGGTCGGGCATGGCGGTGCACGCTTGTAATCCCAGCAGCTCAGAGACACAGGCAGGAGGATCACAGGTTCAGAGCCAGCCTCAGCAATGTAGTGAGGCTGTAAACAACCTAGTGAGACCTTGTCTCAAAGTAAAAAATAGAAAAGGGCTGGCTATGTGGCTCAGTGGTAAGTGCCCATGGGTTCAGTACCTAGTACCAAAAAAAAAAAAAAAAAAAAAAAGATATAATTTACTCTACACATCAACCTGGAGATCAAGTTCGATGAGAGAGCCTAAGAAGGCCTGGGCAGTTGGTCTCTCCCAAGCAGCATGATTTTCAGGGACCAGCTTCTCCTTGCTCCTTCTCTCTATTCAATGGCCAAGTCCCAGTGGTTCTGCCTAGGTCAGTCCCTGGCTTGGGTACCCCCCCCCCCCCGCTGCTGTCTGTCATCTAGTTCTGGCCTCCTCTGCCATATGCCTGGACTGGTGCAGTAGTCTTCCATCAGGCCCCATGACCCTCATTTCTGATTAGTCATACATCTGACTACCCAATTAAAGCTTCTAAATGTTGGCTGATTATTTCACTTTCCTCATCAAATACTCTTTTCATAGCTCCTCATTAGCCAAAGACAAGCAAAAAGTCCAGATTTCCTTTCTTGGTGTTCACAGATCTCCGTAATTCCTGTGTTCCTTCTACTTTACATCCCTGGACTGCAGCCCATGATACTACTTACCTCTATTTTCTGCCTCATGGGGTGTTTCATTCAATCCTTTCTGCTTCTTGACATCCCACTAGTTGTTTATGGCCTGGGGCCAAACCCAGAGCTTTGAGAAAGCTTCTATTTTCCAGGCTGTAGGAAGTAAGCTATCCCCCTAACGAGCCAGGTTGCTCCCATAGAGCCCCCAGCCCTTCTCTCTTTCAAGGCCTCTTCTTTTGCCATCCTAGAGATTTCTGAATCCTAGTCTGACCTCCTCTGGCCTCGGAAAGTCCTATTCACCTTTGAATGGCGCATTGCCAGGGTAGGGCAATTTCTGGGCACCCAATAATGGTCGGTTAGTGAGTGCACCAATAACCCAGGGTGGCCCACAGTGCCACCTTCCTGCAACTTGCCCTGCATTCACATGGACTGACTCCTGCTGCTGAGCGCCATGCTCCCTGGGACCGCTTCACCCCCACACTCACGTGTCCTTCCAGGTGTGGACTGTAGCAGGGCAGCGGGGTAGTGACTCCTGAGCACGTGGGCAAGGCGATTGCCCGAGAGCTGCTGACTCAGCGCATCCGCTAGCCTGGGCTCCACCGGGCCCTGAATCAATGAGCGGATGGCATGAATGAACAGATGGTAGATGGTCCTGGAATCTCTAGGGGCCCTGGTCTCCCGGATCCACGCTTTGCAGCTTTAGAGGTACACAGTGCAGTGCCTCATGGGAAAAGCTTGAAGACACACTATAAACACAGCTCAGTTTCCTGGAGAGAGATCTTCTGGAAGGTTTAGGAACAAATATTTGTTAATGTTCAGTAGCATCTATCATGGAGAGGTTGTATGCGTACACTTTAAAGGATGAAATGTAATGCTCTAAAGAGTAGCCCCGCCTGCGGAATGCTTGCTTCCTGAGGTAGGCAGTGGGAATTCATTCTCTGCTTTTGGGGAGTGTGATGGCAAAATTTGCAAGGGTCTACACTAGCATGGGACCCCTTCATTGCTAGTTTCCCTGTGGCCACCTGTCTACCCATGGCCGTTCCTGTGCTGGGTGCAGATGGTGAGGACAGGTTAGACTTGGAGAGTGGATGGACCTGGGTTCAAATTCCTGCAGCCATACAGACACCATGTCTAGAGGACAACAGGAGAAGGCACATTTTGTCTTTCCAGAGGAAGGAAATGAATGCTAAAACGTTGGTAGGACTGGGAAAGTACATGGAATAAATTACCCAGGTAGTGAGTCACAAGTCTCCAGTATCAGAGGAGGAGACCCTCTCTGCAGGCAGGAAGATAACAAAGAAGGGACAGCTGGGAACATTTCCCTTGATGGTCCTACACAGTGGCACTCCCATGGAGAGGTGCTCCTTCCAGCCACCTGTGCCCTGCTCCCTGGTGTATCCCTCCCCACCTTTTAGGGGGAGTGACCACTGGGCACATAGCACATCCTGGTTCAGTGTCTGAATTGTTAGATGAGAAAATACCTAATGTAGAAGGTGTTTGTAATGACAACTTAGGTAAGATGTAGCATAGTTCCTGGCCCTGGATACCATGTAGCTAATGTGATGAGCAGCATCCGGTCTTGAGAACCCACCTGCCATTTGCTTCCCTGGGCTTCTTGAGGCAGAATTTAAAGAATGCCAGACTTAGGAGAGCAGGGGATGACTCACCACCTGATCGGGCCAGTCCTGGCGGACTGAATGCAGGAAGTAGGTCCATTGAAACACCCAGGCAGACAGCACCAGAGGATTGGCTCTCAGTTTTAAGAAATGTTATTTGGTAAACCAGTGTGAATTTGATGACCTCTTTGATTTGAAATCAAGTCACCAGGTTTTTCTAGAGCTTTTCATTAGGAGCCCCAGAAAAGTAAACTGCTGGCCTCAGGCACTGCCTCAACTGGGTGGGTGGAGAGTCCTCACACGCAGATGTGTCTAGAATCTAAGAAGTGAAGTGACTTTCTCCCCAAACCACTTGTTCCAGGGAGGAAGAGGTGAGCATGATCGTTTCTTTTTAAAGAATTGTGCTGAATTTTGGAAGAAAGAAAGTTCCTCAACATGCATTAGGTTAGTTTTTGTTTGGAAAATGGATTTTGTTATTAAATTTCTCACCAAGAAGTCTCTTGCCAACCACCTCTTCTTTCCTGGCCTGGAGGGGTTGGAGTTAATATATCTGCAACATTTTAACCACAAAGCCTCTGACTTCATCTTTGAGAGAGTTGCCAAGGGTCTTAGACTCGTCAGCCAAGTGGAAATGCATGTCTTCAGTGCCGTTGGTGTTTATCACTGTGTTATCATTATAACTTTGTTAGAGTGACTTGCAGTTCAGTATATTGGTGGTGCTGACGGCTTTGGCACATGTCATCTGCACAGCAACCCAGAAGAAAGGGGTTATTGTCACTGTTTAACAGGTGGGAAAACTGAGGCTCAGTGAGTTTCAGTGACTCACCTGATCACAAAAGGTGGGTGAGTGGGGGAGGCCAGGTTTGAACCAAAGGAGGTAAGAGTGTCAGCTTTGCCAGTGAACTGACCTGAATCCTTCTCATGGTGTCCATGGGGGTGCCAGAGATGTGGGGCTTGCTTTCTCTTTTCCAATCAGGCACAACTGGAAGTCTGAGGATGCACAGAGGGTTGATCCTGGTGTCTGATTCCTCCAGAGGACCTGGGATGGGAAAAGGCAGGTGGAAGGGAAGGTTGAAGGAAGGGCTTCCTGGAAGAAAGGCATCTGGGTAGATGGGAGGAGGGGCAGGAATTCTGGGTGGAGGAAGTCACCTGAGGAAGGATGCAGAGGCAGGTGACCCAAGAGCACTGGCCTCCGCCTCTACATCTTTCTAAGCATGCTTAGCCATGAATGAAGCAATGCCAGAGGTGTATTCTCCATGAAAGATAAGAAAAGACACTTTCTTCCGGTGTCAGAGTCACGATTGTCAGTGGGAGTGTCAGGTAGAATACTCTCTTCGTGACTTTCTCTTCCCAGGCACCTAAGCTGCTACGTTTCATGGCAACCTGAAGTGGTAGAAGGAATCTTCCTTTGGAATCCTTAGATGTGAGGTTTAGGCCTCGCTGGTAGATTCTTCTGCTGTGTGACCTTGGGCCTGCCTCAGTGCCTCTCGGTGCGTCACGGGATTGCCTGTCAGATGAAGAGGTCATCCTGGGTGACTATTGTGGGCACTCATGCTCTAAGAGGCTGGAGTGCATGATCTAACAAGGATGACACACAATGGAGAATTCCCTGACACATCTCGAATTTGAATTGCATCTTTATGAGTGGAAAATTTCTCCTGCCCCACAGGACATTTTGATTTAACTAGGACATACCTGACCCTGGTCTGCTTAGGGACACAGAGAATCTGCTGCGTGGCCAGAGGCCTCTGCCTGCCCTGCTCCCTCCCCACTGCTGGTGGCATTGGCTTGCTGTCTTAAAGGCAGCATCCCCCTGGGCCTGGGACTCCCCTGTACACTGACCTTCTCTCCTCTTCAGGGGCCAGGGCCAGGTGGGCCTCTGCTCCACTCTGCAAACTCCCAGGCTGGGATGCAGAGATGGAGTGCAGGGTGGGAGGGGAAAGAGACCCTGAGATGACAGGCTCAGTGAGTCACTGCTTCTGCTCAAGAGCAACAGGGAGGGGCTTGTGGCACTGCCTTATGCAGCAGCAGGCGAGGAACCAGCCCTGAGATGGCATCCAACCACTCAGGGGGTGGCAGGTCCTCCCAGGCACAGGTGCAAATCACTGGGTGCAGAAGAGACTTCATGGGGCTGGGAGGCAGGGGAGTAGCTGCCAGCTCCCCTGTACTCCTGAAGCAGAGTGATCCATGGCCGAATGTTCCCACTGGGCACCGGGCCTCCCAGGGCACCAAGAGGAAAATGCTACTCTTCTGCATGTATGAATGATGAACCGGAGGCCCAGAGAGGTTGAATAACTTGTTTGGAATCACCCAGCGATGACAAAACAGGGCAGGATTTGACCCTGGCCCTCTGGATCCTCTGGACTTAATCTCTGTTTTGCTGTGTTACAGCTTTGAACCCCCTTGGGGGCTGCCCCCACCCCGCCCCAGGCTTTCTGATCCTGGTTGGTCTGGGAGGGGCATTTCTAGAAAGTTTCCAGGCGATACTGATGCTGTGGGTCAGGGACCCCCCTGTTCCTATCCCCACTCCTCCTGACCCAGTTTCTGCACCTGTGGAACAACGAGGGGGAGGCTTGGAATCTCCTACCCATTCTTGTCAATTGTCCAGTTAGGTTAGTCACCCACGTGTGCCATCCTGATGGTCACCTCTTCGTGAGGTTTAGCTGATTTATGAGAAAGCAACAGCAGCCGGAGCACCCCTCCTCTGCCCCTCTGCCCGTCACTCCTCTCCTTTTCTTCCCGATAATGTTCTGTTCTGTGTTTTCACGCTTGCTCTGTGCATAATGGTCCTTGAATTTCAGATACGGACTTTGGATCCTACTATTTTTCAGTGGGGAAGCTCCTGCATTGCCTGATTTCCTGTCTTTTGCCTCGACTTTCATTTGATCAGATACTGATAACTTCAGTCTGGGGCCTCCTGCCACTTGATTTTTTTTTTTTTTTTTTGCTGGACAGATTTTCTTCCATTTTTTCACTCTTTTTTTTTTGAAAATATTAGGAAAATTTTTTTATCTATATTGAATATATAGAAACTTTTTTGTTGCTATTCTCTAAACAATCCAGTAAACAACTATTTCCATAGCATTTACATTGTAGTAGGTATTATAAATTATCTAGAGATAATTTGAAAATCGGGATGTGTGAAGGTTCTCTGCCAATACTATAGCAGATTATACCAGGAACTTCAGCATCTGTGGATTTTGAAATCCTCAGGGGTCCCAGAACCAATGCTCCACCAATTACTGAAGGACTACCGAAGTGGAGGTGGGTTTTGACTCTGGATCTTCTAGTTCACAAACTCCATCCCAGGTTGCCTGATTGTGGTTTTGCTGTGTAGGGGCTTTCTGGAATTGTGTGTGTGTGTGTGTGTGTGTGTGTGTGTGTTTCTTTGCAGTCTCCTTTGTCTTTCTATAATGAACTATTTAAACTTCATTTTCTCCTTTGATCCAGTAAGTGGGAATGCTAGCTCTGCCTATGTTGGGTGTCACGAGCTTAAAAATACTCCTCAGTCATATTGTGCCCCATGAGGTGCAGGGTGAAATGGCATCTCTGGGCCTCTTGCCATGTAGGGTGACTATTTTTCTTTCTTTTTGTTCCCCCATGCCTAGAATACCACACTCATGATTTTATTGTGTGGACTGACATTTTACACCTCCACTGCATTATTATTGGGTGTATTGTTCTTTACATTTTTATCTTCACATCAAGAAATTTTCGTTTTGACTTATAATCACAGTTGCAATAATTATTTAAACCTAATGGATTTTTGGGTTCATTGCCACGGACTTCCATTATTATTGAGTTCTTTGTTTTGATCAATGTCTTAATCATAAGTATGAAAAGCTCAGTGCCTGTAGAAGCTTCTGGACCAATTGATTCCGATCTATTGCACTTTGTGCCTTCTAATATGAATGCCAGTGATGTGGCTCTGCTGGTGAGTTTTGCAAAGGAGAAGTCAGATGCCCGCCTGATTTTTCTCTGCTTTCGTGGTCACCTGACATCTTCTGCTTAGATGCATAGAATTTGTCACCAGGAAATCAAGAGATTTAAACCATGTAATCAGTGGTCTTTTGACCTTCAGACCTATGACTGACTGTCTTCATGTTTGGAAAAATTTTTTGTATTTTCATCACTTTTTTCAAGTCCGTTCATTCTGAGTTGGCTGCCTGTCCTTTCTCTCTGTAGAATGGAGTGTCATTTTGTGTACTGAACTTTCTTAGCTCTCCCAGGAGTTCCGCTCCTACCTTTACCCTATTCCTTTTGGGAGTATTTGCTAAATGTGTCCTTCATAGCACTTCTCGTTTTGGAGATGCGTGCTTTATTTTTACTACCGACAGAGCAGCTTTCTTGATGCTCCAATGGCCACAAATTGAGTACTGAGGGCCAACCATGGGCTACACCCTGTGCTTGAGCATTCTGCCTGTGTGTCTCCCAGAATCCTCAGAGCCAGGCACTTTGATTGTCCTCCTGTGTGCATTGGAGACGCGCATACGTGGAGCTTGATCCCTGCTTGACCTCATCCTGGCACTAAGCGGGGCCAGGAATTGGGTCCAGCCAGTTTCACAGCCATGCCCTTGGCCACGGGCAGCTTTTCTAAGCAGTCATTCTTTCTCAGGTCTTTCCTTCGAGGGCTATGTTCTCTGCCTTTTGCCTTTGAGAATGCTAAGGCCTGACGCAGGCTTTTGTAGTCTCTCATCCATGAATATAGTCAGTGTTTGCCTGCAGACGGAAGGGCCGATCCTGTGAGTCCCTCTGCCGTCCACCTCACTGCCATGGAGCGCAGCTCTTGGGCCTTCCTGCGGAGCCCTGGTTGATGAAGTGGTCTTCCCCCACCCAGAGACCTGTGGGGCTGGGCCAGTGAGCTGGAGGCGTCCCTAGTTCCAGCAGGAGAACTTAATCCCTCCGATACTTCTCTGCACTTGGTAAAGCCACCGCGCTGTGTGCCAACTGTTTGCATCTGGCTGGCTGTTTGTCTTGGCCTCCATGCCAGGTACAAACTGTGCTTGGACTTGTCCTCCTTCCTGTGGCTGCCACCTGCCATGTCTGGGACAAGCCCCTGCCCCCAGCCAGTACCTGCCACGTGATTGCTGGGGCTTCCCAGAGAGGCTGCTGATGACCGTGACGGGGGATCCTGGGCCCTGCAGCTTCTCTGTCTCCACTGGGCTAGCCTTCTCTTGTAGCCTGCTGACCGAGGCAGCTCTGAGGTGGAGTCCTCAAGGTCCTCTTCCTTATTTCCTAGCCATTCTGCGCCCTCTTAGGGAGCAGCCCTGACCATGGGGCTTCCCTGCCTTCTCTCTACGTCATGTTTTTGCTCCTGAGGTTCGTTTAGGTTTCTGGCACATGGGAGGCCGTGCTCCTAGTTTCCTGTGCTGTTGTAAGTTTCCAGACCTGCTGCTTTCCTCAGGCCACGTGCACAGGAATCGGAGCAGGAAGGCATTACAGGCCTGTGCTGGTGTGTCCATGGTTCTCATCAGGGGATAGTCCCCTGTGAAGCCAGTTACAGGAGCCCAGTTGCTGCGCTGTTCTTTCTCATGAGTGAGGGGGTCAGGGGACAAGTCACTCCTTGTCCCAACTTCACCTCCTGGCAGCATCTTCCACTGTTCCCCTTTCTTCTTGCTTTACATAGGAAGTAGGAGAGACTGGGGCGCCTGGATTGGAGACTGAGCTGGATGGGCCCTTGTGGCCCCAGGTGCTATGGCGCTGTGACAGCACAGGTCCTGATGATCCGAGTCAGGTTGCACTCAGTTCTCTTTAGGAGGTCAGGGTGTGTCTTCTTCCTTCTCTCCCTATTTAACCCATGGCCTAGGATGGGGCTTAAGGTTTTAGAAATCAGTCTGGAGTTCCTGGATCTCAGAGGTGGATGTGACAATGTGGCAGCAGTTCATTGTCAGGAGGTGACAGCAGCAGGGTCAAGAATGGAGTCATGTGTGAGCTCCTTTGCCCTCTAGGGCATTGGTTTGGTGTCTCACTTCCAGATCATCTGTGCCTAACACCAAGCACAGCCACATCCTTGACGTTCAGGTGACGGACAGTCGTTCCCACCAAGGCCCCTGACAGCCCAGAGGCATCGGTGTGTTGTATGAATGGCCCTCGCTCCCAGGCTGAGAAGGAGTCCCCTTTGACTTTACTTATTCATAAATGAATGTTGATGATAAAGCACCGGCTGCTTCAGAAAACTCATTAGGCAAGACGAGATGGCAAGGTTTTCTTAGAGCAGGGTCAGAACCCCCGGGGGATGCATTCGGGTCAGAGATGAACTCTCCAGGGAGACGCTCTCTGAGATGCTGCTGGTCCTTGTGCTCCCCTGGCCAGCAGGTGGATGGTGACATCTTAGCAAGGAGGAAAAACACAGGAGGAGTGAGGTTGGGAGTGAGGAGGCTGCTGAGGACTGGGAACAAGAAGCTCAAGGAGGAGAGACAGTGGATGGAACTCACAAGAGTCGAGTTTGAAGTACTCATGTCTGTTACGAGGTGGCCTCAGTCTTGATGCTCACTTGACCTGTGTGACCTTCAGCTTTTGTACCTATCAAATGGGAATGTCCGTCGCGCTTTCACAATGCTCCTGTGAAATCCAGGGAGTCAATAAACAGGTTACAGCTTTGGGGTGTCCACTGATCCAACAAGATGCTAGATGGTTCTTTTCTCTTCCTTGAAGGGTGCTCCTTCTGGAATGTTCTTTGTAACACCCATGGAGTACTGTCTTGTCTTGGAAACCTACCCCTGGTGAGGAGGGTGTTGATAGAAGGGGAATGGGCAGATGGCATTTTGTTGTCAGGGAGGTGGTAGGGGGTGGCTCTGGAGTCCAGGGTGGTACTGAGGGATGCCTGGGTGTGTGGTCAGCTGGCACAGTGGCAGTGAGCATGCTCCGGGGGCTCTGGGGAAGAGTCCTCCGTGACCTCCTTCTGAGGTTAGAGCTCTTGGGGGCTGGCTCTGTGTCTTTATCAGACTGATGTTTGCCCAGAGTCTTTGGCAGATGATCTCAGGCAGCCCTGGGTACCCGCACATGTCCCAGGCAGAGAGAATTCCAGAACCTGGCAGCCTTTTCCTGCTTCCCCTGCAGGGAAAGGAGATGTGTGTCTGTGATCTGAGGAGTCACTTCCACACCCACATGACAGGGCTGGTTCTCCTCCTTTGTCCTTGGGCTGGGGCCAGAACACAGCAAGTCACTAAGGTGGTGACCCAGCATGGCTGGAGGAGTCTGTGTGTGTACCAGCCTTGGTGGTGGCGTTGACTTGGGCTCCTCTGAGCTTTCTCAGTAGCTTCTCAAGGGAACATTCCCGATATAGGTACATGGAGTGTTTGTCTCTTTCCCTTTCATAGACAGGGAAGCAGGGGCTGTGAGGTCATGAGCGCTTGCTGGCTAATGTTCTTGTGGGTTGAGGTCATTCAGGGTGCAGAAGCTCTAACGGAGCAGGCCATCCTTCCATGGGAGGTGAACACCCACCTGAAACTTCAGAACAGCACAGTGGCACTACAGAGGTGGGGCCTGATGGTGAGGGCCAAGGTGTGGCCTGATGCTGGGGGAGCAGAAGGGAGACAGGTAGAGTCAGGGGTGGACACCAGCAGTCATCACAGAGCCACTCTGGCACCAGGGCACGAAGCCTGGGCTGGGGTAGCTGCAGGGACGGGAACTAGAAAGTTCATTCAGATGTCTAGCCTACTTTGGGGATTATGCCCCAGTATATTAGTAATGTTAGGAATTCCGGCTTTTTATTCAACTCTTTTTCCTTTGAGGGACTCAAGTATTATAGGTTGAATTATGTTCCCACAAAAGATAATGAGGCCCTAGCCCTTGGATCCTGTGAATGTGACCTTATTTGGAAATAGGATTGTTGCAGATTTGTAGGTTAAGAAAAGGTCATTAGGGTGGGCCCTAATCCAATATGACCTTGACCTGCTACAAGGGGAAATTTAGACATAGGGACAGACTTGCTCTTAGGGAAAATGTCACGTGAAGATGAAAGCAGATGTTGGGGTGCTATGCCGAGGAATGCCCCAAATTGCCAGCAGACCACTCCCAGCTAGGAGAGGAGTCTGGAACAGGTTCTGTCACACAGCCCCCAGAGAGAGCCTGCTCACACCCCGACCTCCAGATTCCGGCCTCCAGAACCACGTGACACTACATGTTAGTTATTTCAGCCACCAGTGTGTGGTACTGTTACGGCAGCCCTAGTAAATAAATGCATCAAGGCTTCCCAGATCTCATTTTTCTACTCTCTCAAAATTGCTTCCACGGGTGTCAGAGGATCGTGTGGGAGATGCTGGCAGAAGTCGCTTTCTGAGCTGCAATGAATCTGGGCAGATCTAGTGGTTGAGGTTGACAGTTTATGGCCTGCCTCTAGGGACTCCATCCCTTTCCTCCCCATGTACCTGACTATCCAGTCCCTGCTGAAACTCCTTCAGGGTCTGGTAGAGAGCAAGGCTTCTCCAGCCCCCGGAATGTGTGTGATGGACCCAGCCACGCACTGGGCCAGCCTCCTGCACAACCCTATTTCCTAAGCGCCTAACCTGCCCAGCCCTGAGCTGAGGAGGGGCTGGCAGTAAGACTGGAACCCTGTGGTTGGAGAGTTCACCATCTAGCTGGTGGGACCACCAGACTGTACAGGTCATTTCTCAAAGTCAAAGGCAATGTGGCATGTCTTTCTTTTTTGGCGGCGGGGTGGGGGGGAGTTCTCTGCACATGGTAGGTCCATGAGAATTGCAATAACTTGATTGGCACCACAAATAATTTAATGGTCTCCTTTAGTGTTCCCAGAGGTGTCAGTCTTTGTCTCTGGATAAGACCACCAACTGCTGGGGACAGGGACTAGTCCCTTCCCTGCAGCCCCCTGGCTCCCAGCTCTGGGTTGGGCACGCGCCCCTCCTGGTGCACCTGTGTTGATTGATTGGCATGGCATTATACTTTTGGCTTTTCATAGGCAACTCTAGGAGGGCGATGAGCTTTACAAATCTGCCTGGTGCCGAAAATTGAACCACACACATGATTCACTAGCACGCATGGCTCAGCCGGCTCGCCTTCTCCTGCGGTCTTGCCTCCAGCTCACGCTTGACACCTTAGCATTCTGGACTTCGCCCTCGGCACACGGAGGTGCCTGCCCTGGCTGGCCAGGACCAGATTCCTGACCTTTGGGCCTTGGGTCCCTGTAGGCAACTTGGTGCCATCCCAACTCCAGGCCCTGGCCCTCAGTGAGGCTACTCCGAGTGCTCTGCTGCCTTCCTTCTGCTTTCTAAGTATAATACTCGCCTCAGTGTAGGGTGGAGAAGGGATGGGGGACCCCTGACTTGCAGCTGGAGCTCTGCATTTAGACAGCCATGCCAAGAGTCCAGGGTGGTCATCAAGTCTTTTTAAAGAGCTCAGCCCCATGCCAGGAACCGTGAGGACTCTGAAGCCATGAGGAATTTGCAGACAGACAAGTCAAGTAGAAGGAGATCTGGGTTCCTAAACCTAGACTTGTGTTCAGCTACTGGTTAGAATCTCCATTTGTAGCTTTGACCTTAGGTGAATGGTTTTGCTTCTCTAAGCTTGATTACTTTGTAAACTTTCCCAAGGTCTTGTGAGCATCAGGAACCTAATGCATACAGACTTCCTTAGCATAGCACACGGTGTCCTGTAGGTACTCAGTCCTTCTTAGCTTACCTATGTGGGCACCTCTCCTTCACTTCCACAATCAGAGAGGACTCTGGCACAGAGCCTGCTGTGTGTCAGGTCCCACAAAAGAGGCTTTGTAAGCATTCACTCATCTACTCGGGGCCAGCCAATGGCACAGATTGGTTATAAGGACTTGTCTGAGGTTCCGGGGTGTGGAGCTGGAGTTGGACCAGGCAGCCTGCTCCTAAGTCTGTGCCTTTAGCCACCTTGCTAGCTGGCCTTGCTTAGGGAGCAGCCTACAAAGAGGCCTCACACTGCTTGCTATACCTCAGTTTCCCTTTGTTTAAAATCAGGATGCTGAAGGCACCCAGGAGAACCCTTAGGAGAATTCCCTGGGCTCTGAGAAGGACTTCAAACAATGTCTGACACATTCCAAGCACCCAGTGATGTACGGGGCAGCAGTTTTGAGAGAAATACACATGCTCAGCTGATCAAGAATACGAGCTGCTGTCTGCGGAATGCCAATGATGGTTCAGTTGGTTCAGTTCTTTTATTCTGTTTTTAAACTTTGTTGTATTGTATTGACACATAATAATTTTGCATACTCATGGGGCACAAAGTGATGTTTCTGTAGGTATAAACATTGTCTGTGTCAGTCAAATAGGGTAACAGGCATCACTATCATCTTAGCCATTGATCTTCTTTGTTGCGAGAGCATTCAGAATCCTCCCTTCCAGCTATTTGAAATACACACTGCATTATTGTTCTCTGAAGTCGCCCTGTGGTGCACTAGAGGACCAGGACACTGGTCAACAGGTGCAGCCTCACTGCTCTTTTATCATAGGGACTGAGCGAGGAGCTCAGCAGTGGCTAGGTTACAAGAGGTGGGAAGCAGGACCAGAGTGTCACTTGGGCAGAGGGGATGAGCTGGGAAAGCAGAGAGCCAGGAGGCTAGCGTGTCAGGAGCAGAACACCTCTCTGAGAACAGAATTGGGGGCAGGTTCCCAGGGACCTTCATGGGCTGTGTGGGTTTTGACCTGTGTGTCATGGGCAGGCACTGCGGGTTGGGATTACCAGGTAGATTGTCATGGGCCTGGAAGGTCTCTCATTCCTGCAGTCCTGCAGCCTGTTCCAGGTGGTGGTGGGGCATGAGCACATGAGTTGGTCACCCATTCCCTCCATCTGAATCTGGCTTGGGATATCCCATGGGGCTGGCCCTTGGCCCCTGGACACATCCATGGCTATGGGTTTATTGCCTTTCAGCTGCTGTTTGTGTCACAAATGCCCATCACACAAGGGGCATTAAAAATAACCCAGTGGCTAATAGCATTTCTCAAAATAACTGCTTGCAAAGTGCTCTGCAGGGGTGAGTGGCTACTAAAATTAGACTCTCTGGTGGTGTGTGGGGTGTGCATGTGTGCGTGTGTGTGCATGTGTGTGTGTGTGTGTGGTTTTTAAACCTGTTTCCCCCCGTGGTGAAGCTCACACTTTGTTCCATTTTGTCCCGTGGTTCCTTTTATTGTTACGGGGTATCCTGGAGTGGTGACGACTGAGTCACCCCAGGGTGCCCTCTTCTGTCCTCTGGTGCTCAGCAACTTGGTGCTGCTGCCCTACATTGCCCTGTTGTCCTGCCCCGAGGAGCAGAATTTTGAAGAATCTTGGAGGGCGGGGTGCCCTCATTGTGATGGTGGCCTCATTCCTTGGTGTGCCAGGTAATAATAGCACACCGTAGGGGGAATCTCACTCAGTGCACTGTCCAAGGGGAAACTGGGCCACGGAACAGCGTGGCAGCCCCACTCAAGGTGACCTAGTAACAGAGGGTGCGAGCACACGATTTTCCAGGCTCTGATTCCAAATCTAAGATCCGAGAATTCTTCAGAGGTCTCTGGAGCTAGAGCTTTGGGCCACCAGACAACAGGGTCACTCAAGTCCAGTCAAGTTTTCTTTTACTACCACCACCAAAGGAAGGTGGAATCTTAAGAGGGAGTTTCAAACCACGGTGATTCAGCACTTTGGGGAATTTGGGATGCAGGACCACCAAACCTGAGGATGAGAGCCGGATGTGCCCTCAGATAACTCTCAAAGAGGTGCACCCCTGTCCCCACCTTTGAGATGGAGGAATATTCATATATTCATATAGTGGCATTTGTGGAGTACCTGTTGTGGGCCCGACTCTACAGTAGACCCTGAAGGCCAAAAGAGTGGTTTAAGTAAAAAATCAAAAGTCCAGCAACACTTACAGGTCAGTGTGTGCTGTGTGCAGCTGGTCCCCAGCTTATCAGAGTCCCCCTGGGTGATGTTTCAGCTTTAAGATGGTGTGAGAGGGATGGGAGTTCAGGAGAAATCATACTTTGAATTTTGAATCTAGATCTTTTCCCAGTCTAGTGGTATGTTGACCCACACCCTCGAGATGCTGGGCGCTGGGCAGCGGCAGTGGGCTGCAGCTTCTGGTCAGAAGTTGATGACCCCGTGCCTGTAGCACCCCCAGCATCCAGCAGTTCATTTTCGTTCAATGCTTCAAACATTCTCCAGGCCCAGTTGTGATTTGCATACGTTAGCTGTGTGCCCTGCCGCCCAATTGTTCTGTTTTTCACTTTCCTTACAGTATTCAATAAATTGCATGATACTCAACGATTTTATTATAAGCTAGTTTTTTTTGGTAGATGATTTTGCCCAACTGTGGCCACTATGTGTTCTGAGCACACTTAAGGTAGTAGAACTGGGCTAAGCCCTCATGGTAGGTTAAGTATAATAAATGCATTTTTGACTTATCGATATGTTCAACTTATGATGGGTTTAATCAAAACTCATCATAAGTTGAGGAGTATCTGCATGTGGCAGCCCCAGAAGAGCTGAGTTTCTATGTGGCCTCTGTTGAGAAATACATCCCCAACGCTGGTTGGAACCTTGGTCTCCTGACCTTATATGGTGCCAAGAATTCTGGAGAGGAAAGCCTTTGAGTTTTAACTCAGGTTGGAAGTTCTGGGAGAAGGGAATCTCCCCATTCCCTGAGGGAGCTTTAGGTGCATGGAATGTTTCTGTAGTAGCAAGAGCATGTGCGTCAGGCAGGCAGTGGGACCTTAGGCAAATTGCTTAACTTCTTTGAACCAGGTTATTTAACTGCTCTCTTTGAGTAGGGAGAGCATTGACCTCCTAGAGCCGTTGAGGGTTGAATGATGTCATGAATCCAATCCAAAGAACCGAGCCTAGTCCTAGTGTGTGGTTGCCTACATTGTGTCTATCAGCAGAGTAGGGATATTAATATTAAACTAACAGAACCCGGGTTTTCTGGAGAAGCAATAAATCATCTCCTTGAACCAGGGCGAAGTTAATTAAATTTTAAAAATATTATCAAGTAACCGCGCTGTCTGTAAGGCCCTGAAAGATCTGGAGGTACTTATTGCAACCTGGCTAGAGCACTCTCTGAATGCTGAAAGAGGGAGGGTGAGGTGGGCAAAGGAGGGGTATAGCTTTTGAAGTTGACATGGAATCAAACTTTGGTGAGTCACCTCCTGTGTTGGTTCATTATGGAGGTTACATATATAAGAGGAATGTTTTTCAAAAACTTATGTACAGACTTTAGCACGCATGGCCAATTAATTCAGTGTTTCTTTTTTTAATTGGTTGTTCAAAACATTACAATGCTCTGGAAATATCATATTTCATATATTTGATTCAAGTGGGTTATGAACTCCCATTTTTACCACGTGTACAGATTGCAGATTCACATTGGTTACACATCCACGTTTATACATACTGTCATACTAGTGTCTGTTGTATTTTGCTGCCTTTCCTATCCCCTTCCTATCCCCCCCTCCCCTCCCTTCCTAATTCAGTGTTTCTTAACCGAGGAAGATTTTGTCCCTCTTGAGACATTTAGGTGCTACCAATGGGTGCCACTTGGCTCCTAAGATGCACAGGACAGTTGACGTCACGAAGATTTATCTGGACCAAACAGTGGTGCTGGGGTTGGGAAACTCTGCCCATAGCTGCAGATGATATTGGGACACCCGGGGGAGGGGACTCACAGGGGTCATGCAGGCAGCCCCTCTGGGAGGGACCTAGGATGCGAAGTTGAATATTTGAGCAGGTCTTCCCCTAATGTGCCTGGGTGCCTTCATGTCATTGTGCAAAGAAAATGAACATGTGAGTGAAGTCCCCCTCTGTGTCATTTTCAAACCTTTTATCTTTTTAGATCCTAAATTCTACTTTGGGAATCCCAGATTTTCCTATTCTTGGATCACTGATTGAATAGGATTGGTAGATTAATCAAATGAAAATATAGGGTCCCACTTACATTTGAAGTTTGGATAAGCACAGTGTAAGGTTTTGGGTTGAAGTACCTCGTAAGTAGTATTTGGGACATATTTATGCTAAAAATTTACTTCCTGCTTATTCTGAGATTTGAATGCACCTGGTATCATCTAACAAAAAATCATCGAACACAAAACCTGTCCTTTGTGTGATAGCCCTGTTACCTTTATCCACTTACCCCAAGATCCTATGCAGACCTTGGGGCCCTGGGCCCTGTAGGAGCTGCTGGCATTGGTCATGTCCCTCTGGCTGGAGAGAGAGGTGGGAAGGGCAGAGGCTCAGGGCTGGGTGGGCATCCCTGGCTCACAGGTGCCTGGGGAGGGGCTTGTCATCCACACTGGGTCCATGGGCCTGTCAGTTGAGGGGGTGGTGAGATATCTCTTTTCATCACTGGGGAATTGTGTAAATGAAGTGTTAGCGGGTGACCTGTGTCCCTGGAACACTGGCATTGGGTAAGTCATGGCTACCTAGCTGCTAAATGAGGATCAGGGTGTCCTCTTCGCTCCTGCTTGCTCCCAGGGTCATAGCTACCAGGGCTGTAGTACCTTCCAGGACAGGGATACTGTTACTACATGGTCCCTGTCTCGGGTCTGCCCTAGGGGCTTGTGCTGGGCAACTGTGCCTGGTCCAGGGGGAGATGGCCAGGTAGGACATGGCATTCACAGGGCTGCCTCTGAGCAGAGGTGGCTCCTGCCAGCTGCTGTTCCCTTAGTCTTGCCCTGTCTGTCCCCCTTTGTACCCCTGCTTGCTCCCCAGTCAGTGGTCAGGGTCAGAGGCTAAGGTCATCTGCCCTGCCTCTTCCCCTCTGCCTCCCCACCAAAGGTCCAGGCGGTTGCTTCCGGGGGTCAGGATGCCCCCTCCCCACAGCTTCCTGCCTGGGAGGTCATATCTACACCTGCTCCTGAAGGACATTTAGCTGGCCACAGCCTCAGCTTGGTGGCCTTTTTCCCTGTTGACTCAGAATAGCTTTGAGGGTGTTTGGGAGGACTGCGTGGGGGATCACCGTGCTGCCTGCCATCTTGTGGACATCTATAGGTCACCTGTTGACCAATGTCTAGCTACACCTGTCCTTTGTCAGGTAGATGCTGAGTAAAGTGGTATAATTGAGTATAATTGCAGGGAAGAGTTGAGCATATTACAGATTGTGTCTGAGAGTAAAGGCTGAAGCCACTGGTTCTCAAACCCAAGTGGACATCAGCATCATTTGGAGGCCTTGCTCACACACAGAGGACCACCCTGTACTCAGGGCTCCTGGCTAGTAGGTCCTAGCTAGGGACCAAGGTGTCATGTTTCTAGAAATTTCCCAGGTGCTGCTATTGGTCGAGGGCGGCACTTTGAGGACCTTTCGCTTAAGTTATTGCACTTTTCCAAACATCTTGAGCTGTCATTTTTCTTTTACTAAAATGTTCATTCATTGACAAATTTTAGAAAATGATCACAGAATACTTGCTGAGTCCCATATACTCTGGTTTGAGGCTAAAATGATAACAGTGACCTCAAGGAACTCACTGTACATCAAGGGAACTGCACATCTAAGAGAATTGCCACCTAATCCAATTGCTTCTGTTAGTATTGTTGAAGGAGTGTCGGAGAAGGGACGATTGGGCACAGTTCTTTGGAGGCTGGTGTGATAGTATCTTTCTTTCTCTGTATTATACTTTGGTGTGACTTATTTCCTCAGGTGACTTGAAATCCCTAAAGGCAAAGGCTGAAATGACTTGAAACACACACACACACACACACACACACACATTTCTTTCTTATACAAAGAAAAGATGTTAGTGTCAAAAAAGTGAATGCTTAATGTTGGAATTTCAGGCCCAGCTATGTGAAGTGAGCAAGAGTTGAATTCCATTACATACACTTAGTTCTAATGTTGACTTGGATAGAGACCAGGTTAAGCAGAGGGCACCTCCCAGTCCCTTCCATCATCTTGCTACCTGAGTTTTTGGGGAATGCTGCTGACATTTTACCTACAGGGATTCTTGAAACCTGCCTTGCTCTCAGAAAGCTCATTTTCAAGAGCCTTAAGTGGTCCTGAGCTACTGCTTAGCCAGAGACTTGTCAAGCCTTCAGGGGACACACCCTTGAAGCAGGGGAAGGTGGCCGGGGGTTGGGGAGAGGAGGGAGGGAACCCCTCCTGACTTGACTGCCAGGGGCAATGCGCTCCTCTGGAAAAGAGAAATGCTCCCCATTACTAACAGGCTGGGAGGAACCCTGGGGCTTGGCTTGGGGCCAGGGCTGGCTTCCCTTGACTTCTCCCCCATACCCTTGCTCTCTTCTTTCTGGCTTCAGGAGTGACAGAAAGGAGCTGAGCTGAGCCTGTTCTACCCATCATTAATATCAAAAATATTTGGAACAGCTCATGCTTACAGAGAGCTTGCTACAGACAGACCACTGTTCTTTGGAAATACCTCAGGTTCATGAACACATTGAAAAGGGTCAAGAGAGGTTAAGAACAAACAACGTTTATGAAACAGGCGCTCTCGCACACAGTTGCCAAGCCTTCTGGGTGCAATATCTCATTTAGTGACTACAGCGACCCAGGAGGTAGGATAGAATTGGCCCCATTTTAAAGAAAAGAATACCAAGCCTGGTGAGTAGCTGTCTCAAGGTCACTCTGAAAGTAAAAGTGTAGTCCAAGGGTTTGGGTCCCAGCAGAAGACAGCTCCTGACTTCACTGCTGGGGTTCTGGAGGTGGGACAGGCTGGTGAGGTGGAGGAAAGGAAGCCTTGGATCCCTGCACACCGTCTGTCTCCTCCTCCATCTAGGCTCCCTTGAAAAGCATCCATTCCGGCCACTGTATTCTGTACTGTGCCCTCTTCTGTTACTGATACTGACGTAAAACTTACTGAGTTGTTAATGTTATCTGTATCTTGGTCTATTGCAGCACCCTTGAGAGCAGGGTCTGACCTCAGGCTCCCCCTAGCTCTTCCAAGGCACCTTACAGCAGAGATCAGAATAGGGGTGATAAACACTCAGACTCACTCAGAGCTGGGCAGGTGCCTGGGCCACACCTAGGGTGACCAACTCTCCTGGTTTGCCTAACACCGTGTAGTTTTAGCACTAAAGTCTGGCATCCGGGGAGACCCCCCTACCCCAGTCCTGGACAAGCCAGAACAGTTGGTCACTGTGTTCTTTATTTGACACACAAGGATGCCGATATTTGGGGATCCTAGTGTGGTCCAAGTCTTCTCTGTGAGTATTGGTGGAGGCTGAGCCCAGGCCCCACTCTGCCTCCTGACCCAGTGTGCTGTCCTCCCACTGTTTCTAGAAGAAAGGCCCCCCAGCTCTTGCCTTCCACCTTTAAATCACAAGCTTTTATAGGCAGCTGCTATCTTTCTGGATTTCTCAATGTTCCTCATCCTGATTTGAAGGAATGACCCTCACAATCAAGAAGCTTTGTCTATAAACTTGCAGGGTGCTGGGTTGGGCACTTCCTGGGTGACTCTCAGAGGGACAGCATGTGCCCTCTAGGAGTCAGTAGCTAAAAAGGAAATGTCTTTTTCTGAACTCCAGAGCCCAGCAATTCCTCAGGCACAGTCTGTTGGCCTGCAGGGGACGGCTCAATTGGCATGTTCTGTGTCCAATTTTAGGGATGGGGACACTGGATTCTAGACTGCTGGGACTCCAGAGTGGGATGTTCAAATGTATCTTTTGGACTATAAGAGGAAAATGTTAACATATTTGGATTTCCTGTTATCCTTTCAAATACTTATTTCTGTGTACATTTGATGATGGACATACTATTGGCAAGTATGACACATGATTGACATATGACACCATGGGGTGTATGCCTATGGGGGCTTCTTACTGGGAAGAGCTCCCCATGTTTCCAAAGCTGTTAATGATAATGAGATAATCCTCTGCAGGAGGATGGATGTTAAAATCACCTTCAGACAAAGAGAGTGAGTTTTAGTGTAAAATTTCTCAGCACAACCCTGGGTCAAGGTGTAGCTGCTCTCACTGGTGTTCAAATGTCATGGATGGTGTGTGCCCCGTTTAAGGGAGGGTACCGGGAGGGCGCTTCCTGCATCCAGTCTGCACATCTTGTTTCATCTCCTCAATACGAGATGTTCGCTTGGGTGGGTGGGTGAAAGGCACAGTTTACATAGGGCAGAGTTTCTCGAAGCAGCAGCACGAGTGTCCTCTTGTGATGGACTCTGTCAGTAGCACAGATTCCTGGCAGTGACTCTCCTCGGACCTACCCAGTCATAGTCTGTGGTGGGCCCAGCACCCCTGGCCTGAACTGTTCTCCCATGAGGTTCTGATGCATGGGCACGGTTGAGAACCACAGAGGTGGAGATGTGGCCAGAGCAGGGAGCTTCAGTCCTGCCTCTGCCCCTCCTGGCTTCTGGAGCCTGGAGTAGTTACAATGGCCCTGAGCCTTGATTTCCCCATTTGATGGAGTAGGTCATCACACACTTCTTCTGAACCTTAGTCTGAGTCCCCACATAGGACATAAATGGTGAAAAGTGTTTAGAGTGTGCAGAGCGCATGGTGGGTGCTCAGTACCGGCCTCATTTTTATTTTTGTCATTAACGGGTGGTGGCGACTTTGGTAAGAAGGAGGCACCGAAACATCAGATTTCTCGCTTCTTTTGCCACTGCCTCTGGGACCTTGGGGACGTTGTTGATCTTTTGGCCTAGAACACGTGGAGAACAAACGAGATGACAGAACCAAAGTGCTTTGTGCTTTGAAAAAAAAAAAATAGGAGAAATTTCTAGAGAGTTATTTACTGAGGTGACTCCGACTTTGTCCTTTCTAGAAAATGCTTTCCCTCTGCCCAAACAGCGAAATAGAGAGGAGAGGAAAGCCAAGCAGAAAGCCCACGGGGCCGGACAGGAGGCAGGGACGCCAAGAGCTTTCTGGCCCCATGAATCACTTTCTTTCCTTGGCATTTCTCCTCCCCCCGCCCTGATCCTCCCAGGCCAGATCCTGGCCTCAGCCGACTTCCCCTGTGGTCGGGGTTGATCCTTATTAAAATGTCACCTGCAGAGTCATGAAAACCCCAGCTGGTTTCCTGGATGAGGACAGGGTGGTGGCGACTGGTCATCGTGGATTTTTGTCATCGGGATAATTGCTTGGGTGGTGTTGCTAAGACGTCAAATAAATCGCCTCCTCTCCGTCAGTGTCTGGGCGCTGCTCTTCAACATGAATTGTCCCAGTGCGCAGATAAACTTTGCTCATAATTTCACCAGATTCTCAAGTGAGGAAAATGGGCAGACAGCTCTCTCTTCCTGCCCCGCACACCCCCACGCTTTCCAAGGCAGGATCCAATGACCACATGGGCACCTCCAAGGCCTGGAGCCCGCCAGCATGGGTTGCTGAAAGGTTGCTGTCTGGCCATGCCAGTCCCGAGGGGCCGGCGGGGTTTCTGCAAGGCTGAGAGAGGGTGGGGAGGTGGGGAAGAGAGCCCTGCACTCTGCTCCATCCCACACCTCTTCTCTATGGAAGGAGGGGTGCCATGCTGCCTCTGTGAGCCACTCGGGGATGATCTGAGCTTTTATGTCACTGTCTGGTCGCCTCCTCCGGAGGCTGCTGATGAATAGGGACAGCAGGAAAAATGAGTGGGACTCTACTGGGGCATTTCTCTGCTTTTTGGGCAAACTGCTGAGGCATCTTTCTGCTGGAAGAGTTGAAGGGATTGGGGGAAAGGAGAAGGATCAGGGCAGTGAGATTTATGGTAGGGGTGCAGGCAATTACAAAGAAATTAAAGCAGGGCTGGGGCTGTAGCTCAGTGGTAGAGCACTTACTTGTCACACATGTGTGAGGTACCAGGTTGGATCCTCAGCAGCACATAAATGAATAAATAAAATAAAGGTATCATGCCCATCCACAACTAAAAAAAAAATAATTACAAAAAACAAATTAAAGCAGGACTCTCCATTGGAATGAAGAGGTGAGAGACGGAGGCTCAGGGGTGTGGTGGGGCAGGCATTTCGGGGTGGAAGGCATGCTGCGTGACATTTGCATTTTAGGGGGACAAAATGGCTGGAATTCCATTTGGAAGCTCACGTGAGCTCTGAGGAACATGGTTGGTGCTGGGAAGGACTTTTTACCATCCCCCGTAATCAGGAGCGAGACTTGATCTGTAAGGAAGACCCTGGTGGCTGGGAGGTGTGTCACTAGAAAGACACTGCCTGGCTGGAAAGGCTCCATTGGTCCCGTGGTGCTGTAGTTGGCATGTGGGTCTGACGGCCTTGCCTTGAGGCTGTGTCACCAGCACCAGGAAGGAGGCAGAAAGAGAAGGCTGCCCTTTCCTAGGGCTGCCCTTTCCTAGCCTCCTGTGCCCACAACCTCTCTTTGCTTTTTCTGGATTCTCTTTGGAACTTAGAACACGGCATCTGTGACCTTTAGCCTGGGGAGGCTGCGGATGCATCTTCTCCTGCTGAGGACAGATGCCTGGGGGTGCGGAGCCCTGCGGTGCCTGTGCTTCCTCTGCCAGCTGCTGTTCTGTGCCAGGGTCAGTGGTGGCCCCCCTGGGAGTTGGTCCCTTCACTCACTTGAGTCATAAAAAATTAAACTGCAGGGTGATCAAATATTTAATCCTGCCTGATGAATGAATACTTGCAGAGTCTTATGAATTCTTTGCTTTGATTAAATAAAATTGAAGGATGGGAATTGTCTACCCAGCACTTTAGCGAAAGGCAACTCAGGGAAGTTACTTTTCTCCCAGGAATCTGGTTTTGAGTTCCAAAGAGCCATCTGGTGCACATTTTATCTCTAAGTCTCTGTGTGTGGGTGGTTTTTACTTCTCCTTGGTTGTAGTGAAGGACAGTTCTGAGACCAACAACCCATTAGAGTTCACAGCACCTCCAGCAGATCCTAATTCTAGTATTCCCAAACTTGGATAACTCTCTGACCCTTACTTTTCTTACCTTAAGATGGGAATAATAAAAATGCCACCTCACCTGTAAGATTATTGCATCAGAACTATATCATATGCTTTGTACCAGACAACCTAGTAAGTTTGCAAGAAATTGTTAATACAATTACTACTTTATTTCTAAAGTACCGTGGTTGAGTTGAGCTCTTTGGACTGGAAAAGGCATGGTTTTGGATAATGATGAACTTGTGTAGATAGGGCTGCCTACAGTTCTTGGAGTTTTCAACTGACCTGTCCATTAGTAAGTTCACTTGTTCATTTATTTATTAGTTCAAGGTCACTGGGTCCATTCTTTGGCTAGATGCAGGAAATATAAGCTAAGGTCCCTGTCTTTAAGGAAAATATGCTTTCATGGAGAAATGGCATGTATGTGCCGTGTGTGTGTGTGTGTGTGTGTGTGTGTGTGTGTGTCTGCGTGTGGGCCTGTTTGTGTGCTCATGAGCTCCTCATGGAGAGAGAGTACAGGTTCACGGGAGCTGAGCTGTGTGGTCAGCCAGGGTCGCTGGGGTGGGCTGTGGTGGGAGGCAAACCTGTGTGGGCCTCACTGTGTTTTAGCACTTCAGAGAAGCCTGTAGCAGTTCCTGTGGCTTCAAAATAATTCAGAGAGGGGACCTAGGGTCCCATCTCCACGTGCACAGCACCTTCTGGGCCAGCTGAGACCCAAGGGACAATCTCATAGGTAAAATTGCTCCCTTGGGCTGGCATTTGCTGCTGGCCTGCTCAGGGGAGGGGTCAGCTTCCTTTCCTTCTCTGATGCTTTTATAGTCTAGTAAAGGGGAGCCCTCTTGGCTTCCTGTGGCTTAGCCGGAAGAACCCCTCTGAACTGCAGTATAGGTCTGCCACGTGGATGGTTCAGACCGCAGTTGTGTGACTGGGATTTGCCGGAAATCCCTGGGTCACCATGCCAGACCCAACTGCGGATCAGAAACAGCAATTGGATCCTCGCAGCCAGATGAGAGGGGAGGCAGCAGGACCAGCCCTTCCCTCTCTCTGGCCTATAGCCATCCCAGGTCTGGGGGAAAGGTGAGGGACACATCCTGGTGTATCAGTGCCTTGTAGTTTATTGGCCAGCATCTCAGTCATGCAGGGGACAAATGCCAACGCCACAGATGACATACATTGGTGTCCTAGTTGGTGAGGTCAGCAGCCCCAGAGAGGTACATCCGGGTTCTGTCTTGGTTCAGGTCGGGGTGCCCACAGGACCATTTTCTTTAACCTACTTGATCATATAACCAATGAGCGAGTATTTCCAGAGACCTGACATATTGCGTATTGAAGAAATCCCTAGGTGACTCTGTAGGGGAGGTAGGACCCCCTGTAGGTGAAGATCCCCTCCTCCGTCTAAGGAGCCCATAGTTGAGTTGAGGGTAGCAAGAGAGACAGGTGCACGTGAAAGGTTAAACATCTTGTCCTAGCCTGAAAGACAAGACCCGTGGGGAACGATTCAGGAAATGTCATAGATGGCATCTTCTCAGTGGGAGGAGGCACAGTGGATTTTCTCAGTGGCAGAGAGCCAAGGGGAAGAAAGACCGGCTGGAGCCCAGAGGCCAGAGAACAACCTTCTGGATCCAGCACCTGACTTTATCTTTCTGAGTCTTTGTCTCCACATTTCTCAAATGGGCACAGCAATACCTAGCTCAGAGATGGGGTGAGGATGCAGGAGATGATGTATAGGAAGGACCCATCCATTGCCCAGTGCAGGGCAAAGCCTATCTGTGATAGTTTATTGTTATTGGCTGCAGAGCCAGAGGGTGGCTGAGTCTCACATCACCTTGCTCCACTTTTGGATAAGGTTCAGGTAGAGGCTGTGAAGAGGAGGACCGGACAACTCCACCCCCACCCCCACTCCCTCTCACTGTGGTTTGAGTGAGTTTCATCTCCCTCTCCTGTGTTCCTAGCACCAAGCAGGCCCTAGGACCTAAGAGCTAATGCCCACCTCTTTGGTGAGCGTCTCTGCCTCTGTTTGATTGGATTCTCTATGTGAAAAGAGATAAATGATCTCTGCCTCTTTCCAAGTCCCAACAAGGATAAATAATATCTGCACATTCTTTTCTGTTTCTTCCTACCACCACACTACTCACTCAAGTCCTGTGGGCACACTGTAAACTATTTGTAAAGAGCAGAACACAAGGCAGCAGAAATAAAACCTCCCATAATCACAGCAGAAATATCCACTATTATTCATGTTTTGCTTTATTTTCTTCCAATGATATTGCTGTACGTTTGTCTTGATCATGCCTCGATCCTAGAGGGTATGCAATTTAGTGTTCTACTTTCTTCCTTAACACCATCTGATTGGCATTTCCACATATCATCAGGATCCTAAAAACATGTTTTTAAATGACTAGTATCACATGCATGCTCACCCCTTTTCTTCCTTTGATTTTTCTCCCTTTTTTTTGCTATTATAAATGGCATTGTATGGTATATCTTTCTGCAGAGTTATATACATCACCTCATTTGTTCATGGAAAACTTTGCATATCTGCAATGAGTAAGAAAATATGTGTTTAGTCCTGATAGGGAAAGTGCTTATAGATATTCAGTTTTTTTTAAAACTTTTTTTGTGGGGAGGGTACCAGGGATTAAACCCAGAGGTGCTTAACCACTGAGTCACATCTCCAGCATTTTTAAATATTTTATTTAGAGACAGAGTCTTACTAAGTTGATTAGGGCTTCTCTGTGTTGCTGGGGCTGGCTTTGAACTCATAATCTTCTTGCCTCAGCCTCCTGAGTCACGGGGATCACAGGCATGCACCACCATGCCCAGTTGCTAGATGCGCAGTTCCGTCTTGAGAGTGGTATGGGAAGAAGACTTATTCTAGGATGAAGCCATCTGAAATAGCAAAAGGACACGTAGACCTTAACATGCACAGCTTGTGCTGCACTTATTGTATTAATTGTTGCTGGCTTGTGGCAGGACTGTGGGCAGGTGCTTCCTTCTGGACTTCAATTTCCACACCTGCATTCAAGAGGTGATTTCCCAGCTACCCCCTGGCTGTCTGTGTTTCTAACTGCAGATGTATGATCATGCAAGGATCTGCTCTTCCTATGACTCACTCAGGCTGTTAGTTTGCAGGTTTTCCTGGGACACGGATGAAATTATGGATGGGCTTGGACACAGTCTGTTCCTGTCCCCTCAGTCAGGATCAGTTTTCATCTGCTTAGCTCTTCTTTTCTGTGGGTTCAGGGTTGACTGCCACTCTGCTCTACTGGCAATTAGCACAAACATGAAAAGAGTTTTATAAAACTGTGAGCATAATGATCAAGGAAGGAGAGTCTCTTCACTGAATTCTCACTTGCCAAGTGAGAGGTCCCTGTTAAAATTCAAGCACAGTAAATCTTGGAAACATAGGAGGGATTCTTGCTACGTTAAGTCCATAATAAGCTTGGAGAACACATTGTTCTGAGAACTGGTAGAGGCAGAAAATGCAAGACTTCAGAAGTACTATATAATTAAAGGTCAGAGGGCATCTGGTGCCTCCAGGATATTTACTGGGGTGAATTTTTTTTATGGCAGTGCCCAGGTTCATAGTCCTTAAATAATGGTGCCCGAATTTAAGCAGTATTGTTCTCAGGTCATAAAAAACATGATTGAGACCACCTAGCACATTTCAACAGGGGCCAAATAATTTCCTACAAGTAGCATTTTTCTTACTGGGACTATGTCTTTGGCTTTTGCTGGCTCAAAGATCTTAAAAAAGAACCTGTACAGAAGGAATCGGTATAGGGGATTCACACCCAGCTCTCTTGAATGATGAGGGGGATACAAGTCTAAGAGTCTACAGGCAGGAGTGTGGGTGGATGGGAGTGTCTTCCAACCAGGTCACGAATGGTCACTCCACTCCTTAGTCAGGACGGACATCTCTCATTCATCAGGACACTCATTCTGGCAAAGTCAAGATATAATTCCCCAGTCCTCCTTAACACAGTGCTCCAAGCAGCTACTCTCAAGGGAAACCTTCTTGCCATTCTTAGCATAGATGGATTTGTTCCAGTTTGGACAATACCATGTGGGAAAGAAGTCACCATCTAGAAGGTTCCTTGGCAAGCACAGACACAGGAAGGCCTGAGAAGTTGCCTTTCTCTACTGTAGGCATATTGGTCTAAGGAGCTGGGTGCCACTAGTGTAAAACACAGTGGGTGTGGAAAAATACAGGTCCTCTTTTAACCCTCTGTCCTCAGTCTCCACTGGCTCACTGGATGACAGTGTACTACCTCATGGGCATGCATCGTGCCGCCACTGTGTTTTATCACGTGTACCTTGAGTTCCTGGAGGGCAGGGCCACATCTTATTTCTATTTCTTTGACTACTTCTCCCTGATCTTGAGTACTCTGACTAACACACAGGAAGGACTCAAGAAAATATTTATGGTCAGCAGAAGATTCATTCATTCCAGAAAGAAAGAATCAGGAGGGGCCCCTCCTTCCTTCCTTCCTGTCTCCCACTGGGACTGTGCCTGGATCTTTAACTACAAGAGCAGGGCTCTGGCTGTGAGGTGGCCCTGGGCACACACACCTGAGCAGCAGCTAATGACTTCATCCGTCTGCTGGAGACATTTTTCCTCCCCACACAGAGCCTTGTCATTAAACCCTTAATTGCAGCCCGTGACAGCAGGAGCCCGAAGCCTCTGACCTGCTTTCTACCTGGGTTTAGAGCCCCATGAATTCTGAGAAGCTGGATTCTTGTGCCCAAGGATGTCTAGAACAGTGGCCCTGCTTTGGCGGCAAGGAAAGGAGAGTCTGGGGTGCATGCTGGGCCAACGCAGGGCAAGCAGCCGGAGAGAGGCCAGTTGCCAGGAGGGCGTGGGGCTCAGAGAGGGGGGAGGTGGATTGGACCCAGAGCCATGGGAAGAGAGGGAAACCAAATGGCCCAGCTCCCCAGTCCCTTTCTGGGCCCCTCTTTGTTTTCTGACTTAGAATGTGTTGCCTTTGGGGATGGCCTTTTGACCTACACTAATTATAAATTGTCCTTTGGTGCATTCTGAGAGTTCTAATAATTAGAATTTCTAATTCCAGTCCTCTGAGCTGCTCGCTGCAGCCTTATCCGGTGAGAGTAGCACTTGACTCACTTGCTGCCCTGTTCAAAGTCATCGCAGAGGGCCTATATAGCCTGCGCCTGCAGAAAGGGTCTAGATTTTGGGGTGGGAATGGAGACCTCCTTGCAACCCAGTATAAGTACTGCAGAAAACCTTTTCCTTAATGGTTTGTGCATTTTTAAAAAGGACGATTTTCAAGTCAAAACAAGAGGAAGATTGGTCTACGGAATAGGAAGAACCCCGGGCTCTGGTCCTAGCCTTCCAGAACCTTGTTCTGGGTCCCTGAGCTAGAGACACTTTGGGCCTCAGTTTCCTTGCCAAAGAAGGAGAGAAATCAGACCTGTGATTGCCAAGGGCTCTCCCAGTCCTGGGATTCTTTGAATCTACCAAATGTGCTAATGGTGTATTCTGGGTCATCATATTGTGACTCTGCCAATTCTGGCTGCGTGACTCCATTTGCAAGTGATATGGTAACAAGATCTTAAATAACTTTGTTCAAGGTCAGGGTAAGAGCCCAAGGCCTGCGTGTTTCTCAACCTGACCACATTGTCTTGCATAGCCTTCCCTGGCCTTCATTTCTTTGAAGAATGGGAATGGTGATACCTGGGAGATGGTATTGGTGATTGCTCTGTGTTTTTTTTTTTTTTTTTTTTTTTGGTATTGGGGATGGAAGCCAGGGGCATTTTAAGAATGGGCTACATCCCAGCCCTTTTTATTTTCTAATTTTGAGACAGGGTCTCACAAGTTGCTGAGAGTCTGATTTAATTGTAGAGATTGGCCTCCAACTTTTGATCCTCCTGCCTCAGCCTCCCAAGTCAGTGGGATTACAGGCATGTGGCACTGTGCCCAGCCTGACCATTCTGTGTGAAGGGTAAAGCACTAAGCTTGCAGAAGGACCTCCTGGATTCTACTGTAGCCTTCCATGGATCCACTGGAAGAGGCACACTATAGGATCTTCACTGCCTCATCCAGCACAGAGTCACAATCCCACAGCATCTTTAGGACTGTGGAGTCGTTTGGTGGCCAGGTCTGTAGTGGCGAGGTGAGGGGCACCCCAACTCCAACGCCCACTGAAGACATCCTGCCTTACGGGGGACTCATGGGATTTTGATAGATGTTTCATCCATCCTGAGAAGCCACTGGACACCTGCCCCTCCTTCTTGTCTGCTTTTGGAAGAGAGAGTGTGCTTGGCCTGGTGGGTACACGGTGCAGACGTTCTTGTTACTTCATTCACAGATTGTGTTTGGGGACCAGGCCAGACCCTCAATAAGTAGAGGAGTCAGGACAAGGGACTGAAGCTTACAGCTCCCAGGAACAGCCGAGCAGGCCCCAGCTCCCACGGTCCACACCGCGGATCCCTCTGGACACTCCTGCTTTCACGCCTTCAGCCCCCAGGCCTCTCCCATCAGGGCTTGTGCCCCTTGCCCCCAGGGCCTTAAGCCCTAGAACTTAAAAGGAGAATGTCGTGTTAGAGGAGCCTTGCTGGTTATCTGGTGCAAGTGTCTGAGCTTGCTGACGATGAAACTAAGTGGCCAAGTAGTTGCAAGACCATGTAGCTTTTTAACATGGTCCCGGATGGAACCAGCAGCTCTCCTAACTGGGACCCAGGGTCCTTTTCCCTCTACCCTCTTGCAGTTTTCCCCTTCAGATTCCCTGAGGGAGTCACACACAAGTGAGAGAGAGATTCAGCCTTCTGCTTTGTTTGGCTGGCCCAGGCTTTAAAAACCAACCCACCAACAAGTAAACCTCCAGACGGGATGCAGGCACACCCCCTGGGGGAGGTCACAGGACTGCCAGGACTGTGCCATCAACGGGGTGGGGGCAGTGGCTCTGAAACAATAAACATGTATTGTCTTGCAGTTCTGAAAGCTGCAAGTCCATGATGTAGGACTTGATGTAGGCAGGGTTCTTCTGAGGTCCTTGGCTTGCAGGTGGCCATCTTCTCTCTATGTCTTCACGTGGCCTTCTTTCTGCTTGTGTTTCTCTCCTAATCTCCTTTTCTTGTAAGGACACTGGTCGTGTTGGATTAGGACCCTCCTGGTGGCCTCATTTTAACTGGATCACCTCTTAAAGGTCCTGTCTCCAATTGCAGTCCCATTCCGAGGTCCTGGGGGAGGACGGTCCAGCCTGGACCATGCTCTCTTGCATTTCCCAGTGTCTGCTGCACGCACGAAGTGGGCTGTGGGTCGGGCCCCTGAGGACCTCTGTAGTTGGCCCTTGTCTTCTGTTGGAAGCTCTGGTAAAGGATCAGGATGGTGCTGAGCAGGCAACGTGAGAGCAGGAAATGAGGGTTCACAGGGATGAAGGATGTGGAGGGGCTGCCTGTGCACACCCCATCTGTCTCATGGCTGCTGCGAGGACTGGCCCATTTAGGACACAGTTGGGGCCAAGGAGGGATCTGGCAGTACTTCTAGGGAGAGTCACTGATTAAAATAATTATATTAATGGGCCCTCAAAGACACATATTTATAGCACGGCATAACATTATTAAGGATCTAATTTGGATCAGGACTCTGGGAATCTTATTTTTAGGCCCCGAGGTGTGCCCAGCAGGCAGGTGACCAGGAGGTCTCTGGTGGCCACGTGTTCATTCTGTGGAACCCGAGAATCTCAAGGTTGGAAGAAATTGGAAAGGTCACAACCACCCAACCTTCCACCTGATACATTGATTGTTGCTCCAGAGCCCCACAGAGGGACCATCCAGCCCTCTTCAGTGCCTCCAGTGCCAGGAGTCCGTTTCTTCCCGAGGAGGACCCCCATCCTGGGAAGGGCAGGTCCTGGGGAAGAGCAGGAGGCCATTTTACCTTTCTTCTCACCTGCTGTTTTGGGTGCTCCGTGGGGGAGGGACAGAATGTGGCTAATTGCTGAGCAGCTCCCTGTCCCTCAAATCTGTGGCCAGTGCTCTTGGCCACCACTGCCCCGGCAGAGGCCTCATTTGTCCTTCTGTACCTCCTGGGAGGTGGCCACAAGAGCCTCCACCACCCTGCATCTCGAGGGACGCGAATGCTCAGTTCTGGGTCCAGCGTCTCCTCCAGTGCCTGTCTCCCGGGGACAGCCGTAATTCTGGGTGTAGATGGAACTGAGCCCATTGATGTCCACTGTCCTTTGTTGAGGCCTTTGGGGAAAACAGGCTGCGTGTAAAGGGGGCTGCTCAGCACGCACCTGCTCTCCAGGGTCTGGGAGAGAAGGATGAGGCTGGGCGTGGAGGGAGGGGATTTGCCCAAGGGAGGGCCAGCGCCAGGCCCAACAGGGGGCCCACACAGGCTACAGCAAGTAAGCCAGATGCCAAATGAGCATTTGGGATTTGTTTTCTGACCTCCCTCTGCCCAACCCAGGTATGGGGGACATCTCTTCAGCCCACACTATGAGTGCCTGACAAGTGGGAAACAGGGGTGCATCTGTATACACATCATATGTGATGTGTATGACATGTGATTAGTGTGTACATGCAGGGAGTGTATGACGTCACATGTGCTGTGTTGATGCTAATTGTGCATATGTGTATGGGGTGCTTATTATATTACATTGTGTGTGTGTGTGTGTGTATGGTATGTATGTATGGGGTGTTCATGTATGAAATGTGTTGTGTACATATGTGGTGCTTATGTAATGCTTGTGGGTTTTTATGGTGTATGTTGTGGGTGTAGTGTGTATTGTATTGTGTGTGTGCTGTGTATGGTCTATATGTATGTGGACAGTGTGTTATGAAGTGTGGAGTATGTGTTGTGTGTGTATGTGGTATTTGTGCAGTGAGTGTGTTGTTTTCTAATGTAGTGTACAATACAGAAGCGACATGCATGGATTGTGCATTGTGTGTATACATATAACTGTGTGATGAGTGTGTGCTGGGTGGGATATGTATAGTTTGTGTGCGATGTGCATAAATAAAGTGTGTATGTGTTGTGGTGTGTGCTATATGGTATGGGGGCTGTGCCTGATGTGTGTGGAGTGTGTGTGTGTGTACGTGCATGGTGTATGTGTTATATGTGTGGGGGGTTGTATATGTGAAGTGTGTGGAGTGTGATGTGTGTATGCATATGGTGTCTGTGTAGTGCTCATGCTGTGTGTGCGTGTGTGTGTGTGTGTGTGCTGGATGTGTGGTATGTGTGTGTGTGGACTGTGTATCTAGGGACAAGCCAGGAGTGCCTATGTGGGGGCAAGAAAGCCCTGTGGCCACCTCAGTTGACACCTTAGTGTCCTCCCCTCCTCAGCTGGCCCAGCTGTGCTTAGATTACTTCAAGGAAAAAAGTCAGAGAACCCAAATTTTGGGACAGAATGAATGTCTAGAAATTGTGCTTCTCAGAGCATAGCTTTTGGTGGTGGCTCTCCACGAGAAACCCTGGTCACTTAAACCAGATGAGAGTCCCCCATGTTAGACTCTAACCAGCTCCAGGGCCTGTGGACAGGCCTGGAGGAGTGATTGGCTCCCTCCTGCAGTTTGATCAAGATCCCAGGAGAGTGGCTTCTTTCCACTCTTGGGCCCGACTTGCAGCTAAACATACGATGGAGGAAGGTTTCTTTTTCATCTTCATCAGAGAGTGCCCCCTGAGAGCTGGAGGTGGTACTGAGGACACTCCTACCCTGAGACTTAGTCCCTTGACAGCTTCCGGGCGCAGGCCAGGAGGTGGGCTTTTGTCTGGGGGGCAGCTCCTGTGCCGCCCGCCTTTCCTCCAGAGGAGGCCCCACGTGGCCTAATCTTGCATTTGCAGCACCTGCCAGCAGCTTCAGTGTGGTGATTCCGGGTGTCACCTACTTAGTCAGCTGCACCAAAATTGTTGCTGAGGGCAGGGACTAGGTCCATGTCCAGCTTCCCTGTCCCCATGGCAGAGTGTCGGGAGTCCAGAGTCATCTGTGTGCGGTATATGGATATGTTTCCATTTCCAAGGCCCTTCCCAGAATTGGCATAGGGAACAGAGAATTCCGCCTGCTTCTCTTTCTGAGTCGCTCTAGTTAGTGACCAGTGCTAAAGACCGTGCTGAGGTTTCTGCCGCTGCCCCCAATTCCTACATCCCTCCAAAAAAGGTCAGAGAGCAGGAAACCAGAGGAGGCATCTGACCTTTCTTCCTTGCTCATCACAGCTGATGGGGTTGACAGATTGTGGCAGCATCCTGAGGCCTTCATCTGCTATTAGCTGATTAAAATTTTGAAAACAAATTGGTATCCCTGGAAAACCTTTTTCTTGCTGCAGCTGGGGAAAGAGTAAGGCGATACTGGCTACCTCCTGTTTTCTGTGGCCCTATTTTTGGCTTCGGATCCATTGTGAATTACTCTCCTCCCCTCATCATTGGGAAACATGCATTAACAAATTAAAATTCGCTCCCAAGTCAGAATGACTTGGGCTTCAGGGTTCTAAAAGACCTGAGGTCCCCGGACCATCGCCTTAGGGGTTTAGAGAGAGCCACAGCCATTCTCAAATCTCCTGCTCCTTGCTGAGGCAGCAAAGTGCTGGGGTCTCACAGCTTGGTCAAGCCTTGTGCTAGAGGGCGAAGCCTCTGAAGGCCTGATGGGTTTCTGAATGCCTTTGTGCCCCTCCCTTCATGGGCTTGTCCCCATGGGTTTCTTAGGCAGCTGTCAGCAAGTCCACACACTCTCGGGAACTTCTTCCTGACCTCCAGTAAACTTGTCCTGAGCCCTCAGTCCTTCCCCATTGGTGACTCAGATTCAGGGGCCCTTCACAAGATAAATTTCTTAACAAGACACTGTCCGAAGCAGCCACCAACAGGCTGTGTAACCCTCAGGTGCCCGGGAGAGCTGTCCAGGGTGGCATTAGCTTTCTACTGTCATGTCAGAGCTACATCTTGACCAGAAGCCCTCCTTCTCAAAGCCACTGGATGGGGAGACCTCTGATCTATATGGATTGGGGGTCTGGTTAGCCTGTGGGCCTGATGCATGCTAAGATGTCTAAACTGAGGAGAATCAGGGTTCCTCAGGGCAGTGGGTGGGGAGAGCATCTCCATGGTGAGCAAGAAACCTGTGCAGGCCTGTGAATTCCAGTTCCTCAACTTGAAGGTACTTGGGACAGAGGAGTTGGGGGAGGCATGCAGATGGCCAAGGGTTTGGCTTCCCGATTTGGCAGCATGGAACGTTTTCTGCTCTGCTTTTGTGGTGAGCCTCCGTCCTGACGCAGAAGAGTAGAAGCCAGTAGGCAGAGACCGGGTTGGAGTCAGCTCCTTGTTGGTAGTAAGAACTGTGGGAAGCTTCCTGGGGGCACATAGCACGTGCCTGACATTGTACTGCCTTCCAGCACGCCTGTGAGGCTCTGGGTGTATCTGCTGGGCCTGCTCAGCAAAGGACAGTGGATATAGTGTTTAGCACAATGGAAATGGATTGTCTCTTAGTCCTGGAGGCCAGAAGTCTGAGATCCAAGGGCAGAAAGAGTAAGTTCACTCTGAGGGTCTGTTTGATATAGTCCTTTGGTATATTCCATGTCTTTATATCCTCTCCTTCTGTAAGTGTCTATGTCCTAATTTCCTCTTCTTACAAGGACACTAGTCATATTGAGGTCATTAGAGCCCACCTTAATGACCTCATTTAATCTTATCAGTTATCACACCTTTGAAAATCTTACTTCCAAATATAGTCACATTCTGAGGTGCTGGGGTGGGTGGGGATAAGATTTCAACGTAAATGTGTCAGGGAGGACATAAGTCAGCCCAGCATAGGTACAGAGAGGCTGAGTATCTTGTCTGCCATCCCACAGCTCCAGGATTAGAAGTCTGGCCTGGTGTGTAGAAGGCTCCTGCCTGTCATCCCAGTGACTCAGGAGACTGAGGCAGAAGGATCACACAAATTTGAGGCCAGCATCAGCAGTTTTAGTGAGACCCTGACCAACTTATCATGACTCTGTCTCAAAATAAAAATAAAATAAAATAAAAGGGCTGGAGCTGTGGCTCAGTGGTAGAGCCCCCAGGTTCAATCCCCAGGACCCAGGGGGGAAAAAAAAGAAGAAGATTAGTCAGGCTGTCTGGCTCCAACGTTCCTTGGTTATGAAGATAATAGGGAGGGGGAGAAAGAAGAAAGGGAGAAGAAAAAATGCCAAAGTTGGGGTATGCAAATTGTAGTCTGTCTAAAATGTTTATATGAATTAAATTAATGAGCCCTTTGAAAAAGAAAAAAATACATAATTGTGTTATTCAGAGCATAATCACTTGAAATGTAAACTTGTTCGTTCCTGGTGGACTGCCAGGATGCAATCTGGTCACGGGACAGAAGTTTAAACTCGATGGTCCATGTCATCTTTTCCCCGTTCCACGAGCACATCTCTGCAGGGGTAGCTTCAAGGTCAAAATTCCAGGGCCTTGTGAATGTAGAATTGGCGGAGGAGCCTCCCAAGGCTCCCTGGAACTTCTGGAGCCTTTCTGGAACTTCCGGACTCCCCACTCCTGGTCTCTGTGACCTCTGTCCTCTGCAACTCCCCTTGACTTTGCCAGGCAGCAGCAGAGAACTGTGAGGAGGTTCCAGCACCTCCAGCCCCTTTCCCTGTGGGCGTGTGAAGTCCTTGGTGTAAAAGGTGACCTTTATGGGCTCTGGCAGCTCCAAATGTCCCTGCAACTCTAATGCAGTGACTGGAGTTCTGCCACTGGAGCCTATGGCCGAGTATTAAGTCAAACTAGATTGCTATGTCTGGGACCCTGTTGGGTCACCCCCATTGACACCCTGGAATCCTATGGCACCTTCTAATTGCCCAGTATCACGTCTGCTGAATGCTGCTCATTGAACAGGATTGCAGATGTCTGCTTTGGAGCTAGACTTCCCAGCATGAAAAAATGCAGTCAACAGAGAGGTTGATTACAATGTTGTTGTTTGGTGTGAAGTTTGTCCTGCCAACAGTGTGGCAATGCAGCCATGAATTAAGAGGAAAATGGACATGCTCACTGAGTTGAAGCCTTGGAGAAGCATCTGGAACATAACATTTTTTTTTTTAAAAAAGATGAATATCCAAGGCCAAGAGCTAAGGGAGGCGATGGTACATGTCAAATAGAGGTGTCAATGGGTTTGTATCTCGGTGCCCTTCCCAGTCTGGCCTGGAGGTCACCCTGAGATCACGTGACAGGCTCTGTGTCCCTCACCTGGATTTTTGTGGGTTCTATCTTATTTTTTTTCTTTTTTTCCATTTTCTCTCCCTCCTTTCTCTCTCTCTCTCTCTCTCTCTCTCTCTCTCTCTCTCTCTCTCTCTCTCTCTCTCTCTCTCGTTCCTGAGGATTGAACCCAAGGGTACTTTACCACAGAGCCACATCCTAAGCTTCCTGTTTTCTTTTTATAACTTCTGAGTTAGGGTCTTATTGTTTAGGGCCTCTCTGAATTGCTGACACTGGTCTTGGACTTGCGATCCTCCTGCCTCAGTCTCCGAGTTGCTGGGATTACAGGCGTGCACCACTGTGCCCAGCTCCTTCTCCCTTTTCTTAAGTGCTATCTCTGTGCTTTAGGCTTTCTCTTCTCCAGAGCTTCCAATCAGAGGTGACAGTTTGCAACCCTCCTGGGTGGCATCATAGGCGGGTCCCCAGTTCTGTGAGTGGCATCAAAGCATACAAAAATCTCTGGCACCAAAGAGATTTTTTTCCCACTTGAATTGGCCCCTCTCTCTTTCCTTTCTGGATCTCATATCTTCCTAGTGCTAGATTCAGCACAACAGGTGCTATGCAGTAGGCTGTTAATGCTTGCTTGCTGGACCAGTGAGTGGGTGAGCTCATAGGAGCTTTCTGGGAGGTAGGTAGGTGACCTCAGTCTCCCTTCAGAGCTGAAGAAACAGGTGCAGAGAGCCTGGTAGCCTCTCCAGCATGATGCTTGATACCTGGCAGATGACACAGACCTGGGCTCTCATTGCACAATGTGCCCAGCTCAAGAGGACACAGTGACACCAGTCATTCCCTTACCTATGGGGAACTTACTTTCTAGTTGGGAGGAGCAAGAGAAAAGGGAGGAGGGAGAGGAACACCTGCTGGCAGCATGAGGAGCTGGAGTGAGGACGGCAAGGATAGGACAGGAAGGTGTGGTCGGGGATGGGCAGGTGTCCCCCTGGCTGCGTGGCCTGCCTTTGCCTGCACCTTTAGCAGCTCGGGCTGCTCCTGCCAGGGGCGAATCCTTGCTGGACTTCCCACACACTGCCCGCTGAGCCCCTTCCAGGAGCACCTTCTTGAGATGAGCCTGTTCCCTGCTGGGTTGGATTCTGGGCTTTCCTTTTCCTCTCAGCCTCCCATGAATATCTCCATAGGCTGTGGTGGAATGTGGACTGCCCAGCTCCCAGAGGCACCAGACTACAGAGTGGGCAGTGCCCTTGTGGCTGTTCCACAGAGTGACCTGGGCTTGTGGGATGGACCTGGGCATCTGGCTTGGCCTGGTCCAGCCTCTTTATATATTGTCTTAGATCAGAAGATATTCCTAGGAAGGGCCCTCCCCAGCGCCATTAGTTTTTATTTTACATGGGGGAAGGTGTCAACATTAGTTAGATGCCTGTTGTATGCTAGGAGCTAACAAGGTGCTTTGTGTGTATGTTTATCTTATTAATTCTCCTCCTAGGGCTCTGAAGCTGGCACTCTGTTACCCCACTTTCCAGCCGGGCAAGCTGAGGTTCAGTATGTGTAAGTGGTTCCCCCAAGGTGGGTTCAGCTAGTTAGTGGCAGCGTCCGGACTCAGTAGGTCAACTTGAAAGTCCCAAGAATTTCCATATTACCACAACGCTAAGACTTGGAAAGGCCAAGCAGCCCAGAGATGGAGGTGCCCACCTGGAGCCAGAAGGAAGGACCTGAAAGAGTGCCTTTCCATGTGGATCCCATTATCTCAGAGCTGCAGATGGACTGGTGCCCCTGGGCCCAGGGCCGGCAGCTTGGCATGTAGCTGAATCTCCAGCCCTCTGAGCCTTTCTCTAAGCCCAGAAAAAACTGAATACTTTGCTGCCGACTCTTCTAGAAACCACTGTGGCCAAGGACCCTGGCATAGTCTGTCTTCCTGCTGCTGTGATCAGCATGAGATTGTGTGTTTAGTCCCTGAGTGGACGGCAGGAGAGTCCCAGGCCTGGGCTTCTCAACACTCAACCATGAATTGCTTATGTGTGCACACGTTCTATTTCAGGAGAATGCTTAAGTCTGTCTTGGGTGCAGAATTTGTGCTTGATCCCTCTGTTCTCTATACCAGTATATTTACGCACAATCACAGTTCTGTGTAGGAAATGGGCAATTGGCCATCTCCGCCCCTGGAGCTAATAGAAGGAAGCAGTGGATTTGAGGAAACAAGATAAGCAATAAATTAGAAACTTTCTACCTAACTCTGTGATGTAATTTCCTCCCCTGGCAGATTTATCTCAATTCTGTTCAACTCAGACCACTGTCAGAATGGCTTTTCCCTTCTCATCTTCACACCCATCTGGGTTGGCTGTCAAGGGCATGGGGATCCTGAAGTATTGAAGAGAGTTTGTCTTGGAAGGCAGGGAGCCTGGCTCCTCATTCTGGCCCTGCCGCTCATGGGCTGTATGACTTGGACCTACTCTCTTAACCTCTCTGAGCCTTGGCAGCCTCATGTCTCATATGGAAATTCAGTCGTGATACTTTAAGAGATAGTGCCAGTGCTAGACCCGAGATGATTTCAAGATGCAAGTCTCTGGCATACTGAGCACGACTCCGATTCACTGCTTCCTTGTTAGTAAGATGCTGCATCTTTTTGACTTTTTTTTTCCCCTTTTTTAATTGAAGACACTAAGGCTTAAAATGAAATTAGGAAGCCTTCTTTCTGAATGCAGCGTATCCTTCAAGGATCATGGCTCCATCTGCCTGTCTGTGCACTAATGACTTCAAGAAAGGGGAAGGGAGCTGCCTGGGAGAAAATAGAATCATTTATTTGAAATGTCCCACCCCCTAACTTTCCAAGGGCTCACAGGTGAAGGATGTGGCTTGATCTTCTCGGAACCCACGAGAGAGAAACAAGGCTTGGTCATCTCCAGGTCCCAAGGAGGAACCCAGCACCCAGAGGGCTCAGGCTGTTCCCACAAGCCATGAGCCACTGGATGGCAACCTCTGGACCAGAATGCAGGGGTTTTGACTCCTGATCTTGAGCTTCTCAAACTTGAACGTGCAGGAGGGTCTCTGAAGGCTCTTGTGAATTGTGGGTGCAGGGGATCTGGGGTGAGGCTGGATACTCTGTACTTCTGACAAAGGGCTGGTGATGAGCCCAGCGCCTCTTGCTGGGGCCTGTACCTGGAGTGGCATGGGGCTCCATACATCCAGGAGCCTGGGGTCTTTGCAGCTTGGTCTGGGAAGGGCAGAGCTCTCTACCCTGAGGGAAACCTGTCTCCCCTCAATGACTGATTTTCATGTCTCCTGTCTTCTTTTCTGAGTTTGCTTTCCCCGGAGCCCCTAGGACCCAGACTGGCCCCTCATGGCCTCGCCAGCCCGTCTTCTCTGATTTCATCCTTAAATGATACAGTCGGTTGTGCAGAGGCCCCGCAGCCCCCAAGCCTGCTGCTCTGGGCTCCTGTTCCTGTTCCACAGAGAGTCGACTGCTTGAGTTAGCGCTCCTGAGCAGCCAGCCACCCTGAGTGCTAACCTAATTGATATTTTTAGAGCGGGCTCCATCCGTTATTTACCTCGCAGAGCCGCTCCTTGCTGCTCATCCGGGAGATGCCACCAAAGAGTGTTCTTCCTCAGGCCTGTGCCCCTCGTCTACCCTGTGGTCCTGTCTCCCATGAAGTTGGAGTCCTTTTCCTTGGCACTGAGGATGGACAGTCTCTCTACCCACTTTTGTAGGTCCAGGGGAAACAGAGGCCCAGAGGGGGTGCCGGTTGAGGCCTGGGCAGTGATGAGGCTGAGAAGCAGGTCTCTCAAGCACTTAACCTCCCAGCTGGGCTGGGGAGATGTCAAGAAAGAGGGGTTGGGCTGGGGATGTGGCTCAAGCAGTAGCGCACTCGCCTGGCATGCGTGCGGCCCGGGTTCGATCCTCAGCACCACATACCAACAAAGATGTTGTGTCCGCCGAAAACTAAAAAATAAATATTAAAAATTCTCTCTCTCTAAGAGAAAAAAAAAGAAAGAAAGAAACAGGGGTCTCTGTCCAGGCCACATAGGGCTGGGCACTCTCTGAGCCACAGTTTGGCAAGGTGGTCTGAAGGGAACCCAGGTGACCTAGGTGACCCTCAGGTAGAAGTGAGCTCCTGGCTGTGTTTTTTATTTATGACATTCAGCCAAAAAAAACATACTCTAGAGAATGGGGCCGAGGTCACTTTAGCCATTGGTTTCTGCCACGCCCTTCCCGGCCCAGGGAGACCTTCTGACTGCAGCCCAGGCAAGTGGCCAGAACAACATGGGTTGAGTTTCATCATGGTTTCTCCCACCTCTGGCCAAGGTGTTAATGAGCTGCCCTCTGCCAGGAGGCCTGCGAGAGGCAGCAGCAGTTCTTAGGCCACCCGCAGGAGAAGGGCTCTCTGGGCAGGGTGAGGGGGAGCTTCTGGGCCATCTTTACCACGCTGTGCCTGGGGCCCTGGGACCCAGGGAAGTGACCACTCCACTGATGAACCTTGAGCATCAGATGTGCTCCTGGCCCCAGGCCGATGTGTAGACATTAAAGGGCTCTGGGGAGCCACCAGGACACAGTTCCTTTCTATGGGACTGTAGACCTCTTTCTGGAAAAGCATGCAGTGTCTGTCTGTTAGGAAATAGCAAGAACATGGGTGCATACCCTAGAGCACAAGTCGTGCTTGTTTCTGCGCTGGCCTGTGTGTGCACGTGTGCATAGGCATGTATTGTTCCCATGAGTCTGTGGCATACGGAGGTGTGTGTGTGAGAGCATGCGTGTTTACATGTCTCTGGGATATGTGCTTGTGTGTCTGAGTGCACATTTGTGTGCATGTGAGTAAATGTATCTGAGAGTGTGTTTATGGATCTCTGTGCACACGTGTTTAGGCATGTGTGTGGATATGTATGATGTGTGTTTGCATGTCAGTGTGTATGGATGTATGTTTATGTGGACACGTGTGCACATGTGTAGGTGTGTCAACATGTTTATATGTGCATGCCTGTGTCTGGGTATGTGCTTACAAGTGTGCACATATGTGCCTATGCCAGCATGTGTCTGTCTGCTTGTGTGTAGCTGTGTTTCTGTGTGTGTGCCTGCGTGTGTGTGCATGTGTCTGTGTGAATGTATCTGTGAGTGCTGTGCTTGATGCTGGGCTATCTGAAGTTCCCCCCTCAGTGCTGGGCTGCAGGCCCAGACTGCAAGCTGCTCTGGGGTCTGGCCTCCCTAACTTGGATGGGAAGCAGGATAGGACACGTTACTGGTGGAGTGTTTCTGCTCGAGTCTACCTGAGTGTCCCTCGTGCAGAGGGCACTGGGTGGGACTCATGGGGAAAAGGAAAGGAAGACGAAGCCAACAGGTGGGCTCCAGTTCCTGCTGTGTGCCCTGGGCCCACGCCAGGTGCACGGCAGCCTCTGACATGGGCCAGGCTGGTGTGGTGCAGGGGCGAGCCTTACAGGTGCTGAACTGAGGGCAGGTGGAGGCAGGAGGTCCAGACCTGCTGGTCTGGCCCCAAGCCGAAGGTAGAACAGCCCCTGGAAGTTGACAAGCAGTGGACAGTGGATCTTCCATTGCTGAGTAAGCTGAGCCCCCACCCTCCAACACGGAAGCTCCTTCCACCTAAAGCTGCACTAAACTGAGAACCAGGACCTGGTCTGGTCCTGACTGTGCCCTTGCTGTGGGACCTTGAGAATAGCCACTGGACCTTGCTTCCCTACCTGTTCAACGAAGACCTCGGGTCATCTCCTCCCCTTACCATCCGATTCTGCAGTGGAATATGACAGCCCACTAATGCAGCTTGGGACAGTGTACCCATAGAAGTGTAAGTGGGGAGCTCTGAGGAGGAGCTAGAGAAGGTGGAACTGGAGAAGGTGGAGCTGGAGAAGTCTAGAAAGCATTCTTGAACTTGGCTTTCAAGGATGGCTGGAGGAGGGGAGGCAGAGAAAACTCAAGAGGAACCTGTGAAGCAGAAGAGTGCTACACACTTTCACAAGCATTCATTTAACACTCACTACGGAGCAGGAGTTGTTCTAAGATAGGTGTTTGCAAACCGTAGGCTGCAGGGCCAATATGGCCCACTGCCTGATTTTATAAATAAAACTTTATTGGAACATCCAGGCCTATTTGTTTACCTATTTCCCGCAGCTTCTTTGGTGCTACCAGGGTGGAACTGAGACAGCATGACAGAGACCACGTGGCCTGCAATGCGAATAGCTGCTCTCCAGCTTTTTAGAGGGAAGGCTTGCCATCCCTGCTCTAAGATCTTTGTAAGCATGAACTCGTTCAATTCTCCCAGCAGCCCTGTTGATGAGGTATTGCTGCTGGGCCCGCTTTATAGAGGAGGAAGCTCAGGCTCAGAGATACCAGAATGCTCCTGAGGCCACTGTGTGGGAAGCAGAGATGGGGTGTGGGCCCAGGAAGCCGGGCTCCAGAGCTCATGCTCTGGCTATGCTGAGGAGGTTCTGGGGAGGATCGGACTGAGAAGGGGACTGAGTGAGGGTCTTCAGGGGGCCCCTTCCTTGGCCTTGCCTGGCTTATGATCAAGGTAGTAATATTTCAAGGTCTATTTTAGCAGGTGCCATCAAGGGAATATCTAGGGACCATCTGCCTGATGGGGCAGTTGGCCTTTGATGGTGCCTCCTAAGCTCTCCACCGCTCTTGGAGACAACACCAACATATTAGCCGGGCATTGCTCCCCTGGGCTTCTCCATCAGCATCCCCGGGTTTAGTTTACTGGTCAGTGTCACAGTTGTCACACACTGTGGTCTGGGTCCTAACTGCCTGCTGTCCGTGATCAACGCTTGGAGGGCCTGGCCTGTGTGTCTGCAGCAGTGTGTACTGGCCTCGTGAGAATGGCTTCCAGGAAACTCCAGGGGTTCTTGGGCCACACAACTGTCCTGAAGGGGCTAGTGCAATGCTCGTGTCCAGAGGGGCTTCACTAAGGGCAGGGGGTTAAATCAAGGAGGAGCTGAGATTGCAGCAGAGGCTCTGAACGCCCCGCCCACGTTCCTGGCCCTCTCCATGCCTGCCCCACTCAGCTTCTCCTGTTGTCCGTCCTGCCTTCCCCTCCCCTGGCCAGTGGGAGCCAGGAAGATGGAAGCACTCAGAATGGGGACTCCTGGAGGCAGCTGTCCTCTGCGGGAGAATAAATACCCAGTTCCCACCCTCTGAGGCTGCCCTGCCTCGTGCTGCCCGTGGGACTTTCTGTGAGGGTGGCAGTGATCTGTAGCTTTGTTGCAGCCACCAGACACACAGGGCTACTGAGCTCTGGAGCTGTGGTTAGTGTGACTGGGGACGTGACTTGTTCAGCAGTTTGAGCTGGTGCCTGCCAGGCTGAACAGGGCAGTTCTACCCTGTCTCCCAGAGGTTTGAGGTGAGTGTGAGCCTGAGTTGTCAGCAGGGGTGTCCTGCCCCTTGCCAAGCCCTGTGTGGCCTTCTTGCATTTCATTTTTATTTTCGACTCCCCTGCTGTTTCCTCCGTAAGATTGCCACCCAGCGAGACCATTTATTCAACCCGTATGAAATTTCCATTTTTGAGGTTTAAAAAAAAAATGGTTGGATACCAGTACTTTCATATGATTCAATTTGCATTGAGATCCTCACCACATATCTTCATCCAGTGGGACCCAAGTTTCTTAGGTATTGAGATTTATATGTGTTCTTGTGTTCAAGTTGTGGGAGGGTAGTTGGAATCTACCTGGGTTCTAATCCCAGTTCTGCCTCCATGTGGCTTTGTGGCCTTGGCCACCACTAAACCTCTCTGTGCCTCAGTCCTCAGGGAAGAGAATTCTGCCTGTAACCATGGCTTGGTGCCTACCCTGCCTGCCTTGTAGACGTGTCATAATAAAAATCATGATTTAGTGAAAAAAAAAAAAAGAATGAGTGGAAGGAACCAAGGAGCTCAGAGATGGGACTATTAGTTACAGAACCTGGCATAATGAGGATGTAAGGTGCCCACCTTCATAGACTTCCAGGGGTGTAGTCCCCACTGTACTCGCTACTCATGGTAGTGATGGCTACTCATGGCTGATGGAATCCAGACAGTGCACCTCTCAAGGGAGCATCCAGGAGGAGAGTCCCTCAGATTGTCTTTGCACGATGGAGTCTTTTTGTGGCAGAGGGAGTTTAATAGCGAGCTGGGGCTCCCACCTAGGAATTCTGGGAGGACTCACCTGAGCTGCTGTCCCAGCTGAGTGAGGTCCTTGGGAATGGCTGCTGGGGCTTCACATTTGTTTCCCTCATCCGCAAAAGGCAGCAGACAGCTTATCAAGGTGGGGATTGTGAGGTTTTCACACGGAGCCTTTTTCCCTGGGGTGGAACAGAACAGGCCAGGGCCATTGCCCACACAGGCCTTCCCATGTACCAGAACTTCCTAGGGGCTTGTTTCTTTATCTCAAACAGGCCTTTCCAGGAGCGCAGAGCCCCAGAATGTCCAAGCTGGAGGGAGGCTGACCCTAGGGAAACAGCTCAGGCTGAGAAGTCCGATGGAAGGAGACCAAGTCCACGCGGAGCTGGTTGTAGAGGTGTCAGTAGGAATCAAACATGAAGTAGGAAGCAGAGAGGCGACCCAGAGACCAATGACAGCAGGAGGCTGCTAGCATCCCCAGGACTGAGAGAGGGAGAAGGGCAGAGCTGGTTTCCCAGAGCCCTGCTGGTGGACCCACTTGGTGGAAGCTGGAACTTTGGATGGCCTACTGGGTGGATCAGGCCTGAGGAAAGGACTTCAGGGAGAGCAGGACTCTCAGAGGTGATAGAGCCACTTTCACCTCATGTGAAGATTTACTGTGCACCTACTGTGTGCCAGATGTGCTGATGGCTGAGGATACAGCACTGACCAAGACAGATATGTCCTTGCTGTCATGGAGGTGGAGACAGAATCAGGAAATAAACCAGGGGACAGATGCATGAACAGGACAATTTCTTATCTTGGAGGCCTGACCCAATGCAGAGACAGGGAGAAATACTGTGATTTTTTTTTTTCCTTTTCCCTTCTTCATTCTCTAAGCTTCTACCTGCGTTCCTATTGGCCAGGCCTACCCTATGAGGCTTAGAGCAGGGGATTCTGGGAGTTGTAGTCCACAGAGGAGGGATAAGGACTGGATCTGACAGCAAGCAGGTGAATGGTCAGCAAGGTGGACCTGGAGCCTTTAAATAAGATGCTGTCAGCCTGGGACCTGTATATGAGCTTCTGGGGGTCTGTGTTCCTCAAGAAAATGCAGGTGTATTTTGTGTTTTTGTATACACATGAATTTCTCCGGAAGGAGACTGTATCTGACTTAGGCGGTCAGGTTGGTATGTGTCAACCAAAGATTCAGCACAACTGCTCATCCATCCACCTTGTTTCACCCATGGGAAATATGAAGGTGTAGGAAACAGATATAGTCAGAGTGCCTGTACTCTTGGCCTGGGGTTATTTTGCTGTCTGGCTGTTGTCTTTCACTGTCTGAGCTAAGTGAACCTGTTAGGAAAGTCCTATCTCTGCTCTCGGCCTCTCCAGAGCTCTCTGGCTCAAAGACCTGGGCGGGGTGGGGCTTCCCTTATCTTCCTCTAGCATGCTCCTGGAGCCCTGCTGGGGATTGACCCAGGTCTGTTTGCACTAGCAGCACTCGGGGAAGGCAGGGCTCACCGGGAACCATCCAGGCTCCTTCCTTTAGTCAACATTTACCATGCACCTACTATGTGCCAGGTGTTTTGCCAATTGCCAGGGATACGGCACTGATCAAGATGGACACCACTGCTGTGGTGGAGGCAAGGGCAGAGTCAGAAAATAAACAAATGAGCGAATACATGAATCAGGCAGTATCTGATCGTGGTATGAAGAAGGTAATAGAACAGGGTGATGGGATAGAGTAATGAGGGTAGGATACAGGGGCTACTTTCTATGGAGAAGATCTTTTCCAAAAGAGATCTGAAGAATGTGAGGAATGGGAAGACAACATTTCTTTCCACGACCTTGAGAGAAAGCATGTCAGATGGGGGCAGTTGCCTATGCAAAGGCCCTGGGGCGAGAACAAGGAGAGAAAAGCAAACATAGGTGGCTGAAGCTAAAGGAAGACTCCTGCCTCATAGTCTTTGCTCTTCTAACTGCCTCTGCTCTGCCTCCTGCAGTCTTTTCTTGCTTCAGTAGGGTGAATAGGTGGCAAAGATCCCCTTCTTAAACTGTGTTCCATTTTAATAGGGTGGCTGGCAGGTGGCTGGAAGCTGGCTCTCTGCTTTCTGAAGCCGTGACTGAGTTTTTGCAGTGTTTCTAGAATGCCAGGGGGACAGCAGATTGTTTCTGTTCAGTCCATCAGCTACACAAAAGCCCTGAGATCAAAGAGCATGGGCTTAATTTATTTTGTTTATTTTGCAGAGGAAAGAGCGCTTCCTTGGACCCAGAGCTCTGAAGACCAAAAGCTGAATGGAGAGGGGGAGCCTGGATTAAATGAATGGGCTGGCCAGCTCTGACCCAGTTTCCACCGAGCAGCAGCGGAAGGGGCGGGGGGTGGGGGGAGTTGCATTCTGGCTGCCTCCGCTCTGGCCTAGGGGCCAGGCACTTCCCGGCCTGCCCTGTCGGGGAGCCTGGCCTTCTGCACAAGCCAGGCTTGATGGCCGTGTCCTTGAAGGTGGCTCATGAGGAAGGGGGCACAGGATGTCCACCAGCCTGAGTCCACCCTTAGACCCCTCAGGTCTGCCAGTGGCTGCCCTGGCACCCTGGAGAGTGAGGACAGGTACAGGTTTAGGTGAAGCCCACCTGAATTTTGTAGAAACTCATCAAATGTGGCTGAGTCAGGGTTTGAGGCTGGGGAATCCTTCAGATGATAAAGAAGCACTCAAAGAGGGGATCCCGAGGAAGCCAAGAGCAGGCTGGACAGGGAGGAGACAGGCTTTCCCATTCATCAATGGGTCCAGATGAGTGCTCGGATGGCAGCGAGTGAGCCCTGGACAAGACAGCCTTGGTTCTAGGAGACTTGGGTTCAAGTACTTGGTTTCACCTTTCATTAGCCATGTGACCTGGAGCTGCTGAGTGTCTTTTAGAGCTCTCAGATTTCTCACCTCTGGATGTTATAAGGTTCCAGAGGGACATGGGGTTTAAAAGTGCTGCCTGACAGGTAGTAGACACTCAATGAACATTTCTTTGCTTAAATGAAAGAATGCATGATGACCCAGAAGAGACCAAATCTGGTATGTTAGTCTAGCAATACAGGGCTCCAAGGAAGGGGAATGACTAGGGCAATGACAGAGAAGAAGTTAAAGCAGACTGCAGCCAGATCCCCGTAGGTGTCTACCATCCCCGTGGCTTGACCAACTAACTCTCTCAGGTGCCCTCATTGCAGGAAGATCAGTGGCACTAACTGTAGTTACCCTGGTCCCGTGGGATGGATGGCTGAGGATCATGACCTTGGAATGCTTGGGCCTGTGGATGGGTTTCTTACTCCCCTAGATTGCCTTCAGACAGCAGTGCATCTGAGGACCTTAAAGGGGAACACAGCTCAGGATGGAAGCTGTTAGCCATGACATTTGGAGTCTATGTCAGTCATTAAAGAATTAAATCATTAGTCACCAAATGAAGAAGAAAAGGGTAAAAGCATCCAAAGAAGAGATCACATTCATATGCAGTGACCTCGATGAGTTCTGAACATTGACAGACAGAATCTTATGAATGAGGAATGAAAGTCCTCTAACAGGGCAGGTCAAAAGAGGGTTCAGAGTGGTGGAGACATAATCAACTAAAACTAGTAAGAACCGCTGAAAACAAGCGCAGACTTTTGTAAAATTGTAGTTACAGGGTTAGAAGGGGCATGAGATGGGAAAGTATTGCTGCTTCAGAAAGATGATATTGTTAGCAAGCACAGAAGCAAAATAGAAAGTGGGCATTACTTTATTTTTTTAAACTCTTCTCCACCTTAGTTGATTGTCTAGAATGAAAAAAAAATGCAGAGCAAATCTCTTGCAGGGTTCTGGAGAAGCATTTAAAAATGCGTTTCTGGAGTTGGGTGGTCTTGAAATCACTGCAGATGTGATTGCAGAGTTGGGGGATTTTTAAACTTATCTTTTTCATTATGGATTCAATTTTCCTACTTCTTTGAATGCCTAGTAATTTTTGGGTGGATGCCAGACATTGTGAATTTTACCTTGTTGGGTTCTGGATATTTTAGGACTCCTAAAAATAATCTTGAGCTTATTTTCTGGGTCACGGTTGTTAACGTGGAAACAGTTTGATCCTCTGGGGTCTGGCTTTTAAGTTTTATTAAGTGGCACCAGAGCTGCCTTAATCTAGGACTAATTTCTTTTTTTCTCCCCACTACAGAAGCACTGCTATTCTGAGTACTCTACCTGGTACCTTGTGAACTTGGAGGTTTCCACGCTGGCTAGTGGGAACATGAGCTATTTCTGGCTTTGTGTAGGCTCTGGGGACTGAGCTCTCTGCGGCTTCCTGGTGTTTCTCTCCCCTTCCTTGGGTGGTTTTCACACACGTCTGTGTTGGTAATACTGAGCTGAAGATTCAAAGGGGGAGGGTCCTGCTGTTACTTTCTAGAGTATTCTTTGGTGCCCTGTCCTGTTAGATTCCTTGCCTTCCCTGGAATCCCATCTTCTGAACTCAACGAGGAGAAATCTGGTGGCCCCTTCTCTGCCCTGTGGCCTGGGTGCTATTCCCAGATGGGAAGCTGGGGCCAGTGTCCAGCATTGCTGTCCAGCCCTGACTGATTTCCCATGTCTGAACACGGTTGTTTCACATGCATTCTTTGATTTTCATTGTTTCAGGTGGTTGGATGGATTTGGTCCCTGCTTCTTTTAAGAAGTTTTTGAATAGTGGTATAAAAGGCTTTTTGCCTCTAGTGTTCTGGAACTTCTTATATTTGCTAATGTTTCTTAGTAGGTGTTTGGTCTGGAATTTCCAGTTTGATGGTCTTATCCCTGGAAATATTTTTTGACTGGATTGTTAGGCTGAGTGCTGGGAGCCCATAGCCATGCAAGTGCTGGGCACAGCTGCCAATCTTCCCTGTGTTCAAACAGGTCCAGCTGGGGTCACTGGTTACTACAGAACCGATGTCCACCTGAAGGGCTTCCTTTACTGCCACTCCACTCTGCCTGGAGTCCACAACAGAGTCTTTGCAGTGCACCAGCCTTGCCTCTGTGTCAGGTTCTGTCTTCACAACACTCTTATCACATAGGTGACAACATTCCTGTACTCCACATGGGACATGATGGAACTTTCCCAAACAAATTTAGGGTTTGAGTTTGGGTCTGTCCATCTTTAAATGAACATCTTTATCTGTATCTCTAGAGGGAAGGACCCAAGAGTTGAAATGTGAGCATGAATCAGTCAATTAGAACCAAAAGACAAGGTGCAAGATGAAGGACCCTTCTCCGTGCCTGAATGGAGCTAGGAAAACATCCCCAGAAGCAAGAGAGCTCTTGTGGTGGCTCCCCGTGGGCAGGCACAGGTTTCCCTGATAAGATTTTGCCTTAATGTCCCCCTATCCTCGTTGTACAAAGAACTTTTCTTGGTCCTTTTCTCAAGTGTCTAATTATTCCAGTGGCTGGATACAACCATGTCGCTTAAAAATAGATCATCACCTCCTCTCCTCACCACTATCAATATGTCTTTCATGCTCAATGAAGTGAACCCAATTACTTCATTTTGTAATAAACTCCTGCAAAAGTTAACCCCCTGAGTCCATCTAGAAGAGAGCCCTGGTGGGACCTCAGGTGTGCATTTTGTCCTGGGCTCCTGCCTAACTCTCCTGTTCAAGTGTGACTCCCTCTGTGTGGTTATCCTGCTGGGTCTTGGGTCCTACTTATGGTCTGAGGCATGATGGAGGCGTGGTCAGTCTTACTGCAATTAAACAGGGGAACTTGGACTGCTCTGGGGGGTGGGGTGGGGTGGAGCAAGTGGAATCAGGTAACTGCCTTCTTCCTGTGGCCAGGTTTGGGGGCCCAGGGGTGCGGGCCAGGGCAGGGAATCTAAGGAACTTGTTAGATTTTGTTTAAAAGCACTTTGCTCTTTTGAAATTGCAGCTCATGTCTAAGGCAGTGAAGATCATTAAGCAAATATGGGATCTGCATTTTTATTTTCAACGCTATTAGCAAAGTTGGGCAGAGGGGATGGTCATGGAAAGGAGATTTTAAGTAGGGAGTTTAATCAGAGCAATGGATGTCCTATAGGAAAGCACCCCTGGTGGGCCCCGTTAGGCCTCGTTTCCTATGGATTTATGCATTTCTAATGCATTCTGTGATGATCCACGAATTTGTTTCCAAAGTGTTTGTAATTGAGCTATATACTCTGGGAGGAAAAATACCCAGGCACACAGGTCTGTTGAAACGACGGTGCCCTGACACGGCTTGACTGGCAGCCTCCCCTCCTCAGCAGGAGAGGCAGTTGCTAGAACACGTGGTCTAAGTGCCTGGGCAGGTGCATACCTGGCCTGCATTTGAATACCCCCAGACTTCAACCCAGCTCATGAGCTACTTCCCTGGGAGTGCTCCTTGTGCCCTAGGCTGGCAGGGAGCCCCTCCATCTTTTAGACCCCCTTTGGCCTTTATCTGTATCTCTGGTGTTAGGACTGTGCTCATTTCCTGCCTGATCTTACCTCTTCACCTGTCCAGTGCCTTCCTTGGATATCAGAGTCCAGGTCTAGGTCATCTTTGAGGCCTCTATGGCAGATTCCACATGGGAGATGCCACCTCTCCTTAATGAACAGATCACCTGCAGGAGCTGGACATTCCCGTTTTCATTTGCCCAGTGACCCAGCCAGGGTATGGCTCAGAGTAAAACAGGAGAAAGATTCTTCCCTTTGTAATCCTTGGGTGCCTCTGGGTCAGGTTCCCTTGTATTTCAGGGTCCAGAGATTCTAGCTAAGCCAGTGAGGATTTGAGTCTCTTCTGTGTGCAGCCTCTCATAATGGATCTTAGGTGGCCTCATCGGTCCCCTGCACTACCAGCAATAGGAGCCTCTAGGTGCAACTGAGGAAAGACATGGCTGGTAAAACCTAGTGGGTTTTGATGATAACAAAGTTATGTGTTTATGGTAGAAAACTTGGAAAATAGAAAAAAATCATAAAGTGAAATCTATGTCGTCTGTCATTTTTCAATGCAGGGGTCAGAGGTGGCAGTACATTAGTCTATTGTGAAAAGTTATTCTGAAAACTCGATTGGATCATAATGTACGGCAACTTGAAAGCATTTATTTCTTTCAAAGCAAAATGACACTTGTGATCAACATTTAAATAATTTAGAAAGCTATAACATGAAAAATGAAAACTTTCTGCTCACCCTGACCAACCCTAATCTGTATCTGTATTCTCATGGGGGAAGAGAAAGCTTGTACCAGTATTTATATGCACAAATACTTAGGCTATTTGTTACCTGTTTTTTTTTTTTTTCTTTCCTTTTTCTTCTTTCTGATGCTGGTGACATGCCTGTATCTGAGGTATCCAAGTTCCTACTTTTTACTTTTTAACACTAGAAACTTGTAATTCGTATATCCCCCTGTTGCTACTATTTCGAAGATATTTTCAATAGCATCCCCCCTGTCCATCAAGAGGATGTTCAGTTCTCATCCTCTGGTGTTGGACATTAAGTATCTTTCCAGTTTATTTGCCATTAAAGGCAACACTTTAAGGAAAAGGCACCTTTTTCATAGACTTCCGTCCACCTCTGCTTATCTTTTCAGGATAACTTTCCGGAAATGCACAGATGATAGCAAAGCGCAGAAAGTTTCTGGGGTGGTGGCTGGTAGATATTGTCATAGTATGATATATTTCTTTATAAGATAGGGCCATTTTTCTTGCTCCTAAATTATTTTTTGCTGCTTGGAAGATTTAAAAAGTCATGCAGGAATCCCTGCTCTTGCTAAAATACTCAAACAATATGAAAGTACACAGAGGGAAAAGTAGATGATGTCCCTTCTCAGCTTCATTTCCCTCCTCCGAAATAGCCTTATTTAGAGCCAAACTGGCAGTCACAAATCTGAATCACATTTAGAAGTTGCTGCGGATTGGCCTTGTGATGCTGCATTAGTTACCTACTCACCCGACCTTGATCTCCTCCTCCGTAAAGTGGGTATGTCAACAATAACTCTAGAGGAGGGTCCTTAGGAAGTGGGTGTGGAGAGAGGGCCTGGCCTATGGGGGACACTTGAGTGGCCAGCACTGTTGGTGACTGCCTTTCTCTGTGTCGAGGGCAGTCTGCAGACTCAGGCTGCAATCATGCTGGAAACAACCCCCTTATTCTGATAAATGCTGGCTGTTCTCTGCAGATGGCTTTAGAACTCCAGCTGGCAGCTTCTCAGTGCTGTGAGCTCGTCACATAGGACCCGGCTTTTCCAGCAGTTTGAGGACCTGCCGTGGTCCCTGAGCTTTGGCTGGTGTCCTGGTGTAGATGTCCTTCCTACTTTTTGGGCAGTAAGATCTCATCTCCCCTTTGTGAGGGCGGACACATCTTGGATGACTGTTCCTGAGTTGTTTCACATCAGGGACAGAAGGCTCGGGCAGGAGAAGCCTCAGCTTTGATGGACATTCAGAGTGTCCCCTTGGAACGTCACCCTGCTCAAAATTTTCAGCATGACACTGTAAACCCTGCTATTTATATTGCTCTAAACTCTGTAAACATCTTTAGTAACACTATGCCCTGGGTTGTTTTAACAGCATCTTTAATTATAACCTTTTTAGGATTTACGGTGCTGTCACACTATCCTGATTGAAGTGCCTTGGTAAGCAATGTTGTTTGCACCTGGTGGCAGCATTGCTGCTGAGAAGGTGCCACTAAAACTGACCTTCTTGGAATGAGGACAATGAGGATAGCAAGCCACCGTTCTGGATCCCAGGACCCAACACATCCTGGGGCCAGCACCTCCCTGTGTGGCGAGTAAGTTCTGCGATTCCCAGAGAGCCTGTTCTGGTGACGGCATTTCCATGTCATTGACCCCTTGTCATCAGGTCTCCCTGGTCTGCCACTATGGGTGTGCCAAAAGAGGGATCGGCTGTTCGGTAGCTCAGTCAACAAGAGCAGTGTTAAATGAGTCCCTGGGTTTAACGAAGGCAGATTGAGCATCTTCTGTGGGAGAGGGCTCTTTGGGCAATGGCTGGTTATTGGCTCTTTGGAGGGGTGGGTCACAGGTCCTTCCTCAAAGGTGTGTGGGGCCAGTGCCTCTCCCTGGCTGGCCCATCCTGATGGGGGAGCTTGATGTCCATCTGAATCCTGAAGGACAGGCTGAACTTTGCTGGGCAGGGAGGCCCAGGGGGAACCTGCCTGGTGATCCCGGAAGTGGAGAGAGCAGGTCAGGAGAGCCAGTGTGGAAAGCCAGGCCACCTGGAAGCCTGGTGGAGAGGCCATCCCACGGAGGGACAGCCAGGGCCACCTCTGTGTGACCTTCCCAGTGGGTTTCTTCCCAGCTATGCTCTGCAGCCAACTGTTCTCACCTCCCCAAGTCAGCACACCCAGCCAGGGCTGTGTCTTCCTGTGGGAGCTGGAGTGGCCTTTGCATTGAATAGCTGGGGACATGGTCTGCCAGAGTCTGGATTTCTAAGTCTCGGTTCCTCTCAATGAAGGCTGGGGAAGGGGGACTTCTAAGGCAGATGGCCAGGACCCCAGAATCCCTAGAGCCCAATCACTCATTTCTCTTCACAATCTCTTCTGAGGTGGGCACAGGGGATCTGGATAGAGTATCCCTGAGTCCCAAGCTTGGAGGGGCCACATGAGCCCTCTGACTGGCCCACAGGCCAGAAGCCACCAGTCAGGGGCAGGGAGCAGCTCCTCAGACAGGGTCGTCTGGTCTGCTGGAAGGTGTGTCTCTTCCGATCCCCTAGGAGCTCCAGGGTCTTCACAGACAGAGGCTGACCTGCTTCCCTGGTGGCCCAAACTGTCCTTAGCCAGGTCCTTGGGACACCAGGGGTTCTGGGAGAAGAACCCAGAAACAGAGGTTTTCTTCCTAGAGGTAGGTGACCTGAGTTAGCCTGCTCCCTCCTGACCCCAGTTTTCCACCAGTACCTTCTCTCTCACAGTCGCCCCTGCTCATTTCCCCAACCTCCCGCGTCCCCAGCTCCCCAGCCTGTGCTGCCTCTTGGCCAACGAGAGCCGCCCCTTGAGGACCAGCGCATACAGTTGGATTTCCTCTCCTGTGTCCTCAGAGGCCCTGGCTTGGGTGTCATTGTGGTATTTCAGGATGTGACGAAGCAGGAGAGATAGAGTGACCCTGTAGCCTGTTTGTGGCAGGCCTTGCTGGGCCTTGACTGATGTCTCTGGTGACATCTGTGGACAGTGGGCCGGTTCCTGGAGTGACTGGGTTTCCTGGGATCCCACATCAGCATGCACGGAGCCAGATGGCCGGCTGCTAACTGTGCTAGCCGGTACCTGCACTCGGCCTGGGATCCAGGCTCCTCCTTGGTCCCTCCCTCACCATGCGGGGGACATCCTGCATAGTTCAAATAACAGCTCCTCTGCCCGGATGGTGATGGAAGTGTTTGCAGTTAGTCAGTAGCTCCCCTTAAGGGACCTTGCTGAAAGGTGATCATTCATGAACATGTTTCTGATTACAAGTCAACCATAGGCTGGGGGACCAAGCGTGAGACTTGTGAGACCTTTTTTATATATGTTTTTTGTCATATGTGCTGTGTGTGTGTGTGTGTGTGTGTGAGAGAGAGAGAGAGAGAGAGAGAGAGAGTGCAGGGGAGGATGTGGAAGACCCCAGGGTGGATTATTTCCTTTTAAAATCCCCAGCACCTCTTGACTCACCCATGAGGCCTGCTTCAGCTCTGTGCACCAGCTCCAGGCTGCCAGATAGTATTGGCGTTTGCTTTACAGAAGGCTGAGCTCTTAGTCATGTTTTCTTTTCCTGTGGCTTTCTGAACCCTTCCGGACCTGAACAAAGCTTGCTTTCCACCCCTGAGCCCTGCAGGGGTCCATGCTGTTGTGGGTCCACCCTGTGCACTTTCTGGGCATCTCCTAAGTGCTCACACAACCCCCACTGGGTTGCTTTAGAGACCAGATCTCAGTGTGTCAGGGGCCTTGTTAGTCCTGCCCCTCCTGCCTCCTGGGTGATAGCGAGGTGACACCATTGTTTGCTGTTCAAGTGGGGAAATCCCTCTGTCACCCAGCAGTCCCATCAGTCCTTGTTCATGGTCGGGAGTCAGTAACTCTTGGCAAGAGCGTGTTTTTCGCTTGCTCAGGGTGACCATCCGAAAAGCTGTCCAGCTGCTCCCAGGGCTGGCTGGCCAGGGCAGGGCGCCCTCAGGCTTTGACTGCGTGGAGATCTCTGGGGATGACCTCCAGCACGGTTGGAGCCTGAAGTTGTCCACCAGCTGAGGGCAGCGTCCACCTCCTGGTGCGGGGGACGGCAAGACACAGCACATGGCATCCTGGCATTGTTGAGCTCAGGGACCAGCTGATTGGATCGTGGACATAATGGCCATGTGGCAAATTCAGGGGCTCCAAGTCAGCTGACAGGTGTGGCTTCATTATTAATTCCAATCAAAGTCCTCAGTTGCTATTTCCGGCTCTCGCTGCCTGGCCACCTACACTGCGCTTCATCTGCCTGCAGCTTCTGCCCGAGAGAGAGGAGAGGGCTCTTTCTTCCTCCCCTTCCCACCTGCTGCTCGACGCTGGGGAATGCACTTGGGTGAGACATGGGGTGAGTCTCATGGCTACCCTCTCCCCAGAGCAGGAGCAGCCTGCTGTCCAGCTGGCCCTAGTGAGCAGGCTCTCACTGTGTCCTTGTCACCATTCTAAATCACAGCTTTCAAGTCTCCAAACAGTCCCTGCCCCAAGGCAATTTCATCCCATTTCTCAGAGGAAGAAACTGAGGCTCCCAGAGGTTAAAGGGTGGACAGCGTCCCCCAGCCACTCAGTGGCACAGCTAGGACTTGACCCCCAGCCGCTGATTCCACTGCCATGACCTTCACACAGTGTGGTCCCTCGTGCTGTGGGACTTCACCAGCCTTCCTCTCAGGCTGGCCGTGCCTGACCCTGTCCTCACGGGGTCGCTGTGTCGTCTAGCTCAGCCACGACCCTCCTGTGACTCTGAAATGCCCACAGCGGGGACTTAGAGACGGCTCTGAAGGAGATGGGCAGCTGGACAGACTCCATGCATGCAGGAGCTTCCAGATAAAGGGAAACCTGGGCCTGGACCCCGGGAATGTCCTGGAGTCCTGGGGGGCCACTGAGAAGGCCCTTCCTCTGGGAGGACGTGCTCGGGCTCGTGAGAGGGACAGGAGTCTCCTCCTGGAGGGTCGGCCTGGCCCCTCAGTGGGAGGCTGGGGTCCCCCGGGACTTTGTCTCCTACCTGGCTGCCCCCTCTGTGTGAGCGCGCCTGCCCCGATGGCCTGGCCATCACCACGGTGACGAGCAAACGCCTGGCAGGAAGGGGCTCTTCTGCACTGGCCACCTGTGCAAGGGAGGGCCCCGGGGCCAGGGCCAGGGTGGTGACAGCAGGTGCCAGATGCTTAGGGAAGTGCTTCGGATTCCCACTGGGCAGTGTCAGGGCCCCGGGGGCAAAGGTTGAACGGGCAGGCACCTGTGGCCACCTGAGGTCCTCGGGGTGGAGGGGGAGGAGGAAAGGGGAGAAAGAGCTGCTCTGCCATGTGGGCAGAGCCCCAGGAGAGAGGGCGCTGGTGACACCCTGGGGGAGCACTTGCCGGGCGTGGGGCTGGTGATGACACCCTTCACGGTCTCCCTCTCTCCCTGGATCCTCGGAGCCACGCCGGGAGGGCGGGTCTTCATTGCACCCATGGCAGAGATGAAGAAATGGAGCCTCTGAGCAGTCCGGCGGCTGGCGTCAGGTCTTACCAGTAGTAAAATGGCCGATCCAGGGAGCTGGTGATGTCGGGCTCCTGTGTCTCCACCTCTGGCTCCCTTGTGGGGTGGGAGAACCCTGGAGCTGGGAAAGGGAGGGCATCCAGGCCGGGTACAAAACCTCTGCTCTGCATGGCTCAGAGAGGCCCCTGGGGCAGGAGTGACAGCTGGAGATGGCCAGGTGACAGGTGACGGGCTCCAGGTGGGGAGGGAAGGGGGCCCTTGGGCACCAGGCTTCTCCTGCAGGCCCTGGGCGTGTCCATGAAACTCTCCTGGTTCTGTTCTGATTCTGGGTCTGGAGGAGTTCACCCGGGGGTGGCTGCCGTAGCTGGGGAGCAGGGTGGGGCTGGGTGCAGGCTGCAGGTGTGTGTGTGGGGGGTAGGAACAGCCCCAGGGGACGGCCCTAGGTCTTGACCCCTAGAGAAGGAGACACTGGAGCCGAAGGACCTTTCGAGTCTCCTGGCTGTCTCCTCCCTGAAGCCCACCCCCCTCTAAGGACCGGGAGTGCCCCTGGACACCCCCTGCCTGCGCAGCTTGGGGCGGGGGCCTGCAGGTCCAGCGTGGGTCTGAAGCCACCCAGAGGCTGTCGTGACTCAGGAGGAGGGAGGTGACCCAAGGAGTGAGCAAGTAAAACCCCTGCTTTCTGATTCCGCCAGTGGGGACCCTGTTGGCTGGCGGCACACATCTCAGCCTATTGTCCAGTGCTTCTATTTATAGCCACCAAATAATTAAGCAGATCAGGCCGCCCAGGATCTGCAGGGGCCGCCTGGCTGGTGGGCCATATGGTGAGTCTGCAGGGTCGCCACACAGCTAATGGGAGGGAAGAGGGCAGAGTTCTGGAGAGCCTCTGGTTGATATTCATGCTTCATTTCTTCCCTGTGTGTTTTTGGTCCACCGAAAGATTAAAAATAGCATTTCAAAACAGAATCCTCTTCACTGGATGTGACCCTGGGGGCTTTTTGCATCATGTTTGCTTGGTTCCCTAATATGCTAGTCAGCTTTCCATTGCTGTGACACAATACCTGACATAAACAACTTAGAAGGAGGAAAGGTTTATTTTGGCTCACAGTTTCAGAGGTTTCATGGCTGCTTTGGGCCTGTGGCTAGACGGGACATCTTGGTGGCGGGAACATACGGTGGGAGAACATGTGCATCTTGTGACCTGGCAACAAAGAGAAAGAGAGGAAGGGGTTACAGTCTCTATAGCCCTCCAAGAGCCTGACCCAGTGACCTCACTTTTGCTTACCAGGCCTCATAAAGGCTCCTCTGCCTCCCAGTAGCACTGTAGGCTGGGGACCGAGGCTTTGGCCTATGGGCACTTGGGGGACGTTTGAGATCCAAACGACAGAATGCCATCCTCCAAACGGTCCTGGGAAGAAGGCCACTGAAAACTTCAGGAGTCCACTTCCCCGGTTGCTCCCTGTGGTCCACTGTGACCTTAAGCTCTTGCTTTGTCAGGACCCAAGGCCTCCTTGACCAACACCCCGGATTGTCACTAGCAGACATTTTGGTCATGATACTCCCATGCCCTCACTCGAGCATCTCCACGGCTCCTAGTACTTAGGGTCAAGTCCAACCTCCCGAGCCCACCAGCCTGTACCCTGCTTTCCCAACCCACGTGCAGTCACCGACACAGGCCTGACTGCCTGAATTTTGCTTCTTGTTGGAACAGCCCCTCTGCTTCTCTTTTCCGTTAGAATCTGCTTCCTGGCAAAGGCTAGTTCATGGTCGGCCTTCCTGGCTTCCTCCAGTCTTGAATTATCTTGCAAGGTTTTTTTTTTTTCCGTTTCTCCTCTTCTTTTCCTCTTTGGAGCTTTGTGGCAGTCCGGCCTGGACACTGATTGGGCATTAATCATGCTCTCTCTGGGAGCGTCTTTCCCACCGTTATCTCAAAGAGTTATTTAAATATTTTACCAGCATCTAAGTCACCAGAGCCCTCCTGCCCGACACCTCCCCTGTGTGCTTGGAGGGCAGAGGGGGACGTGGGCTGGCCCTGGGCAGCGCTGCGTGCTGGTCACCTGGAGGGCTCCAGAGCTTGCTTCTGCATGTTGTCCTGCCTTCAGCCGCTCACCAGCCACCAGACTTTGAGAAGATTGGACCGTGTGCCTCCATTTCCTTACCTGTCTAAGGGGATAAGGTCACACCCAGTTCCTAGGGTGGAGGAGGATTGAGTGAGTGAATACATGCAAAGGACTTAGATCAGGGCCTCAGTTTGCCTCCTTCCCCTCACCCAGCGCTGGCCCATTGTCCTGGACCTAGGAGGTGGGCCAGGATTTGCTTGTTCTTTTCATTTGGTGTGGTGCCATTTGCACAGATGAGAAAGCTCTGACCCAGAAAGGGTGGGAGGTTTCTTGAGGTCACACAGCAAGAAATGGTGGAGAGTCTGCAGCAGAAGGACTGAGAGCCTAGTGTGCCCAGGCCCTGGGCCCAAAACTTGTCATTTCCTACGCGGCCCCACTGTGGGGTCTTCAGTTTACACAGGGATAGAAAAAGCTGTTTCTTGTGGCTGAACCACTGTCCCGTGGAGAAGGGGGCCCACATCCTGCAGGACCCCCGGGGACCATTCACATGGCCTTCAGTGGGGATGGCTGGGAGAAGTCACGGTGGGAAAGTTCTCCACATTCCCGCCTCAGTCCTGGGCCAGGTGCTAGAGCGCCTGAGGCTGTGCCCAGCTGAGAACCTCAGGGAGCACTGGGCCAGCAGGGCTTCCAGAGCTCCCACCTGGGCAGGTTGAGGCCTCTGAAGTCAGCAGGGCTGCGGGTGCGCACACCACCTCTCCTGTTGTTCCCTGGCCACTTTCAGAAAGACCAGGGCCTCTGGAGGCATTGGAGATGGCTTGGTCCCCAGGGCCGCCTCTCCCTGCTGTGTGCCACAGCTATTCCAGATCCACATCCCCTTCCCCCCTGCACCCTCCTACCCCGCCCCCATGCACCAGTGGGTTGACCGAGGTGCCCAGCTATTTCCAGCTCAGAAATGGCAACATCTGAGCTCGAAGGTGTCTCCAGGCTGCTTTTCACCAGGAGCCAGAGGGGCAGACTGTGGATGGATTTGTGAGAAGGCAGTACGCTAAATTGGGATGTTTCTGGGTGAACGTAGGTTGTGAGTACAGGTGTTCTCTAGGAAACCCTTTCAACCTCGCTCTATGTTGGGAATCTGTCATGGTACAACATGGCAGGGAGAGGGAGGAGGGCTTGGTAGTTGACTGCCTGAGTAGCCAGTCCTGGCTCTGCCCCTTTCCAGCTGTGTTTCCTTGGACCCATTACTGAACCTCTCTGAGCCTCGGCTTCCTCATCTGTACAAGTGAGGCTAATCCCAGAATGTACCATGGCGGGTAAAATGATGCGTTCCCAGCACGTCTTACGTAAAGACCAGGGCTTGTCTGGTGTTCTCAGTATCCCACTGACAGGCGTCAGTTATTGTTGTTCCCAATGGAGGGCTTTGTTTGATCCTTGAAGAGGCCTCTGCATTAGGTAATTAGAAGGACATAAGTGACCCAGGTAAGGGGGTCTGTCTGAGGTCGTCTGTTTTGTCCTCAGAGCATGATCCTGGCTCCCAGTGCAGGCTGCGGCCCTGGGCCTCTAGACGGTGCACGCAGAACCCCCACCCCCCCAAGCTCTCTGAAACCCAGAGGCCTGATCCCGCCCTGCCTGGGGGCCCTAGGAGATGTTGGAACCGCACAGAACACGGTTTTATGAAATTATTATAAACCAAGTTCCCTTTGGTGGGTTGTTCTGAATTTTCTCCCCATGAATATTCTTATACCTTTCTATTCCAGAATTCCACCTGCTGTAAAACTAGTGTAATAAGAACTTTAAAAAAGACCTTCACAAAAGGCAGCCCTAATCCTACCACCGCAGCAGGCAGCTCTCCTCCTCTTTGATTTCTGAAAACGCTTCCAGTCACAGAAAAGATAATGTTCTAAATCCCGTGCCACTGACTTTTTAAAAATTTTTTACTTTCTTATTCTTTTTAGTTAGACATGACAGTGGAATGTATTTTGACGCATTGTACATACCTGGAGTGTGACTTCCCATTCTTGTGGTTGTGCATGATGTGGAGGTGCACTGGTCGTGTGTTCAGGTATGAACAGAAGAAAGTGATTCATCCTACTGTCTTTCCCCTTCCCGCTCCCCCCTCCCTTCCCTTCATTCCCCTCTGTCTAATCCAATGAACTTCTATTCCCTCCGCCCCTTACTGTGATTCAGCACCCACAATCAGAGAGAACATTTGGCCTTTGTTTGTTTGTTTTTGAGACTGGCTTACTTCGCTTAGCATGACAGTCTCCAGTTCCATTCATTTACCTTCAAATGCCATACTTTTATTCTTCTTTAAGGCTGAGTAATATTCCATTGTGTATATGTACCACATTTTCTTCATCTATTCATCTGTTGAAGGGCACCTAAGCTTAGCTATTGTGAATTGAGCTGCTGTCAACATTGACAAGATATTTTAAGTCAACTTCTTGCCTCCCACCATCCCCTTCTCTCCTCTCTGTCTTGTCCTTTTCAATCCCTTCTTTTCCTACCTGCTATTGGCCAGTAACAAAGAATTTTACCCTTTGTCCTGAGTCTCTCTCTCTCTCTCTCTCTCTCTGGTACTGAGGATGGAGCTCAGGAGCATGCTGCCTCTGACCTACGTCTCCAACCCTTTTTAAAAATGTTGGTCGGAGACAGGGTGTCACTAGGGTGCCCAGGCGGCCATGAGCCTGCCACTCTCCTGCCCGGGTCTCCCTGCCCAGTCGCTGGGCTTACAGGTGTGCGCCACCTCACCTGGCTCGGAGTTTCTCTCTCAACTTGGATCCATTGGCCCCCCAGCCGGCTTGGCAGCAGCCCCGGGTCACCCTAGAGAAGCTCTAGACTCTGCTGTCGGGTGGGCACATAAGTCCCGGATCCTGGGAGGCAGAGGCGGGCCCCAGGCTTCGGAGGTGAGCTGGGAATATGCCCCGTTGGGGTTTCTTTCCATCCACTCAGGGGAGCATTTTGGCTGAAGGAGTGTGTGTGTGTGTGTGTGTGTGTGTGCGTGTGTACATGGTGCACACACACAAAGAAATGATAGGAACAGCCAAGTTATAATAGGTAGGAATTCCCTCCTCTCCAGCCTGGTTCTTTCAGTTTCCTCTTGGTGCCTCTGACCTGTCGTAATTTTACGCTTTGGACAGTCATCTTTATGAAGCTATTTTATACGTTTAAAATTGAAAGGTAATAATTGCACACCTTCATGGGGCGCAGGGTGATAATTCGATGCATGTTTACAACGTGATGATCAAGCACGTAACTAGCTTTTCCATCTTCTGAAACATTTATCATGTCTTTGTGTTGGAAACCTTTGAACTTCTCTCTCCTAGTTCTTCATAAGATTTATAATAAATGGTTGTGACTTGTAGTCACCCTCTTGTGCGGTAGCACATTGCCGTCCTGATGTTCTTAGCATTTATGAACGTTCATTTCAGTAAACCCAGTAGTTGCGCTGTGTGTCGGTGGGGCATAGTTTTGTATCTGGTGATAAAATGCAAATGATATGTCATTAGGAAGGTCATACCAAGTGCTGCTAGAAGCAGCCCTTGCTATGAGTGCTAGTGGCTGTGTGACCTTGGGTGAGTTACTTTACTTCTCTGTTTTCTGTAAATGGAGATTCTTACCCCTCCTGGGAGGATTAATTAAACGAGATACTCTAAGTTGAAGTACTTAGCAAAGGTCTGGCAGCCCAGCCTAGCAAAGCAGGATTCCAGTTCCTTCTGCTTCCTTTCCCTGTAAGTTTTCTTTAGAGCTTGAGAACCTGCCAAGTAGTTAATAATCTGTTAACAAACACTTAAGTGTTCCAGGGAAGCTCAGCCTACAAAGGATTGCTTTTGGAGAGTGAAGAATCTTCTTGTAATGTAAACAGTCAACTTCAACTTAAGTTTTTTAATTTGGTGAGTGTAACTTGTTAGGTTGTCCTAGTTGGGCTTTACCTGGCTTCCAGGGAACACAGGGGCCTGGACTGTGGCCTGTAGTGGCCAGACTTCCTGCTGTGTTGGAAGGGACTCATACAAGCGCCCCCCCCCCACCTTAGCAGGACAGAGGGGACAGGACAGCTGGAGATTCATTCAGGCGTGTTCACAGCTCAGGGGTGCTGTATCTCCACTGGACCTCAACTGACACACCGTCCCCATTTCTTGAGGGCCACTTGTCCAAAGTCCACTGGTGGTCTAAGATCTGTTGTTCAAAGGTGTGTAAAGCCCTCTCCTCTGGGGTGCCAGGTAGATGGAAGGGTCTGGACTCCTATCCTCTCTCTGAGCTTTCCCATCATCTATAACCTGAAGAGGGTAGAGAAGACTCGACCAGAAACTCTGGTCACTGATCCAGTCACCCGACCTGTGTGGTTTTGATTGTTTCTCTTGCCTGTGTTTGATTTTCTTGGACACAAAGTGATCTACTTGGATGCTGAAGGATATATTCAAGTTTGCTCAGGTTTTCTGGTTTCTCCAAGAACAAGGTGCACACCCCTGGGTGTGCCACTCACCTTCCGTGACATGGGTACGAGACCTTGAGGCTGGTCCTTAGTCACTTCCCTCCCAGCCCTTCTGGCTGTCTAGGGGAGACAGTGTCACCTTGTCCTTGTGGGCACCTGTCGACCCTCCCGTCTCCCTTTCAGCAGAGGAAGAGCCCTCCTCAGGGACAGCCCTCACCAGCAAGCAGGGGCACCTCGCTGGGAATTTGTAATCTGCTCCTGCTTGGTGTTGTGTTTATTTTGAAGATTGTCTCCTATTTTTTCACAAGCAAGACCCGTTTTCACCTCTGGCAATGTTACAAAGTCTCATTAAATTGCATTTATTTAACTTAAGAAATGGGCATTCATTCCAAGAAAAAGGCTGAGTAGTTAAAGTGCAGCTGGCGGCAGATAGGGCAGAAGTAGTGCTGGGATGCCTGAGTGACGCCGGACCCCATCCTCTGTTGGGTCCAGAACCTTGACCTTGACTGCATTCCGACCCACTAGAGATAAATAGCAAAGGGGCAGTCTCCACCAGCCAAAGAATTCCTTGCGTGGTACCCCTGTGGGGGGTTTATCCTTGTCTCTCTGTGTCTGGCACATAGACCTTCACATAGTTTCATTCATTCATTCATTTGTTCATTCATTCATGAGACTGGGGGTGGAACCCAGGTCTCCTGCATGTATCACTGAGCCAGCCCCCAGCCCTGCTTAATCGTTAATTTAACACGTTATTTCACACTGTGCTGGGCTGGGGCCCAGTACTGAGAGATGCTGCTCTTGAATGTTTTTAGACAAAAGCATTTGCACTGGGTTTGAGAGGACCCTAAACACTCAGGGTGCACTCCACCCCAGGTGGGAGAGGGCTGGCCGGCCTGGGATGACCACCAGGTGTGTGTGTGTGTGTGTGGGGGGGTGGTGACAGCCGTCTCTAGTGCAAACTGCCTCCCAGTCCTGGTTGCCACCAGGGCCACCCACAGTGTCCAGAATAGGGGACATCCTTGCTGTGGGAGCCTGCTGTTCTTACCTGGCAGAGGCCGGTTCCCTGGTGGCTAGTTCTCCTGGGGAGCCTGGGGCAGAGGGTGGGATGGGTCTTGCTGCAGATGCCAGGAAGGTGCTCGGACCCCTCCAAGCGCTGGCAAGGCCCTTGGGCTGGTTTCATGGGCAGTTGGCAGGTGCCCTGGCTGGAAGCTGGGGAAGCTGGATGGAGGAGGAGGGCCCCGAGGCTGGGGCGTGTTGGTGACTGACAGCGCCCCCTGAGCTTCCCCAGGGAGGGATTCTGTGCCTGGGCGAGGCTCTGGCTGCAGGGGGCCTGGAGCCCTGGGCCTGAGAACAGGGAGCAGCGCTGTTGGATGCCACGCTTTGGACTGGGGACGTCCAAGTCATCTGTCAAAAAATGAAATCACTTGTTTTTTTTTTTTTTTAAACTCAAGTGGTCATGGCCACTGCTTGGTTCTGGAACCCCTCCTCTGTCACCTTCTCGGGGTGTAGTCACAGCTTCTTTCTCATCTGTGAGCAGACATTGAGCCCAAGGCCCAGGCTTTCCTCATCTCTGCTCCTGAGCTGACCTTGACCCCTTCCCTGACCCTAGCCAGTGCCTCGCCTGCTGACCTTCCCTCTGTCCACCCCGGCCTCTCTACTCCTCTGCCTCACCTGGTACAGGATAAGAAAGTCTGTTTTACATTTTACTCGATAATTTTTTCAAAAGCTGAACATCTGATGACAAGTACCTGTATGTGAGTGCGTGAGTGTGCGTATATATATATCTGTTTTGTTTTGCATAGTGTTGATTTCAGTTGTACGAGAATGTCTCAGCCTTAACATGTTAAATGTGGGGCTGAGGTGGGGATCTCTGTGTCCTCTGCTTCCTGGGCCAGCTCTGTGGCTGCCCCCTCCCTTGAGGCTCTACCTGGCCTTCCTCTTCCTGGACTTGGCTGAGGACTCTGTTTTCTCCTTGCTGGTGGAAGGGATCGGACTCCTTCCTGTGAGCCAGCCTCCTCATTTCCACGTGCCCGGGTTCTTGTTGGCGTGACGGTGGCTCCAGAGCTGTCTTCAGAGCCCTTCTACGTGCGGTTCTGTGAGACCCTGGATGGCTGTGTCGAGTTCCACAGTTGTGAAGCAGGGGTGACATCAGGTCTGTGGCTTGCTTTGGATGGATTATTTTTGGAGGGCGTCAGGTTGGAATAAGAGCCACGCGAGCAAAGTCCTTCTCTGTCTTGGTCACTACCTCACACCCTGTGCCTAGATAGTGCCAATGAAAATTGAGGGTGACACTACATCACTACAATCTGGTTGTGTGAGTTTTTTGCAAAGCCATCAGGCAGGAAGGATGAGTTCTTGAGGACACGTTTTTCTGATCCTGAATCTGCCAAATGTAAGAGGCTGGCCTTGTGCCTCTCTGGTCCTGGTTGGGGCATCCCAGCCTTGGGGCCCTTCTCTGTTAGTCTCATGGTGCAGGTGAAGCTGCACATCTCCAGCAGTTGCTGCTCTATCTTTGTATCTGTCTCTGCATTCTTTGGACTGCCTGGTGCCAAGGTAAGCCAGGAGAGGGGCTTCAGCTTTGCCTGACGGCTTGGACCCGTCTCCACTCCTCTATCTTCATCACACCCTCCTGCTTGGAAAGTCCAAGGGGCTCAGAGCAGTCTCTGGGCCTCCATTGCCCCAAGCTGAAACAGCATCCTTGAGATGCCAGAAGCTTCGAGGTCTGATTACATTTCAAAACCCGTGAAAATCGAAGAACGTCACGACATTTAGTTTCCTTGTCATGTTATTATTATAATTTTTAGTTTTGCAATCTAAGAACCAGAGACAATCTATGGCCTCTCCAGTGCCTGGTTTTGACAACTGAGACTCCCCTGGAGATCTAGTGATGAGCCACTGCGTGTTGTCTGGCCCAGAGTGACAGAAATGGGCACCTGGATGCACTGTGTGCAGGGGAGAGGCCCAGCTGTCCGAGCTGCTCCTTGGAGCTGTGTAAGTGCAGAGCTGGACCGAGAACCTGCCCGGGGACCAGAGCTGCTCTCTTACAATGAACAAGGCTCTGCAGCCTGACAAGGCCGGGGTTGACCAGGCCCAGAACAATGACAAGGAAGGCAGAGAGGCGTGGGGAGGCCCCTGGGTTATTGATGATCTGTAAATTCTAACCAGGGCGTGTTGGCGGACGAGGCTCTGACTCCTTGCCTGACAGTTTCTTCCTTCCACCAAAGCTAACTGAGGTCAGCGCTGTGCCTGCCACAGTGCATGGGTGTGTCATATCCATAGAGGTGGTGTCATTTTGTGACTTGGGGAACTGGCACTTAGATTGGCAGGTGACCTATCTGTCCTTGGACGTGGTGTTACACCTTGTCCAGCACCGTGGCGAAGTCTTCAACTGTGTTCACATGCAGTACCCATGCCGGTCGCCTCCTGGTGAACATTCTGATGCTTTCTCCCTAGGTGCCATTTCCAGATGAGTGTTCTGGATGGAGGTGACAGAACCCAGCTGTGACACTGCTGTAGGAGGGTGGTTTCTTGTATCTCGTGTCTTGGGTGATATCCAAATTGGGTAATGGGAGGACGTAGCCTGGGAGCTGGGACACCAGACTTCTAGACCTGGCTCTGCCCTGCCTCTGTTAATGGGACTTAGAGACGTGACTTCTTCTTGCTTTGGTTCATCTGGCCACGGAGGAAGGGGGCCTACCTGCTATATTACAGATAAGATATATCATCACATAGTCTTTGGAACATTATTAGCTTAGAAAGTTGAAAATAGATAATATAATAATAGGGGTCTTATGTTTGGGAAAGTCTGTCAGTTAAACAAAGCCATGAAACAACTTTATTTATATGGCAGACTTTTTCAGGGCCTGGGATATGCTAATTGGGGAAACCACCAAAGGGGGTCGTGGCGTGGAAAGCAGTGAATCCCCCACTTCTTTGGGAATCCTAGATTGACAGTTCTCAACTGATGACCATTTTGCCTCATGAGGGACAGCTGGCCATGTCTGGACCCATTGTAGCTGTCACGATTGGAGGTGGAGGGGTGCTGCTGCAATCTAGGGGATGCTGCTGAACATCCTACCCCACGGAGGACAGCTCTTCATCTAGCCCAAATGCCAGTCATTGCTAGGCTGGGAAACCTGGGTCCAGATAGTCCTAACCCCTTCTCCTCTCAGCTCTGACACTTGGGGCGTGGGTGGCATGGTGACCCTCCCCAACGTGGCATTCCATTTCCACCTGAGGCCTCTGTGGCCTGGAACGACATCGTCTGCAGGAGGCGGGAGCCTTGAGTTCTTTCTAGCTCACCCAGTGGACACGCGCCTTCTTGGCTGAGAGGCCACATACCATGCAGCTGTGTCTTCAGTAACCAGAGCCGGCCCTCCTGGCAGCTCCTGGGCTGGTGGCTGGGGGAGAGGAACATCGAGGCTCCCTTCTCTGGGTCTTGTTTCCACCCCCGGCAGCGAATCTGGGGAGCTCTTTGCTCTGCTGCCTGAGAAACTTGGATTTCCAAGTCCACTGCCTGCCAAGGACGGTTCCCGCAGACGGAGCTGGGCTTCCAGGAAGAGGCTCCGGCTCCCAGAGATTCATCACCCTCACGAAGTGCTCCAGTCCCAGATGGTCTTTCTGCATCCTCCAGGTCCTCCAGCCGCTCAGACTTGCTCTTGACCCTTCCTATCCCCGAACATGTTTTTCCCCAGTCACCGAAACACAATAGGGAATGGAAATTCTAGCAGAGGCTGGAAATTCCCACAGAGCCTGGAATGGCTCCGGAGAGAAAGAGAGAATCTTTTAAATATTTAGTTTATAGTTTTTGGTGGACACAACATCTTTATTTTATTTTTATGTGGTGCTGAGGATCGCGAACCCAGCGCCCCGTGCAGGCCAGGCGAGCGCGCTACCGCTTGAGCCACATCCCCAGCCCCTTGAGTGCTGTCTTGAATCCATCCCATACTGACCCTCCAGCATCTCCATGCTCCAGCGAGGCTTGGCACTGTGGAGGTAGGATCCCAATGACCATCCAGGCCGGGAAGGGCATCCCTGGTGCTTACACGCAGACTTTGGGAAGAGTTACTGGGCACTGGGCTCAGAAATCGTACACATTGGATATTAGACCTGAACTCCCCTAAGAAGAATTTTCCAGGCCATCACCACAACCCATTAATGGATGAAGAAATCAGTTTAGCAGCTTGAAACTGATGTTAAAAACAAAAAATAGAAGATGTCAAAGTATCTCCATTGTAACAGGGCTAAGTATTTTTTCGTGATTCCCATGTTGCAATTGCTTACGTAGTAGGGGTATATAGATCCCCACATGGAATATATTCCTTTTTTCTTGTTTATTTGACACAAAATTGTATTTACTTATGGGATACAGTGTGATGCCTCGATACATGTGTACATTGTATATAATCCAATCAGGGTCATTAGCTTATCAAGCACCTCACGTTTATCATTTCTTTGTAGCAAGAACATCAAAAATCTTTCAGCTATTTAAAATATTCAATGCAATATTGTTATGTATGACCACCCAACTGTGCAATAGAACACCTGAGCCTGTTCTCCCAACCTAAATGAAACTTTGTGCACATTGAGCAATCTCTCTCTAACCACCCCTCCCTTCCCTGGCCCTGGTAACCATGTAACCACTTTCTACCGCCCCGGGCTTAGCTTCTTTAGATTCCACCTATGAGGGAGATCCCGTGGTACTTATCTGTAATAGGCAGTGCCTGTTCTGGATCTGGCGTATTTTATTTAATATTCTCCAGTTCCATCCACATTGTTAGAAATGATAGGATTTCCTTCTTTTTCGTGACTCAATAGTATTTCATTGTGTACAGAGGCTGCATTTTCTTAACCCATTGATTTGTTGATGGACACTCTCTTGATTCCCAGTCTAGCTATTGTGGATATAACATTTATTTCTTCTTTGGGTCAAGGTCACAGAGTTTGTAAATAATGTCCCGAGAGAAGGAGGGAAGCTAGGCTTACAGCCGATCCTGCAGAGGGGGTTTGCAGAGACGGTCCTTCACGGCTTTGCTGGGAATGCATTGGAGAAGGCCAAGGAGCCTGCAGGTCTTGGAGGCTGGTGGGCAAGGATTGGCTGGGCCCCAGGCCCAGCTGCCTTTTAGGTGCTGGGTGCTTCAGATTTGCTCCAGGTAAGGCCCCTGCTGGTCTGAATGTCTTTTCCTTTCCAGTCAGAGACCAGCTCTGTTCAACAAGAGGCTGTAATAGGCAGTGCCTGTTCTTACAACAATAAGGACAGACAGGGCACCATCCCCAAGGTCACCTAATGAACTCCAAGGCACACTGCCTGAGTGCAAATCCCAGCTCAGCCACTTAAAGCTATGTGACCTGGGGCAGTTCACCCAACCTCTCTGCTCTCATTCCTCATCTGTAAAATGGGTATAGCAATAATATACACTGCAGGTTGTTAGGAGGATTAAGTGGGTTTGTGCTTATGCAGTGCTCAGAACACTGCCTAGCAGACAGCCATTATATAAAATCAGTCATATAAACTTGATTTGAGTGCCCAGTGGAAAGCAAGGCATGAAGCAAGTCTTGATGATTATTCCTTTGGTCTTCTCGTCACAGTCATCATTATCTACTGTTTTCTGGGTCGGAAACATGTTCCAGACACTGTGCAGCATCCTTCAAGTAAGTCCTCCAATCCAGAGAAGCAGGAATCACTATACCCATTTTGCAGATGGGGAAATGAATGTTAAAGAGGGATAGAGACAGGCCCAGGCTGTGATCTTGAACCAAACCACACGGTCTGTCTTTGGCCTGCTGCCATGGTTTCTTCTTAACCTGTGGCTGCTTTGGTCCTTTCCTTGTCCTGAGTGGGAAGGGGCATTGTCCTCTCCACCGGACAGAGGGAGGCCCTCCCTGAGCGAGACCCAGGTGTGCACTGTGGAGACCCAGGTTCCCAGTGGCCTGAGGTCTGGGGATGGGTCAGCAGCCTGCTCTGGCCTGAGCTTTGCTCATCTCATCCTCGACCCAAGGCCCCGTCTGGACAGAGAGCTCCATGACCAACACAGGCCCCTCTGGGCACACAGTGTTGTGTTGTCCCATCCGACAGGACTGCAGCCTCTCAGGCAGGATGCGTGGCCCAGCAAAGACCCATGCATTTTTAAACACCGTCTGCCTTTGGAGAAAGGTTTTCAAAAAATGCCGGAATCATTAGTGCTCTGAGTCATCCGACTCTGCACCGGAACCGAGGATCACAGCTCTGTTGTCAGCAGGAGTCCTGCCGCCCCGGGCAGGGAGAGCAGCCCACGCTGCAGCAGGGGACCCAGGACTGACGTTCCAGGGTGAGTGTGGGCTGATTGGCAGTTGACCGACGGAAATCAGCGACAGCAGGAAGGCGGGACCTCTCAGTTAAGGGTGGTCAGACTTCAGCTGCGCCCCGATCGTGTCCAGATCTCACTGTGGACAAATGTGAAAGAAAAGGCAGGGCTGCAGGCCACTGGAGGGTCTGGTCTAGTCAAGGACACACCAGGCTCAGGAGCCTAAATCTGAGTACTGTAGGGCTTGGAGGGGCACCTGCATGCTGGGGAACAGCTTCTTGTGTGAAAACTTGGGTGAAGATAGCCAAGATCTGGCAGTGTGTTTGCATATAACATTTGCTCCTTCTGGAACTGAGTCCCCAGCCATCCAATACTTACCTCCTCATTCATCATGCGTTCAACAGATCCCCACTGTGTACTCGCTCTGGTCCAGGTCCAAAGCCAGGCGGTTGCTTAGTAGCAAACACACGAGCCCACTGTCTCGCCCTGGGCTCAGGGGCTAGCCGGGGATACCAGCATTAAGCAAGTAAACCTGCAGATAGCTATGGAATTCAAGCTGCCTCGAGTGTGATGAAGGAAATGAATGTGTTGCTATGAGAGGAACAAGGGCCCCTAATTTAGACTGAGCCGTGCTATGTGCGTCTGTCAAACCCTGCCCATCCTTCAAGGCTTGCAGAAATATCACCTCCCTCATTAAATCTGCCTGTTCCACAAAGACTGTCTCCTGCCATTTAACAGGTCCTCTGCCACACTCTGTTTTCCTCTCTGCTGTCATACTCTACCTTTATTTAGCTTCATGCACTGTCTTATTTACCCCCTTAGATCTTCAGCTCCTGCATGGATAAGCTGTATGTTTTTGTCTGAGAACCTTCTCTGAGCCCTCTGTCTTTGGGAGGTGCACAGGTGAGTTGTTGAATGAATGAATGAATGGGGGTTGTTCCTAATCCCAGTCCCACCCTCCCGACTGGGACATTCCAGAGCCAGCCTTTTTCTGAGCTTGGCCGCTTACTGACTGTGTGATCAAGGCAGGTCCATTGACCTCTCTGAGCCTCCAAGTCCTCATCTGCAGAATGAGGAAATATTAGAAATGTTGGGAAGGGTTAACACATTGCCTTACTTAGACTCACATGTGGCACATGGTATTTGATGCTAGTAGTGAAGTGTCAGACACATCCACCATCCCTCAAAAGACTTACCAACCTATGACAAGGCATTTATAATTATTTCTATCTTGTAGTTCAGAAACCTGAGCTTTCAAAGACTTTACTACCCTCCCTCAGTTTGCACAGCAAATTAGCTTTTAACATGAAAACAAACACACAAAACAAGGACCATCTGCAAGCCTGGGACTGATTCTTTATGACAGCATGCAGTTCCCTGGGCTCCCTGCATTCTCCTGTCTGGCTGGAGGCTGAGATGTTAGTATTCTGCAGGTCCCCTCTCTGGGCCTGAGACTCACATGCTGTTTCTGGATCGACAACAGGACATTTGAAATTAAATGCCAGCCTTGGGAGGGATGGGGGAAGAAACGCTCAGCTTCTAGGGAGTGTCTGTGCTGTAGCCATTGCCAAGAATCAGACCCTCCACTCATTTCCCAAGGGCTTTGTGGTGGGAGATGGCACTGACCCACTGCTGTAGAAACAAACCCACCCAGGGAACACGTGGAGGGTTTCAGGTTCTCGCAGACGGAATGAGCAGCCGGCCTGGGTTGGCCTGGGTTGGAGAGGCAGCAAGGCATTGATTTGCTTCTGATTTTTCCTTTGTGGGTCTCAGATCTTGAGAATACTGAGTCCCCAACCCCTGGGGTCCCCTTCCTCTCCATCAAGAATGACAAGCTGTGTCCATATTCTCTTTTGGCTCCTTCCTAAGGTATCAGGCCGATAACTCTGTCTGCCTGAGTCTCTTTGGAGAATAAAAATTATACCCCTTATTTTTTTTTTCCAAAAGGAGAGGGGTATAATTTATGACTAAAACCAGGGTGCTCAGGCTGTGAAAATATCTACTGCTTAGCGGGTCCATGTTGATTACAGAAGGCATTTATAGCTCAGACCCAGAGGAGGGGAAGTCATTTCTTTGTCACTGAGAAGCCCCCTTGTGAGTGTGTCCCAGTGAGAAATAGCACCTGTGGGGCCCAGGATGGGGAAAAGCCAAGTCGCCTTAATTTATTCATTGACTTCTCTTTTTTCCTTTTGGACTCAAAAATAATCACATGCATTTTGCCAGAAGCAGCCTCAGGGCATGAATCCTACAAAAAACGTCATGCTAATTAGATCATCTAATTTCCAAGGAGAGACCCTGACACTCCCCAGCTGGCAGTTGATAGGACATCCAGAGAGCTGTGTCCCCTTGCTCCCCTTATCCGGTCACCAGCAAGGATGAGGCCCTGGCCAGAGCCTTGCCTCAGTCCTCAGGCCGGAGCATTGCTTAGAGTTGCTGCAGCAAAGCATTACGAACTAGAAGGCTGAAAACAAGGGAAATGTGTTGTGTCACGATGCTGGGGGCCAGGAGTCTGAGGTCCAGGTGTCTGCAGGGCCATGCTCCCAGAGAAACCTTCCCCTTGTCTCTCCTGTGCTTTGGCTGGTGGCCAGCCATCTTGGGAGTTCCTTGGCTTCCAGCTGTATCATTCCAGTCTCTGACCCTGTGGTCACATGGTCTTCTCCCTGTGTCTGCGTCTTCACATGCTCACCTGCACCATATGTCTGTCTGTCTGTCTGTCTGTCTCTCTCTCTCTCTCTCTCTCTCTCATACTGGGGATTGAACCCAGGGGTGCTTACCCACTGAGCCACATTCCCAGCCCTTTTTACATTTTATTTAGAGACAGGGTCTCACTGCATCGCTTAGGGCTTGCTAAGTTGCTGAGGTTGGTGTTGAATTCCTGATCCTCCTGCCTCAATGACCACCTTCTCTTATAAGGATACCAGTTATACTGGCCCAAGGACTCCTCTTCCTCTAGAGTGTCCTGAACTTGATTACCTCTCCAAAGACCCTCTTTCCATATAAGGACACGCTAGTGGGCACTGGGGGTTAAACTGAAGCATACCTTTTTTTCGGGGGGTGTGTGGGGGGTCATACAATCCACTACAGGAGTGAGCACTGGGAACATAGATCCGGATTTCTTCTGTGATGAGGGGAAATACACAAGTTTGTGTTCTCCTAGAATCAGCTCCTTGGAAGGAAGAGGAAACCCCAGGAAGAGAATTTAGGCCTTGAAAGCCCTTTCTTTCCAGATAAATGTCTCCCAAAAGGGTGTCCAGAAGCATCAGTATTGGCTGCGAACTTACGAGGATACACATTCTTAGGCTTCACCCAGACCTACTGAATCTGAAATTCTGGGGTGAGGACCCATGATCTCTATTTTAGCAAGCCCTCCAGGTGGTTCTGAGGCACACTGCAGTCTGAGAACATTCTTCTAAATTCTTGCTTTTTGTCTTCACTGTGACACTTTTCAATGGGGTTGTCCCTGGATCCTGACTGGATGCTTTGGGTTACAGCAGAAAATTCTTTAGTCAGATGAGTTTGGGCCGCACTGTGTTGGTCCAAGTCAAATTATTTCCTTGTGAGAAGAATCTTCCCCAGCTTTGGATCTGCTTAAGCACTACAGGCTCAGCCCTTCTGGAAAGGGGACTTGTAGCCTTTCTAAACTGCATTTGTGTTGAAAAGAGAACTGTTTCATCTGCAGTACCCCATTGGACTGACGCTCTGCAGAAGGCACACTGGGAAGCGCTGGGCCCGTCCACATGTCATGACATTCAGTGCATTTTTAATGAATCACCTTGTAGGAATCCGACACTGTTCTGGGGAAGGACATAAGTAAATAAGATACTTCTTCTGTCTCTATGAAACTAACAGTCCAGCGCAGGAGATGGCAAACTGTAGGCCAAGAGCCATGTCCCTCCTGCCCTGTGTGTATGGTGCGTGAACTAAGAACGGTTTTTTAAATAGTTACTTGAAAAGAATTTTAAGTGAGGGATATTTCACAAAGAGTGAAGATTCTATGAAATTCAAATCTTGGTGTCCATAAATAAAATGTTATTGGAACACAAGCACACTAATTTGCATACTCATATATTGGCTATGGCCATTTTGCACCACAGTGACAGAGTGGTTGCAGGAGAGACCCTAAAATATTTACTCTGTGGCCCTTTGCAGAAGCAGTTTGCTGACCCTGGTCTATTGAGGTGCAAAGGCACTTCTATTGTTTGGATCTTAAATGTCCCTACTGCTCATGCATTGAAGACTTGGCCCCCAGCCTGTGGCACTTGTAGCAGGTGACAAAACCTCTAATGAAGTAGGACCTAGTAGAAGGAAGTGTGTCCCCTGGAAGGGAACACTGAGACCCTGGCCCCTCTTCCTGTCTCTCTGCTTCCTGGCCACCGTGAAGTGGACAAGCTCCTCTGCCCTGGCTCCCATCATGATGTACTATGCCACCGCAGACACAAAAAAACAGGACCAAGTGACCATGGACTGACACCTCAGAGACCATGAACCCAAATAAACCTTTTCCTTCTTTTAAGTTGATTGTCTCAGGTATTTTTTCACAGTAGTGAAAGCTGACGAATGTAGGCACTGGCCATGTATTTGCAATGGCATGAGCAGTATGAAGGGGAGGGGAAGGGCTTATTGACTGATGGTGGCGGCAGCAGTCACCCCGGTGGTAGAGATTGAGCTAGAATAGTCCTCCTAGAAAAGATCTTCAGGATGCATAGAAAGTCTGGAATAAGGCTGGGTGGAGAAGGTTGTTACCGGCCAAGGAAATGGTACACACAAATCTCTGAGCCCAACAGGAGGACCCTCCGGGAAGGGGTGGAAGCGAGTACCAGTGTAGCCAGAGCCTAGGAAAGTGAGGCAGGGAAGGCTAGTCATGCCGGAGCATCTCTGCAGTTCTTGCTGAGGATTTCGAACTTAAACCTAGGGGCAGTAGGGAGTCACTGAAGACCAAAAACCTGGGGGTCATATGATTGATCTCAACTTTTTTGTGTACTAGGGATTGAGCCTAGGGACACTTAATCACTGAGCCACATCCCCAGCCCTTTTTATTTTTTATTTTGGGGCAGGGTCTAGCTAAATTGTTTAGAAACTCATTAAGGTCCTGAGGCTGGCTTTGAACTTGCGATCCTCCTGCCTCAGCCTCCCAAGCCACTGAGATGATCTAAACTTTGTACGGTTTCTCTGGTTTTGTTGTGGAGGAAGAGTAGGGGACTGGAGTTGAGTGTGAACAGGTGCAAATGATTATAGGGCTCAGTAGCCAACGGGGGACAGGAGGTGGGGTGGATTTGAACTTTGAAGCCTCCTTGTGCTGTGTGCCTTTCCCCCACTGGGTCCTGTGCACCCCTCAACTGATCTGTGCCCTTGACACTGATTCCCTAATAAGCATCCTTTGCTCACTGTGCACCTATGATGTATCCACAGACCTTGTGTTAGAGTCTGTGAAATATAAGAATTACTAAGTCCTGAGCCTGATCTCAGGGTTCAGCTAGGGAATGATGGAGACAGCCACGGGACTTAAATATGACAAGGGCTGATAACTGAGGAGGGAACGTACTCAGAGAGGACTGAGTCAAACACCCTTGGGAGACACTGATTCTCAGGCAGTGATCTGGAGAGGCTTCCTGGCGGAGGTGACTATTTCAGGCAATATTTTAGACTTGGAAAGGAGAGGACAGTAATTCATCCAACAGGAGCCAAATGATGGACTTGTGACCGGGAATGGAGGGTCAGGGGAGGGCTGGGGGTGCCCTGGGCCTGGGGAGGGAGGTGGAGAGTTGGTCCTGGGGTTCCTGTACATGGTTGGGAAATGTGATCCAGACAACTTAATCCAAGCTGGGATGAGGCTCTGTGTAACCCCCAGGAGTGGTTCGGCAAGACGGCAGGGGGCTGACGCTCTGTCACAGCCAGGGCCCAGCCTGCCTCTTTCCACAACCTCGCACGACAGGTACAATCCATGAATCACCTCCTCCTCCCCGGGACCCCGCTTATAGACTTTGCCCTTAACTCCAGCCAGTAACAAACTCTTGTCCCCGGAAGTCCCCTGGGCTTTCTCGTCTATTGATCTATGACTAGTTCTCATCGCCTTTGACCTCTCCAATTTCCTCTTGGCTGGCGTCCTGGCCCTGGCCATGCCCGGCGTCCACGCCTGTTACTGAGGTTTGCCCGTTCTTGGTCCTGCTCTCCAGGGCTGTGACACAGGGTTTATTGCAGTCTGAGCCTTCCGTCGTGCACCAGAAGGAACTTAATAAATCCTGGTCATGGGGATGGGGCCCTTAAGAGCAGTTTAACCAATTAATTTTTTAAAGTCTTTAAAATAGTGAAATGAAACAGATACACCAAAAAGAACATTTTAAAAGTACAAAATTAATAACTATGAGAAAAATCTATGTCATTTAACAAATGGGTCAAAAAATAGAATATAGTCAGTCCTCTTTTTTTGTGGGTTCAGTGAACCACAGATAGGAAATATTTGAAAAAAACCCTTGCAGCTGTACAAAACATACACAGATTTTTTTTCTTGTCACTATTTCATATATTGTACTGTATAACAGTTATTTACATGGTGTTTGCATTGTATATTAAAGTAATCTAAAGATGATTCAAATTATAGTGTGAGTAGTCCATTTCTGTTTTATAACAAAATATCTGAGGCTGGGTGCTTTATAAGGAAAAGAGGTTTATTGAGCTCACCATTCTGGAGATTCAAGAGTATGGTGCCAGCATCTGCTCAGTTCTGATGAGGACTCCCCGACAGTGCCAAAACATGACACGGCAGCAAGATCTCCTACCAGGGGAGATCACACAATGAGACAGGAAGCCAGCAAAGGATACAGGGCCAGGCTTGCTCCTTTAGCATATTTCACTCAAAGACCAGCTTCAGTTCCTTCCAAGGGCAGGTCCCCTGTGACCTAACCATCTTGCACTGGGACCCACCTCTTAAAGGTCCCCACTTTGACACAGCCACACTGAGGACCAAGCGTCCCACTTGTGAACTTTTGAGAGAAAAAAACCTTAGCAGGACTTGAGCATCTGTGGGTTTTGATATCCAGGGTGTGTAGGGGGAACCAGTCTGGTGGGGATACCATGGGAGGATTGTATTCATGTTGCTTCCAGAGGCTTCCTCTTATCTGCCTGCTCACCTTTGAGATCTCAAAAAAAAAAAAAAGAAATCTTAGTAATAACTCTCTCTGCCTAGCCATGGAACCAGCTGCAGAAGAAAAAGAGACTTGGGCTCAGGCAACAATCTGACTTTTTTTTTCTGAGCTGCCCACACAGAGGAGGTCCTTCCAGCACCAGGGTTGGATAGACAGTTGTTATGGAAACATGGGACTTTCAGGGTGCTGGCTCAGGTGATGTCCACAGGGCTCAGACAGGGCCCTCGTCCTACAGGGGGCTCTCCTCTCATTGCAGCTGTCCTCCTGGGCTGTGTCACCCCTGTGCCCACCTGCGGGGCTCACTGCGGCACAGCAAACTGAGCACTGATAGAGGGAGATGGGTTTCTCTTTATCCAGGGGAGACTGCAGGTCTTCAGCCAGGAATGTGGCAGAACCAGCGGTTCAGTAATAATTCATTAGTAACCTAGACATTCAGGCTTCAGACAGTTTTGCAATTTTCTGGGCTGCCCTCTGGTTCGTCTGTATTTGTAGAAGGAGGATGGTGTGTGTAGGAATGAGAGGGAAACAAGTCCCATGGCTAGAGAAGGCTGAAGTCTCGCCCTCTCTTCCAGGAGAAAGGTGTGTGCGTGTGTGTGCGTGTGTTTGTGTGCGCACGCATGCATGCGTGCATGCTTGCGTGTGCATGCTTTTCAAGATGCAATTATCGAATCACTTCTACCAGTAGCTCTTCAATTATTTATACCAGGAGCATTGCCACCAGATTTGCAAATTCAGAAAATAATGGGGCAGAGATGCCGGGCAGAGGAAGCCCTATGTGTGCGAGCATGTGGGCAAGACCTTTGGTTTCCTGTTGGCTCCTGTCCTCTGTCTGACTTCATCCGAGCACTGGACCTGCCCTTTGTCAAGTGTGTGCTCCTGACTGAGGTCTGGAGCCTGGGGAAGGGCGTGGGTGCTCGGGGTGTCGCGAGCAAATGTCTGCAGACTCCTGGTCAGCTCTGTCTGGGTGGAAAACCTCATCGGAGGCCAGGCTGAATCACACCAGTTTCTAAGACATTCTTCAACCATGTTAGGCAAGAGTCCCCCGCCGACAGGCTGGGGTAGAAGGAAACCTGATATAATTTTGGAAAAGCCTTCTTAGAGAAAGGAGGTTCTCACAGCTGCCGAGTCTCTTCCCCACAGCTTGGGTAGGGAGATCCTGGGCCAGTGGGGATGATTGATGGACTTGGTACCAAGGAGGGAGCCAGGGTTTTGCGTGGCTGGAATGATTGCCTTTCCTGACTCCCATCAGTGATCCGGAAGGAAAAGGAGAAGGAGCCTTCTGAACCCCACAACAATGGAGAGCCCCTCTCCTCTGCCCTCACTGTTAAGTTACTGTTTTGATTCCTCATCAGCAGCTGGTCAGGACACTCTTAGTTGGTCTGCTCTGTTGGAAACCTAGATCCAAGCTGGGATGTGTGGGATCCTGGAGCACAGGCAGCTGAGCTTTCTGAACTCAGCCAAGAGGGTCCAAGAAACAGAAGCTCTGGAGACTTTGAAGGTCTGAGCTCCGGCCTCCTGCTGCCTGGGCTGCATTGTTTTGGAGCAGTGGGTCCTGACTGCCTCTGTATGTCCAGTAAACCTGCCATTTTTCTGCCTCCCGAGGTCCTGTCTTGCTAGGCCTTGGTTTCCCAGATGGAGGTCATGTTACACGTCAAGGAGGGCAGTCCAGCCAGCTAATTACGACAGCTCTTCTGTCCTGAAGCCAAACTCCATCCAAGTTCAGCAAATGGAAGAGGCAGAAAAAATGTTCAGCCGGTGAGGTCCATAGGCGCATACTGGACTAGGTCCTAAATCATGGTGGAAATTTTCCTGGAACCAAATGATTCCTTTTGTAAACAAGAACATTCATCTTTCTTTGACGGACGTGTCTGGTCAGGCATGTGCCTCTCGGAAGCCCCATGACATCTGATCTTGCTCGGGAGTTGGGGTTTGTATTTGAAAACGTAGCTGCCCAGAAAGAGCATCTGCAGAGCCAGGCCCCGGGTCAGGCTGCCAGTTGTGCAGAGTGGCCTGGTTTAACCAGATGTTCACCTCTGGGGCGGCATTTGCTTTTCTAGTGCCTGTGAGCAGGATTTTAACTCACTCAGTTGGTGCATATCTATTAATCACATGGCTGTATGCCAGACACTTTGGGTATGAAAGGATTAGGCCTCTCCCTCGAGAAACTTCCAGGCTAATGAGGCTGATATGACATGCATGTATAAAAAGACTACCAAGGCATCCAGCCCCTGTCTATCTGGTGTTGAGATAGGGAGTGGATTTGGGTATGGAGGTAAGACATAGAGCTGCGGTGGATGTGGCCCAGGGGGATGACTTTACCAGATCCCTTGTATTCGACCAGGGAGGATGAAGATGGTGCATCTCAAGATGCAGAGGGCATCTCAAGGAGAGTGAAGGCCAGCACAGAGGTCTGGAGGTCAGGAGAACTGAACCAGGTCTGAGGAGTCTGATAGTAGAGTCTGCCAGCAGGGAGCCAGGAGGGCAGCAGGTGGGCCTGGGCCGGAGCCCTTGAAGACCAGACCCTGAGCACCTTGAGACCTGTTTTTTGGACAGCGTGGCTTTGGCAGGACTTGGAGATTCCAGAGAATATGAGCAAAGAGTGAAAACACAGAACATACAGCAGGGTTTATTCAGTCATCAACCTACGATGGAGGGGTGTCGCCAACCATGCCTACTGTGCGCCAGGCACTGTCCTGGGCTCTGAACACACACACATGTGATGGAGGGCAAGAGCCGTGACCAGCGCAGCCGGGGGAGGAGGTGGAAGTGTTCCATCTGGTTTGGGGCAGTGGCTGGGAATTAGGTTGTTCATGAGTTCCTCATCTTTCTCTCCACGTTGCTTCTGTCTGTTGACTTGGAGGATAATATGCAACCGCAAGCCGTTCATCTGACTTATTGTCTGCTGCTGAAGTTTTTCCTCCCAGTTGCCCCCTGAATGGTGGCTTGGGGCCATGGGGATAGTGGCATTATTTTCAGGGATGTTATTTTAGCTCTGCACATTTCCTGAGGTAGTGATAGAGAGGGCATGAGATGCCAGGAATTCAGGGCCCTGAGCTCTACAAGGGTGTCCCTTTCCCCTGCCTGTGGGCTGGTATTGCCAACTCTTGGAGCCCTGAGGGCCTGTATCCCTGGCCCTGGATGATGTGACAGACCAAGTTGGGGCTCCATGTAGGGGACATGGCCAGGATGAGGGTGGTGTCTTGGGTCCTTACCTTTCCCATCTGTCAAGGGCGGCATTTGGATGAGGTGAGTGTTCTCTGGACTTTTCCTGGGACAGTCAATTAAACTTTAAAAAACAGAGAGCGTATCACAGGGCTGCCAGCTTTTTATTTTGACAAGCAAGGACATAAAAAAGAAACTGTCAAATGCCAACTCAGCCATCATTGTCATTTCCTTCAAAGGGCATGTTAATACCCAACAAAGGAGTGACGACGGAATGTCAAAAGAAAAGGACAGTGCTTCCTGGGAGAGAATGCTGCCTTCTCTCACTGGCTCACCCCACGCTCTCCACTGTGCAGACTCCACCCTGGAGCAGCTCTGCTCCATGACCATGTGGGTCCCGGGAAGCCACAGAGGACCTGCGAGGCCACCTGCAGGGCTCTCTGCTGTGGAGAGGGAGGCCCCTTGTGGGCCCCATCCTCCATGTCCCCCAGGAGGACTTGGGCCCTCCTCCCTCTCTCCCTGACCCCTTGCCCGGCCTCTGGCCATCTGTCCTGGGGTTGCTTTTCAGGAGCTGGGAGAAAGCAGGAGCCATGGAGGAGCTGAGGCCTCAATGCCCGGATGAGCGACTCCCTCCAACACCCCTGCTCCTGTCTTTCAGTCACACAGGGTTGTCCTCCAGCCACGTTCACATCCTTCTTTTGTCTTTTCTCCCCATTAACTTAGGTCATGGAAGTTAACTTGACCGTGGGGCAGAGATTTCTGCTTTCCTCATGAACATGTGGGTCTGGGACTTCCTGTGGCTCTCAGAGATCCATACCCAGTCGGTTTTGCCTGGAAACCAAATTTGGCCACTCCTTTGCCAAAGTGGACGGAGATCAGGTTTGCTATCAGCAGAATATGGGTTCCCACATCCTGGTGGGCAGGGCGTTGCCCAAGGTCATTGCCTTGTCTGGTATTAAACTAGTAACAATGGTGGATTGTTGAGAGCCACAGCCAAAGGGGCCCCAACAAACTTCCAGCTGCCGGCTGATGATTGGCTCACAGCTGCCCCAGCAACATCTAGCTGATTGGCTCCTCTGCGGTCATGTTCATTGGGCTGTTTCCCTGCCCTTCAGACTGCCAGCTGATGATTGGCTCACAGCGGCCCCAGCAACATCTAGCTGATTGGCTCCTCTGCGGTCATGTTCATTGGGCTGTTTCCCTGCCCTTCAGACTACGGAACTGCTCATTGGGGGACTTCTTTGGCTCCGCCCACGCGACCTAGCCAATCGGCCTCAAGAGCAGGAGGATTGTGGGAGGTGGTTGTTGGTGTGGGGGTGAGAGGCTTGTGGAAGCCGGTGGTGGCAGTTGGGCTCTGAGGGTTTTTCCTGAGGAGCTGTTTTGCTTGGCGTTTGTAGTTCTAAAAATAAAGTTAGTTTCTTTTGACAAGTGGCTCCTGAATTGTGCCCAGCCAGACTGCGGCAGTGGATGTGTATAGGTCCCCTCATCATGATATTTTTTTTTAATATCATCATGATTGATTCTCATAGGTACCATGTGAGGAAGGTATTTTTAAGCCTATTTTGTCAGTGAGGAAACTGAGGCTAGGAGGGGACTGGAGTGACTTGCCCATGATGTCACAGCTAAGGTAAGGGGTGGTCAGGAGTCACATTAGGCACATTCAGACGTGCATGGCTTTCCCACACTTCTTCATGCCATCTCTCTCATCCCTAGGGGACTCGATGGCAGTCTCTTTTATGAACAGCTTGTTCTTCTTTGAAAGTGTCCCCATCTTCCTATGATCCTTGGCTTCTCCTTTCTAAAGGGTTGTTTTAAGGCCTGTTGCATCCCTGACTTCTGTGATTCTGTGACTCTGTGATTTATGCCATTAAATTTTTTTTTATTGTTTTGGAAGGGGTTGTGTGAAGTCCCTGGAACAGGACACCCTGCTGTGTGGCATTCCCGGGGCCTCTGTGGGATTTGTAATGCCACCGCACTAGCCACAGACCTGCAGAGAGCCTCATGCCTCCGTTGCTTTTCTTTAAAATGGGGATAGCAGTGCTAACTCACAATATTATTAACAGTATTCCTTGAGATGACACAAGGCATTTCAAGTATCCTATCCTTTTTAATCCTTCTGAACTTCTGGCTCTGCCTCAGTCTTGCCTCATATGATTTTGACTCATTCCTCAGCTGGAAAATGAATGTGATTTTTGTCTTCCAGCCAGATCTCTTTGATGGCTTCTTGTCTGGGCCTTTTTGAGTCATTCTTCTGGTGCAAGGTGGGTTGCCTCCCCATCCCTGCAGGATAACCGACTGTCCTGGACCTGGCCTTGGGCACCTGGCTGAGGAGTTATGGCTGAGGTCTCTGCTGAGCCAAGTCTAAGTCTCTGAAAGTGACTCTGGATTGTCACTCATGTTTTCCCATCTCATTAGCTAACTGAAAGAGGAGGTGATTATTTTGCAAATGAGATGTATTGACCAAGATGTATGCATTTGCCCTGAAAGTTTGGGAACTGACTTGTTAATTTTAAGCAGCCCATGTGGCCCTTGGGAATCATGTCTGATATCTAATGGGTCACTCTATTTCCAGGATGGACCCTTCTCTCCTAGGCCATTTCTCCAACTTTCTTTCTACTCACGGTTGACTATAAGCCAATTTAGATGACTATATTACAGACTTTTTTTATTATTTAGAAGCCATAGGATGGACTGTTTCAGTTATAGTAACAAAGAGTACTTTTTTTGTGTGGGGGGGTATTAGAGATTAAACTCAGGGGTACTCGGCCACTGAGCCCCAGCTCAAGCCCTATTTTGTATTTTATTTAGAAACAGGGTCTCACTGAGTTGCTTAGAGCCTTACTTTTGCTGAGGCTGGCTTTGAACTCACAATCCTCCTGCCTCAGGCTCCTGAGCCACTGGGATTATAGGCATGCACCACTGTACCAGGCACAAACAGTATTTTATAGGACAACCTGGCTCTTCTTCTGTGCATCGTGCCTATCTGAGGCAGCATGGAATAGAAAGAAAATCATGGCCTCTGTCTAGACCAAGAATAGGCCGGATTCCATTGAAAAGAAGGGTATGAACTTGGAAAATTACCCCACCTTCCCCAGCCTGATGCATTCCTGCTATACTGGCTCCTCATGAGGATTAAATGAATTGATGTAAAGGAACTCAATAGTCAAGGTGGTCCCTAGATACAGGACCAGCCCTGCCCTGGGTCCTCAGCAGACTGCAGAGCCCTTTAGAGATGACTCTCAGAAGAGCCAGAAGGATGCCTACCTTCCCCTAACATTTCCCCAGCAAGGGAAATGGCATCTGGCTGATTGCCCAGGTCACAGAGCTGATCCACGTGAGTGCACAGGGAGGGATTCAGAGTCCATGCCTCAAGGTCAGGCCAATTCAGAGATGGACAGAACCCCAGGGAGCCTCAATACAGCTTCTCCAATTCTGAGACAAGGAAACTGGAGGCACAGAGATGCTGCGGACTTGTTAAAGGTCACCTGGCCTTTCTCCATTGTCACCTTTTTATACCACAAAGACTTTTGTAGTACAGTTGTTCACACAGAGCACACGTGTGCTTCTAAGAAAGAAGCTGCCCAGTGCGCCTGGTATGCGGTGGCTGGAGACACTTGTCAGGACGAAGCTGCTTAGGAGCAGCAGAGACACCGGGTACACTCATCCAGAGCAGTGGGCTTTGTCTGAGCTCCTTTGTAAGCTCCTGTGGTCTGAATCTGTGGACAGTGTCCCCATCCCTAGAGATGTGGCCCATAGCTAGCAAGCAGAGTGTTTGCTGGATGATTTCATCCTATATCCATGTCTGAGTCCCCTGCTGCTTCAGGTCCTGGGGCTGCATAGGGAAGCCAGCACATGCACAGGAAGCTCTGAACAGACAGGAAGAGGCTGGATGGTGGAGCTCCCCAAGGGCACAGAGGAACTCTGCCATCTGCACCCTCCAGCTCAGAGAGGAACCTGAGTCCCCCTGTGCCCTATTTTCCTGTCCTGGAATCTCTCAGTGACTACCTCCTTCTTCCCTTCCATTCACAGAACTCTAGCTACGAAAATCCCAGCTGGCCGGGCCCACATTTTGCTTTATTTGCTTGAGCCGCTTTAGGTAATCTGCCTAATCCCCTAATATGCAGGATTATTGGTACCTGGGAGAATGCCCACAGCTGGCCGCCCACCCAGGAGGTGAAAGAGGCTGCTGGGGGGGGGGTCTCCCCTTCATCAGTTTGTCAGAGATGCAGGTGTCTCGAAGACCCTTCCCCAGCATCCAGGCCCAGAAAACCTGAGGCAAGAGGATCAGGACAGGGGCTTGGAAGCCCCAGGTGACTATAAGGTGTTGAAGTTCATGTAATTCTGGGTCTTCTTAGGCCCAACTGTGCTATAGGATGCAATAAGCACCATCCTGAAATAAAGCTAAAATAGGACTATAGATTTTTTACTCAAGGAATTTCAACCTTTTTCTCCCAGGAAATCCCTTCACCCAGATGCAGCATAACCTCAGCCCTTAGTAGGGGAAACTGCTGTAGGCAGAAGTTTTCGTTTTCTCCAAGGCTGGGCCTTGCTTCTGCTGCCCTCCTGTCGTGATCCTTCTGGGCACCTTGCAGGAGGCTGGGCTCCCTGGAATAGAAAGCTGTGATTTACCTCACTGCTGTCTCTTGTTTCCCATATGGGGACTCTGCTCAGAGAGGTTAAGTCCCTGGCTGAGGCCACACAGAATTGAATGTGGGCCTTCTAATTTCAGGTCCAGAACCCTTCACCCTGCCACCATCCCTCTGGCAAGAGAGCACGTTCTTCTGCTTTGCACCCAGCTGAGGGCAGCTGTGTGCTCGATGCGGGTTCATTTTTGACCAGGAGAGGAGCAAGGCAAGGCAGGGGAGTGGCCAGTGGGTGGAGGTAGGGAGGTCCAGGAGATGAAGTGAATAACTCAGAACAGGGCCTGTCGATGCATGCTCGTGACAAATGGCTTTCTGATGTCAACCTGGAAAGTTTGAGGACAAATTGGGACTGTGAGATACAGGGAGAGAACTTATGGGAGTTCCTTCCTTCTCCCTTCCTTCCTCCTACAGCCTTCTGAGATGGAGCATCCTGGGTATCTGCCAGGGTGCCAGGGCCCTGGGCAGAGGATCCAGCATGGGAGATCCTCTCCTCTGGTCTCAGAGGGAATAGGAGAGGTGGTTTCCTGCCAGACTGGATCCCGCTCAGATCCCCAGCCCCAACTCGGGTGCCTCAGAGCCTGTAGGCAGGGCTCAGCCAAGAGGGACTTAGGAAGCAGCCCAGTGCCTGGACCCCTGGGCAGAGCAGCAGGTGTTAAGCCCTGTGAGGGTGCAGAGGGAGAGGAGGAAGCCACGTCTGTCTTCTCCTCCTGTGGCTTCTGCATAGAGAACCTCAGCTCTTAGCCAGGGGCTTTGCAACCTGTCAGCTTGGACACCTTCATCTCCAATTCCACACTCTGTTCCTTGAGGGATGATGATTCATGGTTCTGGACAGAGAAAGGAACCAAGTACCTCTGTCCTTGATTTAGCTGCCCTCTGAAGGCACAGGGACCTTAAAGAAGGGTCGCTGCAGTACACACAGTACCAGAAGTGGGGTGAAGTGAGTATTCACGATGATGATAAACTTTTCCTGGATACTTGGCACCAGTCAGTCATCCTCCCATGCATCCCATTTTCTCCTCACTCTGCCCCTGGGAGGGTGGCAGGGCAGGTACTCACTCATCCCTTTGTGGCATCCGACAGCTGGATTTACATTTCAGCTGTCTTCTTCAGCCAGCTGCTTAACTCACCATCTGTCAAACGGAGGGCATTGGCACCTCCTCACAGGGTTATGCTAAGAAGTGGGAGCCATTGTTCTTCTTATTATACTGTCTAGATTTTGTGCATGCCTAAAATTGGCTCCCCATTGGTTGCAGCTCTCCTCCCGCCTCCTTCCCACTAAAATATATCAATTACTGTCTGTGAGCTCATGGTGTTTCAATACAGAAGGAAAAATAAATAAATAAAAGATTAAGTAAGGTGTGTAGGCTTCCAGATGGTGGTAGGGTTGCTCTGGAGAGGAAGAGGACCTGGACAGGGAGTGGTCCGGATGGGGCGGACGTCACTTCCAACAGGGTGATCAGGGAAGGGCTCAAGGATAAAGTGAGGGTTTGAACAGGGGCCAAGGGAGCAGCCATGCGGAAACCTGGGGGCCAGGGAGCGGCCAGTGCAAACAGCCTGAAGACTGTCCAGGGTGGGCCTGAAATGTTCTGGCTATTCCAGGAGGCCCCTGAGGCTGGAGTGGTGAGTGAGTTGAGGACAGGCAGGAGTGGGGACAGATCAGGAGGGTGGGCTGTGAGAGGACTGTGTGGTCCTCTGAGTGGGAGGGGAAGCCACAGGAGGGTATAGGACGCAGTAGTGACCTAGTGTGGCCTGTGTTTTAAAAGAGTTTTCTCCCACCAGGTGAGGGAGGTGCACGCCTGTAATCCCAGCTACTTGGGAGGCTGAGTCAGGAGAATCGAAAGTTTAGAAACCAGCCCGGGCAACTTAGAGAGGCCCTGTCTCAAAATAAAATTTTTAAAAGGACTGGGCATGTGGCTCAGTGGTAGCGTGCTTGCGTAGCATGCTGGACGCTCTGGGTTTGACCCAGTACTGCAACAAACAAAAAAACAATGAAGAAAAAGAAAAAGAAACAAACAAAAAAAGTCTTCTCCCTCCCCGATGGCCATTGCCTGAACAACTGCCCAGATCTTGGATGAGGAGCTGATCTGTGTCCACAGATTCGAGGTGTCATTAAACCCAGACACACTTGAGTTTTACTTCCAGGTAACCCTCAGCAATCAGCAGGAGGGGACTCCGGAGTCCCCCTCCAAACTGTCCCTGCTGTCTCCTCCTCATCCCTGATGCAGTTACTCAGCAGGTGTGGCACCTGTGTGACCTTGGCATCTGGATTAGCAACAGGTGTCCTGCGAGTATGATAGAGGGGGAAGTGTGAGCCAGATGAGGTGAGAAGAGGTGTGGCGGAGGTCATACCCACAGGGAAGGTGGGTGCAGCTTTCGGGCCTCCCGGCAGGGTGAAGCAGTGAGCATCCTGTTGGGGTGCCAGAGCTCCCTGGGCCCACCCTGTGAGGTGCAGCTGACTGGGCATCCAAGTGCTGAGCCCCAAGCTCCGTAAGGCCTCTGACCTTGGGATGAGGGGCTTCTTGGCCCTCCCTTGGCAAAGCGGCTGGTGCTTTTGGAAAGTGCTGTGCTTTAAGCAGCCTGATGGGGGCTCTTGAGATTGATGCGGGTGAACAGGGAGGACTCACCTCTGTATACAGAGGAGAAGGCGGGCATCTGAAGAAATGGAACCACTTGCCCCAGCCCACCAAGAGAAGCTGGCCTTGGACTTGTTTCCCTTTGGTTCTCAGAGCTCTTTCTACCATATCAAAGCTCTGAAATTCCTGGTACACTGGGTCCGATTTGGGGAGGAAGAGAGACAGTCAGCCAAGACCTGAGGGTGGGGGCTGTGAAGTCCTAGGATTCAGGCGGGACTTTGCTATCCTGTGCCAGGCCAGGGCAGTGGGCACTGTGGGGAGAACTGGGCCCTTTGAAGACAAGTGCAGCAGTCAGCTCCCTGCTGTGATGCCACCCCCGAACCCAGTGCCAGATCAGATAAGGCTCCAGACCATCTTGGGAACACCTGAGCCCCAGGTTGTGAGCTGGGATGGCACAGGACACTGCTTGGGAGTGACTGGGTCACTTGGCTAGATTTGGAGCCATCATGTTGGAGGAAGTACCAAGAGATAAGAAAGTCAGCCATGGGGAAGGGGTTATGTGTAGCTGGCCTGGGTGGCCCCGGGCTTGTGACTTCTCCTTCCGGCTGATTTCTCTTCTGTGCAGCCAGGGGAGGGTGGCATCCTGAGGTCCCTTCTCAAGCTTTGGTCTTTGATCTTGAGATTCAGGTAGAAATGCCCAAATACCTAAGAGCTGGGTGGTCAGGATGGTGAGCACCAAGTGCCTGGGATCCCTTCAGGCCCTTGGCCACAGGCCAAGGAGAGGGGATGCCCTCTGTGGCCATGTCAACAGGAAGTCCTTGTGGGAAGCATTGCCAAGAGGAATGGGGAGAAGGCTGTGTAAGGACCAGGCCACTCTGCTGGTCAGTGTCCCCAGCCTCCTGTGCCTGCACCTCACTGTGAACCTCCCCTGCCTCTGTTCTGGTCACTGAGCCTGGATCCAGGTCCAGGAGACAGCTGCAGCTTGTCTCTGCAGGGAGGGGCAGGGCTGGGGGCAGCAGCTGAGTGACGGCTACAGAGGGGCCTCCCAGCTTGCTGAGCTCCTTTCTCAGAGGTCCTCCCAGGGCTGGGACTGGGGTCTCTGGTGAAAGTTCCAGCGAGATCTTTGCATTCTGGCCTAGTCCCCTGCCTGCCTGCACCACTGCCCAAAACCTTCATGTTTTTTCTCTACTGTTCACTCCCTCTATTTTCTTCTCCCTACCCCCAAAGCGTCCTTTCACCTATTTCTAAGGATCTGGTGGCTGTCCTCTTGAGACTGGGGCAGCTAGGGCATGTGGCCAGCAGAGTCTTTCTCCCTTATATACTCTCACACACGTGCACACCCGTGGACCTGTACCCAGGGTGATTTCCTGGCTGACACTGGAGCAGTCTGCCCATGCTCAGAGGTCCTCCCTGGGTGGTGGCCGGTCTTCCTCTGCAGTGGGCAGTGGGAGGTTTGGGATGGCTGGGTACTCATGGCCCTGTTCCCTTCTGAAGCAATGTGTGGTGGGAACGCAGGGAGAGTGGAGTACTGGACTCACTCTGGCCCTAGGTCTCCCCATCTCAGACATCAGAGGCTGGTCCGATGGAACTTAGAGCCATAAAGGATGGAAGAGGCCCTTGGCTCTGGCCCCCTCGGAGTTGTCTTGGGTGGGGGATGTCCTTTCTCTAGAACCCAGGGCACTTCCTCCAGGGGCCAAGTGCTTAGTTGGAGGGAAACCACCTCGAGAAGCTACACTTGTTTACCTCCATTCTGTAAAGGTTTAGTAAGGGTTCACTCAGTGTCCCATCCAGAGCCCCAGCTGATGTGGGGTCAACAGACCACCCCAGGAAGCACCCGTTTCAACCAGGTGACATGTTGTTGCAGCTGTAGCTACTTTATGTGGAGCCCTGCGCATGCACTGAACATCACCTACCTCCTTTGACACTCCCAGTGGAGGCTGTAATTGCCTGTAATCCCAGAGGCTCAGGAGATGGAGGTAGGAGGATGGCAAGTTCAAATCCAGCCTCATCATCAATTTAGTGATGAGAAAGACCCTGAATCAAATGAAAAATAGATAGGGCTGGGGATGTGGCTCAGTGGTTAAGCACCCCTGGTTCCATCCCTGTTATTGAAAAAAAAAGAAAAAAGAAAAATTCCCAACGCCTCCCTGGGAGTGGTGTGCATCTCCCCATTTTACACAGTGAGAGCCAGGGGACCCAGACGGTCAGTGACAGAGCAGAATGCATCCCCCGTGGGCTCCCTGCCTCCAGCTGAAGCTCTCAGGCTCTGTCTCCTGAGTCACCTACTTTCAGTTATCTGTAAAATGGGGATAGCTCGCCTTCACCTGCCTGTGGAATTATTATAAGGTTTACACGAGGGCATGCACAGGAAACAACTAATTGTTGGTGCCCTGTTCTGACTTGATAAATGGTGGCCATTACATTCTAATGGGCTCTGCCCCAGCACCCTCCTCTCTCCTGTATGTCCCCAGCCGGGTCACTTGACCCTTCCAGGCCTCTGCCCGCTTTTCTCTGGTGCACGGGGTCATGACACTTGCTGCAGGTGCTTAGGGCAGAGTAGGTCGGTGGTGGGGAGGCCTCTGGCTGGGTACTGGCCGCTGGCAGGGCCTTGGTTCTGCTCCCCAGATCTCCCCACGGCGCCTCCCCCATCCTGGCTCCCCCACGTGGTAATTAAGCTGGAAACATCTAGTGTAAGCAAATAATAACAAGGGCATTATCTCCCTTCAGTCTGTTTTCCTTGCCGACCATGAAGTAATTAAAATAATGAATGCCTTGTAAAACAATAGGTGAGAGGGCTGCAAAATCGCACAAAATTGCACAAAATCGCACTATCTGCCTCCCGCACCAGGGATTATTGATGCATCCGGCCTCCCGCCTTCTGGGCTGTTCCTGGAGTTCCCTCCCCCAGAGGTGGCCATGGAGCCGTAGTCCAGGAGCAGAGAGCTGGCCCTCCAGTCCCCAGTGGCAGCAGGAAGCAGTTAAGACACACCCCTGTGGGCCTTACTCGGGGGGAAGCACAGGGCCTTGCTCTGAGGGCCTTCTCCCCCCAGCTGTCCAGCTCTGAATGAAGCAGGAGGCTCCCGAGGAAGGAAAAGGCCAGGAGACAGCTGGGCACCATCATGTCCCATTTCAGATCAGGGCAGGGCTCCTCGGGCACTGCCAGGATGGTCAGGGTGTGGTTCCCCCGAATGGGGCCCCCAGGTCAGCGGATGGGCACTGCCTGGGAACTGGGTAGAAGCACAGTTCCGGCGTGGCCAGCCCCCTGTGTTTCACAGGCCCTCCCCAGGCCCCAGGTGCCAGCTCAAGGTGGACAGCCACCCCTCTGCAGGGTCCAGGAGTGGGTAGGGGAGGGGTGGTGGGACCAACAGGTTGAGCATGTATGATGTGCCGTTGGGTGCTGTGTAACCCCAGTGCCTGTGGAGTGGACAGGATTGTCCCTTACAGGGGAGGTCCCACAGAGTCACGAGAGCTGGATTTGCCCTCTGGGTTTGCACCTTTGGTGACTATGGCTGCCCCTGGATGCGACCTCCCTCCTTCCTGGAGACCCACCTGTTCAGCCTCATGGGGCTGAGCCTCACAGACTGGGACCACTAAGACTGGCCTAGGAGAGGCTTGATGCCATGCCAGTCAGCAAGTGGCCTTCAAAGATGCCCACCCAGCAGCCTCCCCTTCCAGGCTCCTGCTGGGTTTGTTCTAGTCCTTGGGGCCTGACACACTTGGAAGCAAATGTCAGCCTTCTGTGCAGCTTCTCCCATCCCCAGCTGGCCCCAGCCAGGGCGGCCAGAGGGGAGAAGCACCATCAGGAGCAGCTTCCTGCCTGCTGTGCCCGAGCCCTGGGCTGCCTCATTCAGCACCTCCCCACCGGCCTCTCCACCAGCCTCTGGGCTCCCCTGGCCTCACTTGGCCCCAGGTCCTCCCATGCAGAGAGTTTCACCTCTGCCTCTGATACTCCCCATATTTCAAGGCCCAAGGATTTGCTTTGGAAAATCAACTCCAGGGTTTTAAACGATGAATATAATTTGCTGGCTGTCTTCTTTCCACACATCGTCATGGCAGTCATAATCTCTGTGGGTGTTTCAGTGTGCGTCCAGTTACGTTTGCAAATTTGATAAATAATAAAGTTTGGTGCAAGTATGTCCCATGCAATATTTGGGACCTACTTAAACTGAAAATATTATTGTTTATCTGAAATTCAAATTTAACTGGATGCCCTGTTTTTTTGTTTTAAGTCTGGCAGCCCCAGCCCAGGTTGTACAGATGATGAAGGGCTGATACACATTTCACTCATTCCTTTATGCTTATGGAACCAGCTTTGTGCCAGGGACTCTGTTAGGCACTGGGGCCACGGCAGTGGGGGAGGAGGGGCTGACAGTAAATGAAATAGCAAGTGGATTGTACAGTGAATTAGGGGTTTTAAGTGCTGGGTGGAAAAATCAAGCAGAAAAGTGCCATAGAAGGAAAGACTTGCAATTTAAAAAGGTAGCCAGAAAAGACTTCACTGAGAAGGGGTATATAAGCACTTGAGGAGATGAGGGAGCAAGCCCCAAGCATTTATGGGAGAAAAGTGTTCCAGCAGAGAGCATATTGTGTGCAAACTTGTATAATCAAGAACCTTGTGTGGAGTTCAGTCATCTGATAAAGTCAGCCTTTTTAATCTTAAGGAACTTTTTAAGCTGTAAAGGGAAATTTATTCTCTCCTAAACTGAAAAGGTCTGGTATGGATTTCAGGCCTAGCTGGATCCAGGTATTCAAGTGATGACACTGATATCCTATAGCTTCTACTTTCCTCCCACAATGGCTTTATTCTCACAGAAGGATTGCTTTTTTCTACTCTCTCCAGCAAATTTTCCCGGTTTGAGTTGTATTGGGTGAGCATGGGTCACATGACCAACCCTGGCCCAGACACTATTACCAGGAGAATAGAATGGACTGACTGAACCAGTGTGAGGCCATTAGTCCCTTTTGAATCACGCAGTTGGAGAGGAAGAGATGGGAATGTCTTTAAAAGAAAGTGAGTGTAATAGTGTGCAAGGGTCACAAAGACTGGGCGGTGAGCACCATGGTGTACTGACCACATCCTCTCCCACCGCCCTGGGACCCTGGACAGGTTGCTTTCCCTCCTGAGCTTGGGGGCTTTTCTCTTTAAAATGGACAGAGAATAATGTCTCATTTGCAAAGGAATTTTAAAAGGAAAAACTTTTATTTATTTATTTTTGGGGTACCAGGGATTGAACTCAGGGGCACTCAGCCACTGAGCTACATCCCCAGCTCTATTTTGTATTGTATTTAGAGACAGGGTCTCACTGAGTTGCTTAGTGCCTCGCTGTTGCTGAAGCTGGCTTTGAACTTGTGATCCTCCTGTCCCAGCCTCCTGAGCTGCTGGGATTACAGGCGTGTGCCACGGCGCACTGGCTGAGAAAAGACGTTTTAAAAACTGATTGTTACAAAGTCGAAGCGCTCGCCCACCCCTCCTCCCCACCTCAGCGGGGGCCACCCTTGGGCTTCGATTCCTTGTGGGAAGGGGTGTATTGAAATCCAGTTGTTCTCTAGGTCTCAACTCTCCTTCTCTCTGTTGCCAGGAGGCCCAGAAGATTAACAATGGCTCCAGCCAGGCTGATGGCACTCTCAAGCCAGTGGACGAGAAAGAGGAGGCGGTGGCAGCCGAGGTCGGCTGGATGACCTCCGTGAAGGACTGGGCTGGGGTGATGATATCCGCCCAGACGCTGACCGGCAGAGTCCTGGTGAGTCTGCGGCCTCCCCACGCCAGGAGGCCTCGCCTGTGGCCTTGATGGCTCTGTTTATGAGACGTGGTGTCCTGCTGGGCCTCCTCCAGCTAAGCTGGTGGCCTGGGAGGGATTTGCAGAGCCTGGGCTGGGAGCCCATTGGAGGGCACACTTTTAAGTTTATCTGCTTGCAGAAGAGATGTACACACAGGCGCACACACACACATACACGCACACACACACACGCACACGCACACATATACACACACCTGGACCATCTTAGAACAAAGTGGGGCCAAGAAACCCATGCCAGGTGCCTATGGAGGACCTGTACACCCAGGGTCCAGGGTGCTGTGTGTGTGTATGTGTGTGAGCATGTGGCCTTCTGGGGATGTCACTGCTGTCCTTTGGCGGCTGGGCAGTGAAGTGAGCCCCTTTGGGGGCAGTGTCTTATTAGGCATTGTGTGAACTGGATCCTGCCCGTGGTGGACACTCATGGTCATGGTCATGCTGAAGCTGCCCACGGCCCTTGTGCTTGGAGCACTGCCCACGTGCCCTTAGTTCAGATGCCAAAGAGGCCCTTCTGCAGCGAGTCCTGCTTCTCTCTGATCTGCTGGTACAGAGCTCGGCTTTGTTGATGGGTCTCGTGAGCCCCTGGTTACAGGGGAGGATCATGGGTGGGACGGGTTTAGAGTGACAGAATACCTGGGCACTCAGGGACGAGACGGCCACCACTGCCAGGCCCAGGCTCCGCAACAGGGGCCTCCTGGCTGTCGTTGCCCTGATCACTGGTTTTCTTGAGTCTGCTCTGGGTCGGGAGTTTACCCGAGGACGATGCCTTCGGGGTGACTTCTCACTGTGACTCTAAAGCTGTTTGGTGTGGGGCCACCCTTCCTGGGCCCAGAGTGAGGCTCAGAGATCCAAGATCAGCCAGGGATGCTGGGAAAGGGTCTTATGACCTCGGTGATTCTCGGCAGAGTCTCAGGGAGGAGGTGATTGTGGACGGAGCGAGGGGGCAAGACTTTCACTCATCTTTCTTGGGGGGAGTTCTGCGTTGTGTTTGGGATAAACCCCTCACAGGCCTTTGGAGGAGATGTTGAACTCCCTGCTCCAGGAATCCAAAGAAGGCTGGCCAGACGGCCTCCCTGGGGGACAGGGCCCCAGGAACTGCTGGAGCCACTGTCAGGTTTCTGGCTGTAAAGTCGTGGCTGATAGAGACCCACGGAGGACGGGTCAGGAAGAGGAGAGATGCAAGGCTGAGGTTTTGGAGGAGGAGAGAAAAGCCGGCGAGGTCAGTCACTGCAGGAGGAAGACAGAGCAGGGAGGCCTAGGGGAGAGCGTGTCCATTGAGGACGTGCAGGTGCTTCCTGTTGGCTGAACTGTGTGGCCATCGGCATCCTCCCTTCTGGTTCCTGGGCGAAGGCTCCATAGCTCCTCTGAGCTGGTGTGTGAGTGAAGTTTGCTCGGGAGATACCAAGGTTGAGTGGGCAGTGCCCTGAATGCACACGGCGATGGCAGACACAGAAGGGAAGGTGGCATGGTGGTGCAGTGGGACACTGCCTCCTCACGTGTGACCCTCATAGTTAGTGCTCATTGTCTTCATCAGCAGGAGCCAAGAGTTACCAAGTTCTGACTCTGGGTCAAGCGTCTTCTCAGTCCTGTGGGATACAGGGAATGACCCTGATTCTACTGCACCGTGCATAGCCATGGCCGAAAGAGTGCCTGGGGAGAGATGTGGAGTCCAGGCTGCGTGTGAGTGCTCGTGTATCGGGGAGGCTGTAGGAGGGGGCAGGGAGGAGGCCTCCCAGTTAAATGAACCAGGCACACACTTGGTGGTCCAGAAGATACCCCAGAAGATCCTTAAAGCTCAAAAACAAGGACCTCTCCGGGGATCCAGAAGCTGAGAAGAATACAGAGTGAGATGGAAAGCTCAGGAATGGAGCTTTGAGAGGAGAGTTAGGATCCTGAAAGTCAAAAGAGAGGAAATCCTTCCACAGTGAGCAAGCGGCGGGAGCAAAGGGGAGCCTGGCACATTGCAGGAAGAAGGGACCCCACCCGGGAGACCCAAGGCCACGAACACAAGGGCATTCGAGAGCAAGAAAGATCAGGAAGGGGACTGGAGACAGCCTGTCAGGTCTTTGAAGGCCAAGCTGGAGAATTTGGGCTGGGTATAAAAGATGAGATTTTGAGGGAGAGGTACCGTGAGGGGTTGTTATATGGACAGTAGGTGGATACGGACAGACCTAGGGAGAAGGCGGAAGTTGGAGGTCTTAGGACAGGTGAGGGTAGTGAGCCCTGTGTCAGGGAGAACGCAGGGAGGGGGACGGCCGTGGCTCCTGAGAGGCAAGGCCTTACCCAACACCGAGTTGCAGATGGGGGTGATGTGGTGCATGTGGGATTCCTGGTGCCACGCACACCCCATAGCCCCCTCGATGTGACTGCTGTGCTGCCCATCTCATCTTTGAGAGCCTCTTGTGATGGGGCATGCTGTGTCATTTTACTCATCCTGCATTTCCTGCCCTGCTGCTGGGTGACGGGGGCTCCTCACGAGGAAGCAAGCCAGCCTTCCCCAGGAACCCATCTCTCTTTTACAACCGAGAAAACCAAAGCATGGGAAGGCCCTTGACTTGCCAAAGGTGACGGAGCCAGCCTGGTGACTCTGGGCCTCCAGACTCCCAGCCTGCTGTGCCTTCAGCTGAAGGTAATGCCTTTTCTTTGCCAAGCCACTGACAGCTGTTGCTTTGGCTGTGACATTTTGACGTTACCCCCGTGGTGCCAACTGGGTCCTCAGGCCACTTGGCCTGACCCTCTTAACATTTGCATGTAGAAGCAGGTCTGCCCTGGCTCCCTTGCCTATGGCTTCCCAAGATGCCAGCTGAAGATGCTTTCTGAAGGTCCCCTTGAGAATGTCCTGCCAGGGCTGCTGGGCCCTCAGAGCAGAGCAGGCCTGCCGCAGCCATCAGGATCTCGAGTTCCAGGAGGTAGCTGCCTAAGACTAGGCCTGTAGGGGAGGCAGGGTCTTGCTTGCACACAGAACACACTTCATGCCAAAGTCACTGCACACAAGAGGAAGCCATGCTGCCTGTTAGGAACCCCGAGCTGTGTTTGTCTTGAGCTGTCCAAATGTTTATCCCTGCCACGATGGGACCAGAGCAAGAGGAGACACCTGGCTGTTCAGAATTTTCCTTTTCAATCTTTAATGTCTTTTCCTTGACGCACACCCAGGAGCTCCGTGCCCAGGTCTGGGCCCCTGTTCTCACCTGATTATCACAGGTGAGAGCTGGGACATTATAGGTGAGACCCAGCTGGGGAAGAATTTGCCAGGACAACCCCAGAATATCCACAGCATCTCTTAGACAGGCACGTCAGTCATTGGATGAATGTGGACTTCAGACCTGCACCGGGCTTTGTGCTAGGCACGGGGCCTAAAGCAGTGAGCATCAGGGCTCCAGGCTGGGGATTACTCATGTTGCTGAACTAGATGTAAAGTTGTGGCACTCCATTTAAAAGATGACAAATTATCATCGCCATTCACCAGGGCTTTTTATAGTCAGCACCTGGAGCCTCATCACCAAAGTGATGAAATTCCCCCCACCCCCTTCCCGGGCTACAGGTCTCAGAATAGCCACTGTGCCTCGTCTCACCCTGGCCCCAGCTTAGCCGCACAGGAACAGCTAGGCTGGGATGGATGGAATCTTGCCTTGGCGCAGGCAGATTTTACATCAAAGAAGTACCAGGCTATCAAGGGTGTTGCTTCCTTTATTTTCTTTATTTTACAGAACATTTGTTTTCTGATAATAAAAGTTCTATTGGTCTCCATGTCCACAAATTCCATATCCATGAATTTTAGCGGACATGTATGAAAAATAGTGAGGAAGGCCAGGCGTGTGGTATATCCCAGAGGCTAGGGAGGCTGAAGCAGGAGGATCACGAGTTCAAAGCCAGCCTCAGCAACTTAGCGAGGTTCTAAGAAACTCAGCAAGACCCGTCTCTAAATAAAATGTAAAAAAGGCTGTGGATGTGGCTCAGTGGTTAGGCGCCCCTAAGTTCAATCCCCAGCATTAAAAAACAAAACAAAAACCATAGGAAGAAAACTGCATCTATACCGAATGTATACTATCTTTTTTCCTGTTGTCATTTTCTAAATAATACTGTAGAGTGACTTTTTTTCATAGCATTTGCATTGCATTATGTATCACATGTAATCTAGGATGATTGAAAGCATATGGGGCAGAGTGGATGTGTGGGGGTCATGTGCAAGTGCTATACCATTTAAACAAGGTACTTGAGCATCTGTGGAGTTGGGTATCCACAGGAGCTTCTGGAACCAGTCCCCAGCAGTTACTGGTGGACATCTTTAGGATAGTATGTGCTTATTTTGGAACTTTGGAATGTCATAGAATTTCTGGGTTTTTCTACTTTAGGATATGGAGTTGACCCACAATGGAAGACTTTGAATTCATGTGTCAGTGTCACCAGAGTTTCTCCCAACAGCTTGGAGGTTGTTGAGATCTTGCTTCATTACAATTCACCTGATGCATTTTGTGCAAACACTCATAGAATAAATAGTTCTTTGCACCAGAGATCATCATGGACCTCTTGGTGAACATCCAGTAAACATTCTGAATTAGAATAGGGACTATGTCTCTTCCTGTGGTGGTTGCTGGGAGCCAAGTTGGTGGCCCCTGGAAAAGTAAGGGCATCTTGGTGCTTTTGTGCTGTGCATTCACATTGCCCCTGCTTTCCTCCGTCTCTTCTCTCATCTCTGCATTGCCCTGATTTCCTAACACTCCTATTTGAAATTTACATGCATGTGGTTATATGCTCTATCCAGTTCTGTGAACCAAACTAAACCTTTCTAAGAATGAGATGGTACAGAGGGCAAGAAACACATGGGGTAGGCTTTTGTGCAGTTTGTACTTTGGAGACTCAAAAACCAAATCATCAACATTTTCTGTAGCGAATAGTTTAGGCCTCCTGAATCACAGAGACTCTAATGACTACAGAATCTGACATTGTGGTTTGAAAGCAACCACAAACAGCTACAGTGTGACTGTGTTCTAATAAAACTTTATTTCGAGAAATAGGTGGTGGGCCAGATTTGTTCCATAAGCCAGAGTGTGCAGACTCTTCGTTCAGTTTTCCCCCCTTATTTTATAAAGATATTGAAAGGTAGGGGCTGAGAGAGGAGGGAATTTTTTTAAAGATTATCACAAGAATGATAGTACTAGAGAACTTGCTTGTAAAGGGGAAAGCTGTGGACCCACACAGGTAAACACAGGCACAAATACACGCACCATCTCCATCAGCACCTAGTTTCTGAATATACATGTTCATTTCCATGTTGATCTCAGAGCCACTCTCTCTCCAGGAAGACTGTCTTGTGGTTAAGGACAGCCTCATCTCAAGGTGTGAGCCATATCTGTCCTGGCTAGACTTTGCCTCAACCCCTTGATAGATTCACTGTTTTTTACTTCTCTTCAAAGGCTGGTCTCACCTACTGGCTCCTTGAGGGAGCCTTTAGAATCACTGTGTTTAGTTACTTTCCTGGGCTACATTTGAATGTTGCTCCAGGAAACATACATGCCTAATTTCACAGGACTGAAAACATTTGCTACTTGCTTTAATGTTTGGGGGGATGATTTATCAACATAAAGAGAAGGAAAACACCAGTCTCTCCCTTTATCTTTCTAAATATGTCGCATGTGTAGCATTTTGCATTAACACTATGTGCATAGTCTGAACCATTTTATTCTTATCTCCCAGGGTCCTAAAGGAAATATGTATCAATATATCTTTCAAATAGGAATAATCCTGTTGGTTTAATAATGTTAAGTAGCTGTGCATTCACTGCTGTGCTGTTTGCACGTGAAATTGGACCCGTTGAGCCATATGGAGGTACATGTGGGCACATGCTTAATCAAATATGTGACATTCATTGCAGTCATTTCTCCTGTGAGGTGGCTCCTGCGCTGGTGGCATTTCTCATTAGCAATCTTTCCTTTTCGTTTACAGTGCTGTCTGGTGGTAAATTGACACACGAATCACATTTCCACTTCACTCTCTTCTTCTCATCAGTGAGATTTTTTTTTTTTTTTAAAATGGTTTTGGCAATTCTATGTACATTTCTTATATTATCTGAAAATCCTCTATGGAACAGAAAGACCAGAGGTTTCATAGGATTATAGTTTTTTTTGGGGGGGGGGTAAGAATGCCCCAGTCATGGGCAGGTGTGTCCTGCTCTTTGTGTCATTTGGGAGTTGAGTTTTTATTTGAGTTAACACCCTAAAGGAAGGCACTGACTCAGAGGAGCCACTTGGTCGTTCCCTATCAGGACTTAAAAATGGCTCTATGTTTTATCCTGTGTGTAGATATGGGGTTCATATGTTGGCTATTAGTCAAGAAGTCAAAGAAGGTATATTAGGTTTTATTTTATTAAACATAAAATTTTGCTCATATCTGATGAAAGATGCACTAAGATTTGCATGAGTTTGTTATTTGTGACCCAGCATCACTCACTCAGGGGGGGATGACACCAGTCGGGGAAGCGGTGGCATGGAGGCTGTCCTGGACAGGTAGTGAGCAGCTGGTGGCTAGAGACGTTCAAAAAGGGGCAGGGTCATGTCTGGTGGTGCAGCTGCTGACAGCTGGCCAGACTCTGTCCTCATTACTTTAATTAGGCTGCAGTGAACTCCATCAGGAAATGCTTCAGAATGAGCAGACTTCGGTTCTCCGCGCCTCCTCTCTGTTGCCCCTTGCCCCTGGCCCATGCCCATCAGTATATAAGTGCTCACAGAAGTCCTGCAGCAGGACAGTGTAAAGGTTTTGTTTGCCCAGCAATTCCCATTCTCATGTCACCATGGGTTTCTTTCCCCAGGGAACACCTGTTGGTGTGTGTGGGGGCAATTAACTAGCTCAAGGATCAATGGGGTGCAGCCCAGGGGGCCCACATGGCTCCCTGCCTCTTTTATACTATTTGTGACTAAAAATGTTTTTCACGGGCTTTTTTTTTTTTTAGTGGTTTAAAAAAAATCAGAAGAAGAATATTTGATCACATGTGAAAATTATCTGAAATTCAAATTTCAGTGTCCATAAACAAAATTTTATTGGACTCCAGCCATGCTCGCTCATTTGCATACCTTCCATGGCTGCTTGCGTAACTCACCACAACGCAAGTTGAGTAGTATCCACAGCCCAAGACACCCACCAGCCTAAAATAATTACCATCTGGCCCCATAGAGAAAAAGCCTGCCACCCCCTCTGTGACTGCAGATTCTTCTCCCTAAGTGGTGGATAGGGCCTGCTCCCCAAGTTACCCAGGCTCAAGGGGAATGATATCTAGCCTATTCTCACAGGAATAGGCTGGAATTTACTTCCACAAGTTCAACTAAGTCCTGTGGTAGAGATGAGGAGACAGAGGCCAGAGACAGCAGGCCCTCCACTGTTCATAGCAGGTTCTCAGGTGGCCTCAGCTTACGGGCTGATCACATTCCACTTCCCGATATTGAGCAGTGTTTCTGAGAATTTTGTAACAGGGTCAAATCTCTGCATCCACCTGCCTTCCCTCCTTTAGTCCCCAAGCCACAGGTCCCAGCAGCTCAGAGGGTCTAGTCTTTGCCATAGAGCACCCCTGCCCAAGCCTGCATTGTGCATGCATTGCCCATTTCCCCCCCCCCCCCCCCGCAAAGAGCAGCTGTTAATATTTCTAGCTGATATGTTGGCTCCTCCCACCTTGAGGAATCAAGGCTGTTGCAAAAATGAAGTTTCCGAGATCAGTAGCTGTGGAGGGAGGAATAGCTTCTGGACTAGGAGCAGCCTGCTTCATACTGGCCATCAGTATCTGGCTTATGGGGCCTCTGGGTCCCCCTGGAAAGGGCTTGTGCTACTGTCACTCCTCTCCTCTGGGGTGTCCAGTTGAGGGTGTATCCTTGCTTTGTCCTTCCATCTTATCTGTCCATCTATCCATGTATATCCATTTATCCATTGGTTCAGTCCATGTCTGTTTCCAAGGTAGCACATCATCAGTGGTACCTTAGAAGACAGAACATTGCCAGATGCTTTGCATTGAGCAGGCCAGGTAGGCTTCCTCTGTTGGACCAGGAAGGATGAGCCCTGACTTTTGCCACATAGCATCATCTGAACTTGGGCTCCTGCTCCCATCTGGCTCCTCCTCTCTGTCTCTTACTTAATTGAAACCTACAAGGAAGCTAGGCGAAGCCCTCTGCACCCCATAAGTCTCCAGTTCCTGCTTCTCCTCTCTTCTGGGACAGCCATCCATCCTGGGGAAGGAGCAGCTTGCTTCTTGGCACACAGAGGCTGCTATGCGTGCTGCAGCAGGGCGGCACCGCCAGATGGCGTCCTCTCTGGGACTTTCATCCTGCCCAGTTGCTTCATCCTTGATGCTTCAGTTTCCTCATCTGCAAAATGGGGATAATAACAGGCGCTGCCTCTTACTGTTATGGTGAGGAGTTCATAAGTTGGTGAAATGTTTAGAATGGTGCCTGTGGACTGTTAGTGCTTAAGAAGTGTTGACTACTAGGATTTTTCTCATGGCTGGGTGAGCCCAGGCACCATGTCATGGAGGAGCGGGCTCCTGTGGAGACCCACAGGGAAATGGGTGGAGAAGAAATACTTTCCTGGGCAGAGAGACAGCGGCCCTCCGACGTCACCAAACTTGACTTCCACCCTGAGTTCCAAAGAACTCTGGGCATGGCCATTTGAAAGGCTCTGGGTGGCCTGGGCAGGCAGTGATTGGTGTCCAGCCAGTTGGTGATGTTTGCTCTGTGTGTGCCCTTCATCAGGCTCACCCAGGTCCCATCCCTGCTATGGTGGGCTCATGCCAGTCTGACTCACCACTGTCAAATGGGCCAGGAAATTCTCACTTCATGTAGCCTCTCTGAGCTGGCCAGGGCCAGAGTGGGGCTGGGCTTTCCCTAGAGCTGTACATTGTGGGCACATGTGTCATAGGAAACACTTTGGCAGGATGACAGATGAGTCTTGTGGAAAGAGGGTCAATTGAGCTCACCGTGGTCTCTGCACCCACCCAGTCCTCCCTGGGATGTGGAGTGAGGCTGACAAGGCAGAGACAGGCTGGTTTCAGAGGGCGTGCTACTACTGCTCTATGGGGAGGTGTGTTTAACATCCTTCTTGGCAGGTAATAAGCACAAATCTGTTAGGAGGAGATGGGAGAGTGTGTGCTACCACCAGTAGACAAAGACTCAGACTGTCCTGTGCATTTGAGACATCTCCTTTGAGCCTGTCAGACACCTGTTGGTTCTTACTGCAAACTCTGCAAAGTGCAGTCATGCAAAGTGTTGAAAGTGAAAATGTCATACTTGTATTTTCTAGAATGCTTTGGGGTGGTGAGGAGTCTGGAAGAGAGATTAGTGATAAATCAGAGCTTATGACCTATCCATCAGTGCTTTGAACAGGCCTAGGAGTCTTCTAATCCTGGTCTCATATCCTGTGCATTCCTGCTGCTGGATCCTAGGAGCCTCAGTAAATTATGTGTGTATGATTAATGTTAACTAGCCTTCCTCTCCTCCCGCCAGTAAAAACTGGCGCCCCCTGCAGGAAATGGAACATATTGGCGCTCACCACGCTGGGCTGGTAGTTTTCTTACATACTTAGCTTTCTCTGCAAGGTCTCTCGAGGATGCTAATGGCTTAGCACTGTCTGTCAGAAAAATATCTTGGTGGGCTGAGACTCTCCTAAGAACCTCCGTTTCAGCTGTGATAAAGTTTGTTTAGCAGGGAGACTCAAAAATAGCGACGAAGACGATGACAGCCATCAGCTTCTGTTGTTGCCGGGAAGCACGTGCCTGGAAAGTCACACTTGGGACCACACACAGGCTGATGCTGCCAAGTTTAGTTTTCTAGGCTATGTTTAGGAGGAGGCAGACGGACTCGTGCCTGAGGGCCCTGAACATCCCAATTTGGTGCACTAAAAGCCCCATTTTTAGGGTCTGGGTCCAGAATAAGGCTTTTTTTTTTTTCCCAGAAAAACAACAATTTCAGGGAAACAACCAATAGAAAGCCATCATTTGCCCTAAAAATTTTGTAAGAAGTATCCTCTCCTGTTTGAGTAGTGAGAGAACTGGGACATGACAGTCACTGCTCTGTCTTAGGGAATTAGGACACTTGAAAACTCAATTAAATGCACCCACCCCAGCCTCTTAAGCACCAGGGCTATCGTTTTGCTCATCCAGTTAATTTTAGTTCATGAAATTGGCCTTGTGCTGACATGGAAGGAAAAGTGAAGGTTGTGGCCGGGAGCCTCTGAGGGCAGCCTGGGTCTCAGCACGCCAGCCTGCAAGGGCACAGCTGTGTCCTTGGGCATTGGAGGTTACCTTTAAACCTGGGTGTCCCTCTCCCTGGGGCCAGCAGACCTCTGGGCATTTCTTGTTTATTGGAGGTGGGTTCATCCTGAAAGCAGATGGACAGGGCATACTGGCTTTTCTTCAAGGATGAGAAACAGAGGATCTGGCAGGTGAGTCAGAAAGATGGAGAAGCCACATCCCCTTCCCCAAACTGGAATGGTCCCCAGACTATGTGAGCAAAAAGACTAAATTTCTCATTCCCTTTTTGTGTGTCCCAGCCCTTTTTGGGATTGTTGATGAAGCCACTGTCCTAAGGGAAACAGGGGAGAGGATGAGAAGACTCCATGGTACGCTTCTTCAGATTGTCTTCATTTATACTAACAATAGCTTGAATCAGGTAGAATCTCAAGAAGGTGGCATTTCAGGGGACAGAGGCTCCTGGGTCCCTGGCAGCTGCTGAAACCTGCTGTGTTTGTTTGCCTCTGAGTTCTATCTTTCCCAGGAAGGTCTGGGGTTGGAAAGCCCACCAGGAGAGTCCCTTCCCCTTGTTTCTAGAGCAAAGGGCCAGGTTGTGACTCCATTGGCTGGAGCCTCCATCCCGGGTGAATTCTATCAGCCAGGCACTGAGAGAGCTGCCCACCCGGGCTCATCCCTCAGGAGTGGAAGATAAATCCCTGCAGAGGAGAGAAGCTGTTTTCAGGAGCTACTTCTTCCCCAGGCACCTGCGTGGGCTCCCAGGGCTCGGCCATGATGTTATCGTCTCCCTATGAACCAGGAGGTAGGCAACTTGGTTTCTCAGGTACCTCAGATCCCTCCAGGAAGAGTCTCAAATCAGAAGGATATGACACCATTTCCTCCTGGAGGCTCATGCTGTGTGTCTCTCTGGGCCTCAGAGATTGGTGACAGTGTGTGAGATCATTTCAGGACGTGAGCGCAGAGATGAGAATCACTCATAGCTGAGGAACTGTGGTCAGCAGAAAACCGTTCTAATCCCAGCTCTGCTGTCACCTTTCTGGGTGACCTTGGATGAGTCAATTCCCTCTTTAAGGTTTTGGTGTCGCCATGGACAAGGGTGCCGGTATTTTATTCTCAGGCAGCCCCAAATGTATCTCTGTTTTCTCATTCTTCTTGCTGTCTTTCAAGCAGGAGAGGTAGTAAGGTGTATCTCAGGGCTTTTATGCCCTTGGCCTTGTGCCTGGAATGAGGACAGGCCTTCCTTTTCTCAGAGGCTGGGGCATCTGGAGAGCAGAAGGATGCTCCTCGGGCTGTCCATCACGGCTTCCACTGGGCTTGCCGTCCATTCAAACTAAAGCTAATGCTCTTTCCATGGCGTACGAGGATCTGAGGGATACGACTGCTGCCTCTGGCTCACCACCTGGGATTCTTTTCCCTTCTGACTTTTTCCATGAAGATCTTAACATGTAGAAGAGAAGGAAGAGGAGAAGGGAAGTATCTAGGTAGAACCTTCTAGAGGGAACTGTGGCCATGGACTTGGTGAGAAGAGGCCCCACCCCAAGGGGCAGTTCCTCCTCCTCAGAGCTGGCCTCTTGCCCATCTTGAGCCTTGGAGCCCCTTCTTGGGCCACATGCAGTCCATCACCTCTGAAGGAATCATGTTCCAACTTAGGTGGGGTAGCCCTGCTTCCCTCCACATCTACTCCAAGAGCTTTCCTTGCAGGTGAACAGCTTCTGCTTAAGGGGACCCTGGATAAGATGGGCCACTGCCTTTAGCTGTGACCACCATCACTGTGGAAGCAAATAAGGCATCGTGGTCCTGAAAGTCCAGTCCTCTTTCTCCTCCAGAGGCAGAAGCACTCCCTTTGCACCTGCAAACATTTAACAAAAGGCACATTTTGTTAAATGTCCTGAGACACCCAGGAGGAGCTGAAGGAGGAGGGCACATTATGGTGGCCACAGTCATTTTTAATTTCTGGAACAAGATAGCAGATTCTGAGGGCTACCAGAACTAACCCCTAGAGAGGCTAGCCTGCACGTTTACAGCCAGGGTGCAGAATGCTGTGGGAGACCAGTAGATCTCATATTGCGGGAATTTCCCAAATGAAGCTTCATTTCGGGTTAACTTCTTAGACGAGCTTAGAAAACAACTGCACACACCCTCAGTGGACTATTTCAAGTGTTTCCAATTTAATTAACATGATTTAAGGAAAGACCATCCATAGCCTTGGGAGGAAGGGCTGAACCCTTCCCTGTTTGCAAAATTGCAAAACATCATTGCTTCTCTGCCTTTGTGCCCAGTTTGCAAAGCCGTAGTTTGTCTGGTTGTTTGTCCCAGAGACTTTGAGTGCTGGAGCCCACCCACCCCCCCCACCCCCCGCCGTCACCCAGGGGAATTGTGTGCAGGGGCTCAAGGGTTCTCTTACTGAGCCAACCATGCAGAGGCAATTTGGAAAGACACCCTTCTAGCACCGAGATATATAGTGTTTCCTCCGTGGGCTGAGATGGAGAGATTAAGATGAGAGAACAGAAATAAATAAGTAACCAGTTTCTCTTTCATTTAACTTTCTTTCAGAAATGGCTGCTAGTGCTAATTATTTCTGCTGTAGATTTTGTCAGTCTTTGAATCCCCGTCCTTTTGCTATAGGTGGTATATTTTAAAGATGCAAAGTGACACGAAAAACAATCCGTTTTCCAGAGAGATAATTTTGTGTACATTAAACAGACACATTAAGCCATTTATAAGATAGCTGTTTGTTCTCAGGAACCTGGAGGAAATCTGAATTTCTTTTTTTTTTTTTTTTTTTTTTTTTTTTTTTTTTTTTTATTGGTCGTTCATAACATTACATAGTTCATAATACATCATATTACACAGTTTGATTCACGTGGATTATGAACTCCCCCTTTTACCCCATATACAAATTGCTGTATCATATCAGTTTCCCTTCCATTGCTTGACATATTGCCTTTCTAGTGTCTGATGTATTCTGCTGTCTGTCCTATTCTCTACTGGAAATCTGAATTTCTAATTCTGGGCTCTTTAATAATTTTCAAAAGAATGGAGGGTAATAATTAAACGTCTTTGAACTTCCCCAGGCTGCCTTCTATTCCATGATCTCAAAGTATTTGAAAAGGAATAGAATTCTCTACCTTGATGAAATCCCTAAGAGGGTACAGCGCACGTCGGTCCCAGGAGGAGGTTTCAGAATGGAGAACTTAAGGTAAAGAGGCTCAAGAAGGGAAAAAAGCAGAAGGTCACTTTCAAAGCTTCAGGTACAGAGTTGAGTGAAGAGCCTCTGTAACAGTTTTTATCTCACCGCTTTGGCTGCTAAGTCTTGGAAAGAAGACCAAAGAGGCAACAGAAGCAGAACTTAGTGAAGGATGTCTGTAATGAGATTACCCATGACATAACATCATTTTCTAGTTCTTGTGTTTAAGGATTAGAAGAGATTTAGTGCAGGGATGGTGATCAAGATTCATCCCGTGGGTTCATCCTGATTGATGGGTGGTGCCTGCAACCAAGAACCATCCAGTCTCTTCTCTGAAGAGTGCTGTGATCAATGAGTGATGTCTGCCATGAGCAAAGGTTCGCAAGGTGGCAGAACCAATGTTATGCCTTAGCTCTATCACGTTCCCCATGGTTTAAGTGTGAACAGAGGGGGGCTTCTTCAAAGTCGTACGGTCAGTCCCAGGTAGCATATGGACTAGAACCCATGTCTCTTGACTGACTGGTATTCCACAGCCCAGACCACAGAGGACAGCAGTATGATCTGCCTTCTTCTTTTTTTTTTCTTTTTCTTTTTTTCTCTTTCTTTTATTTATTTTTTTTCACATTGCAGCCTGACTTCAGATTTTTCCATCTGGAGACTTTAGTGTTTGGAGAAGCAGAGGGGGTGGACTTTCAGAGCCACAGTGATTCTACAAACAGAAAGGCAAGCGTGATTTTCCGGTTTGTTATGTCCACTCTCAAAATTCTCTTAGCACCCAGCACACGCTGATCTCAGCCCTCCTACTGCAAAAATTTCCCTTCAGCCCACTCCTGGGGTTCCATTCTCTCCACCTCTGTAGATGCCTTTCCCACCCCCCACTCCCCCGGCACCACCGTAAAAAGCTTCTGGTGGGGGCTTGATGTGTCATCGTCTCCTTCCTCCACCACCTCACCTCCTATTTCTTCCTGTGTCTCCCCTGACTCTTCTATCTCTTCAGCTATTCCTGCTCACCTCTTAATGGCTGTACTTACAAAGATAAATACATTTTGCCTCTGACCAGAAGCAGTTTCTGCCCTGACTTGAATTTTAAAGTCTGCCAGAGTTGCAAGGCAGGAAGCAGGGCCAGAGTCCTGTTTTGTCCTGGGAGCCATAAAAGTTTGCTAAGAGTTTATCATCTCCATCAAGATGAAAATGGGATCCCAAGGCTTCAAAGATGAAAGATAAATAACAAGGCAGACTTCAGCTTCTGTCAAAGCCCCGTTCTCTTTCACAGTTTTATGAGTCTACCTGCTGTGCTTCACCCTGGCATCTAGCTCATTGTGATGTCAGACAGAACCTTCTCTAGGAATTTATGCAAAGCTGGGATGGGATAGAGGATTTCAGGCAACCGGTAGAGCTTGGGAGAAGGCAGACAAATCATGTTCTTATGCCATAAGTCACTCTGCGACCCCTCGTCCGTTCCTCCATTTCTGTTCCTCCCTTTCTGACATAATAGGATGGAATAGAAAGCCCATTAGCTGGAAAGCTCAGGCTGACCTTCAATTCTGGGGCTGTGATTTATACAGCACTCTGGGGTTCCTTGTCCCAGGCTGTCTTTCACAGTTGAGGGACACTGGATTCTTGGTCAGGACAGAATTTTCCCTGCTGGCTTTGGTAACCAGCCTCATGCTAGTTAGTGGGAGAGGCTTGGCCTGTGTTTCTGTGGCCTATTGAAGAGAACCCCACAATGCATCTTTGCTAGAAATCAGGACTGCAGGGAGCCCATGTGCCACTGTAGGTGGCCCAGAGACTGCCCAGTGAATGCTCCCAGAAACCTGTGTCTGATCTGAATGATTGGTGGGAAACGGAAGCAGACGTCTTCTGTCCTGGCAGTAATTAAGTCCCAGTGATCGCCTCCGGTGCTCCTTCATCCATCCCAACATAAGCCCCGGACCTCCTCCTTCTCTGACTTTCCAGCTTCTACCTGAGTCTCCTCACTCATCCCAGCTCCTCCATTTAGTCCATCTTGTCTGGCATTTCCAGATGAATTTTTTCCCCCAAGCCAGCTTTGCTTAGGCTTCTTCATGCCTCTGCAACCTTCAATGGCTGCCATGGGCTACAGCTCAGATTCCTTCTGCAGAGGTCAGGGCTCACCATCATTCAGCCCGCACTGTCTTTCCAACGAACCCTCTCTCTGTATTTTCCTCCTGTACTCTGTGGGTTCAAATCCTACCTCATCCTTAGGGCCAGTGCAGTCTTGCCCTCCTTTGCAATCCACCAGTCTTGTTCACCCTTCATATGTGCTTGTGTGCAGGACTCATCTACTTTAGGGGCAGTGCAGCTGAGTAGGTGAGAGCACAGGCTATGGCACCAGATTGGCTGAGCTTGACCTTGGCTCTGCCATGTGCTAGTTGAGCCAGTCCCCGAGGACAATATTACTACCTCTTCTCATCAAGTTATTATGGGGATTAAATGATCTAATATTTGTCAAGTCCTGAGAACAGTAGCTGGCACAGACTGAGTATTATATAATCTTGTTTGTCATTCAAACACAGTAAACTGTTCCTTGAGAATAGGAATCATGTATTTTAGTTTTATTATCCCTTTTGTCTTGTCCTGGGGGTGAAGTAATCCTGAATCAGATTGTTGTGAGAAAGGAGGAGGTGGGGAGAGAGAACACACGGGAAAGCGCTCTGCTGTCTCTTTATTCAACTGGTATTATTGAGCGTCTGGAAGTACCAAGCTCTCTGTCTGGCAGCTGTTGACCTCCATGGAAGAAGATATGATCTCACGGGAAGTCAGTGTCTAAGCACACTGACTGTAATTGTACAGAAGACAAGTGTCCAGCATGCTAATGTTCCCATCCCCGTGCCACAGATGAGGAAACCAGGGCACAGCGAGTTCAATAACTTAGGTAAGATCCTACGTCCCATGAAGTGGAGATCTTGTGACACAGTGGCCTTGGGCTCTTTCTGCTGTGCCATGTGCTTCTCATTCAAGAAAAAGTAAAGGACTGAATGCGTGTGTAAAAGATGGGGAAGAGACACGTGGGCTCCCGGAAGAGTCAAGCCGGAGACTTTGCCATAGAGGATGAGAACAACCTCGGGACCCTGAAACCGTGGCCATTTGTCTGGTCCGACATGGACTGTGGTGGACAGCTGGGAGTTTCAGAGTTTGCTTTTTAAAGGAAAACACCTCACCTTTACTGTCCCACCTGGAACCCTCCACCTCACCCTTCCTGAATGCCATTTCTCTGCGCGGCAGGGGTGGTTTGATTTTCTTCCCCTTTGGGTAGTACCCAGGGCACAGGTGGATACGAATGTGGATGGAAAAGGTGTGTCACCATCCTTTCTTTGATCTGCTTTCATCATAATAGACCATTTGGGAGGTTTCCATAGGGACAGGGACAATGCCCCTCTGCTGGGCTTCATGAGCCAGTGAATGATCAAGGCGACAGGGAAAAGTCTGGAGTGAGGCTGACTGGTTTCCATGGCAACCGCTGCTTGCCTCAACCACGCAACGCACACGTCCCCCTTCCCACGTAGGTGTGTTTATTGATTATCATCTCGATCCACGCGCGTCGGAGCAGCTACGCAGGTGTCGTGTCCACCTCCACCGCCGAGGTCACTCGGGAGAGGACTCTCAGCTGGGTGGCAGAGGCAAAGATGTGCTCCAAGAGGAACAGCCCTCCTTTAGGCCCAGCCCTGGGGCTGTCTGTCAGCAGGATGACGGTGATCTCTGTGTGGCTGGGGGTGCCCAGCTAGAGGCATCCAGCCTCCCTCGGAGAATCTCAAGCTGTCCTGGAGAGCTCATGGTGACGCACAGATCTTCCTCAACACAGCGCCTGGTAGTCCCCTGGGGACGTTCATGATCTGGCTGAGCATCCACGGACCTGAGAAGCTCTGTACTTGGCTTGTCCGACTGATTTCAGATGTCCTGTGCATGAAAAATTTATTATGAAAGAAACCTTTAAATGCCTATTTATAATTTTTATATTGAGGGCATCTTGACATGATAATATCTGGGATAGATTAGTTCAATAAACTATGTTATTAAAGTGAATTTTGGGGGTGCTGGGGTTGTGGCTTAGTGGTAGTAGGCTTGCCTAGCATTTGTGAGGTACTGGGTTCGATCCTCAGCACCACATAAAAATAAATAAATAAATTGCCAGGCACGATGGTGCACGCCTGTAGTCCCACAGCTCGGGAGGCTGAGGCAGGAGGATCATGACTTCAAAGCCAGCCTTAGCAACATCGAGGTGCTAAGCAACTCAGTGAGACCCTGTCTCTAAATAAAATACATAATAGGCCTGGGGATAGGGCTCAGTGATTGAGTGCCCCTGAGTTCAATCCCTGATACCTACCCAAAATAAGTAAGTAAATAAAGTTATTATTAAAACAAACAAGACTATAAATTGTTGTAAACATTACTTTTGCCTTTTTCATTTTAACAATGTGTCCCTTAGGTGATGGGGGTGATGATTCTACAATATGGTTAATATTAAGGGAATGGGGGGGGGAAGTCCCCAAAGGAGGAAACCCTCTCTTGGGTGCCACCTTATCAGGACAGTGGGAATTCACTGAGGTCCAGCCTGCTGCAAGGCTTGTGTGGCTCCAGGGTAAATGTCATTAGATACTGGGTTTCCCAGTGTCCTTGTCCTCAGAGTCCCGTCTTATGATCCCTTTTAGGGGTAGTGCCTTTTTTAGTTTTTTTTTTTTTAATGTTATGTAATTGAAACTTAGACTAAAATCCTTGGATCACACCAAACCTGGTACCAATTCACATTGCTTCCTATTGTTTAGAGAAACAGAATTTCAGTTCCTAGAGGGCTCCATAGAGAAAACTAGTTCTGCCTTTTCCCGTAGAGAAGTGGCAGTCTCAGAGAAACAGGTGACATGTCCATGTTTACACAAAGAATTAGCCTCGAGTGTCCTATTTTTCAGAAGGAGTTTTATATTTTCTGCTACTTCCAATTGTTTTGATAAGTTGCCCCCTATTTCAATTTACTCTCCTATCATCCATACCTTACATTTTCTTTACAGCACTCACATTCTCTGATATACTGTAGACTTCTAAAGTTTATTTTATTCCTCAGCTCTCTTCCTCTTTCTTCATGACAATCCAAACTAGCTCTATAAATTTAGGGATTTTTATCTGCTCGGGTCACTGCTGTGTGGCCAGTGCCCAGTTCCAGGAACACAGTGGGTGCTGGATGGATGGATCTGTTGCATGAATGGGTGCCACAGATGCGTCTTGGTGGAAGTAAGTCCTCCTTTGGTCTTGTAATTCAGAGATCCCTGGGGAGAAGAGAAAAAGTCATTTCCACCCCAAATAGGGCTCTGAGGTCAGAATGGCCTAGAGTTGCCCAGGGCTAAGCTCTAAATGCTGACTGGCTAAAGATAGAGGTCATAAGTTTGGGGACTTGGTGCTTTCTCATTTGAAGTGGAAGTTATTTCATTTAACCACAGGCCCCAGGCTGCTTGAAGTAAACAGTGGACGGGGTGGATCCTTGGGGAATTGTTCCTGTGAAACTGAAGGCCTCATATCAAGAACCAGTAGGGCTTTACTAGGTAATGTTTATGGGGAGGAACAGGCCCAGCAGACTATGGTGGAGGCTCCTCCCCTCAGCAGACATTCATCTGTTCCTCTGAGCCCTTCTGTGTGCTGGCTTCAAACCCCTGGGCACAATTATACCTCCTGCCTCAGCCTCCCTAGTAGTTGGGACTATAGTTGCACGCCACTGTGTATTTTTTTATTGACGCATAAGACTTATATATATTTATGAGGCATAAAATAATGTGATTTTTCAATACATGTATATGTTGTGTTTTTAATTTTTTTCAATTTGTTGTAATTAGTTACACATGACAGTAGAATGCATTTCTGCACCTTGATATATCATACCTAGATGGGGTATAATTTCTCATTTTTCTGAGTGTACATGTTGTAGAATCACATTCGTCAAGTAGTCACATATATATACCTAAAGTGATAATGTCTGTCTCGTCCTACTATCCTTCCTATCGCCACATCCCCTGCCCTCCCCTCCCTTGACTTCCCTCTACCTAATCTAAGGTAACGCTCTTCATCTCTAGTGCCCCCCCCCAGCTATTGTGAATTAGCATCCACATATTAGAGAAAACATTTGGCCTTTGGTTTTTGGGGGGATTGGCTTATTTTGCTTAGCATGATACTCTCGAACTCCATCCAGTTGTGGGATGATCAAATCAGGCTAGTTAACATGTCCATCATCTCAAACATTTGTCAGTTGTTTGTGGTGAGGTCATTTAAAATGAAAGGTCTTTAAATGTCCTCACTGTGGCTGGCTTCTGGGTGCATCTGAGGGAAAATGGACCTTGAGAAGGATTGTTTTCTGCCAGGCTCCTGAAATGGGTCTTAAGGAAGGTGGAGCTAGAATGTCCTGCCAGAGGAGAGTCTCTTCACAGGAGCCTGCTGGGGGCTCTGGTTAAAAGGATTCCTTTGAGAGGGAAATGAAGGGAGGAATCTGATTCAGTGGGGGAACCTTGGGCTGAATGAGGAGCTGGAAGGAAGGAGATGCTTCCTGACACTGGAGTCCCTGCTGTGGTTCCCTAAGAACACTCCTGGGCGGCAGCAGCCCTCTGAGCTGGGCAATTCAGTGCAGAAACCCAGAGACAGGAACGAGAGGTCTAAGGTAGAAACTGGAGGATGCGTTTCATTTCAACACCCCAAAACATGGCACCCAATACAGTGGTTTTCATCTAATACAGAAGAGTCTGCAGGTGACCCTGTCACATCTCCAAAGTACTCCTGTGGATCTAGACACACAGGTTCGCTGGTTTATTTATTTTTTTCTTGCTGAGAGTAGCTGTGTGCAACCCCCAGCTAAAAGCAGATGCTGGTATCTACTGAGAATGGATCAAGGGCCATTTGTTCAATGCTTCATGTGTCCCCTGTGCTGATGCCTTAAGCCTCTGGACCCCACTATGGGGGTGGGTGCCATTCTGTTCAATGGCACCTAAAGGTGAGGGAACTGGCGTGGGGAGGCCAGCCAGCTTGCCTTGGGAAGCGGCATCCCAGTGGAAGTGCTTTCCCACGAAGGCAGCAGATATTTTATATTGAAAAATGAGACTGTGTGGCATTACCTAAGGGGCAGGGATGGAGATGCTGGCCAAAGAGCCGGGTGTAGCTTGTTGTGATTTTATCTCATTAAGGAAGCAGTTATCGAGAGAACCGAACCCTTCACTCTTGTAGTTGTAAATCTATAATAGAGCTTTAAAGTCTTTCACCAATAAGCTTTCAACATGGAGGTTTTCTGAGTGAAGTTTCTCAACTTGTCTTTGTTATTTAATTGTTTTCTTTCTGCCTTCCCATGTCCGATTTTCTCTTTACAACTGAATCTAGGTGGCTTTCTCTCTTTTCTTTCTTTGTTTTCTTCTCCCACTTATTTATGTTGCTGTTTTCTTGACTCCTCCTTTCTCTCTGTACCCGTTAGTGTCCCTTCAATGCCTGTGCAAGAGAATTTGAGTTCTTATTGTTTATGGAATAGAAGAGAGTTTTTATGTTTTAATTTAGTGGCAGTTGATGGTTTCATAATACTTTGTCTTTAAAATATAGTAATATAAATGGCTTTTTTAAAAAAACTTTATGAATATTAGGAGAGCCAGGGGGCAAAAGCACATACCTCTAATTCTGGCTACTTGGGAGGCTAAGGCAGGAGGATTGGAAGTTGAAGGCCAGCCTGGACAACTTAATGAGACCTTGTCACAAAATAAAAAAATAAAAAGGGCTGAGGATGTAGCTCAGTGGACAGTGACCCTGGGTTCAATCCTCAGCACCCATCCCCCCCTCAAAAAAGAATTTAAAGGAGTATTCTGGTTCCAAATTGGATTGTGGTCTTGATGGGGATCGTGGGAAGTCTTGGGATTCTGTTAGCCAGTTGTGCCAACCAGTTCCTATTTGGTCTATTCCTTTTCTTGGTTATTTATTACCCAATTTAATAGAGAAACCATTAAGCATGTACTGTTTTCTATAGTGTCAGGGGAAGGCCTTGCTATTCCCCAAACATCAAATGAAACTTATGCTTCTGCCTGTGAACCGAGAACTTCCGAATCAGACAATTACGCGAGTGTGAAAGCATCTCCTCCTGGTGTTGGTAATTGAATAATAAAAATGAACGTACATGTAGGGGCCTTTGTTTGGAATGAGACTTTTAATTTGAACCAGAGGATAGATGGAAGAGCTGTCATTTACAACTTTACCCAGAGAGAGTCAGTGCAGCTATCTGCACCTCGGTCCTGAAACTAGGTCCTCCCTGCCAAGGGGTCACCTTCGCTTGGTTGGCTCACGATGGTGACAGAGTGTTCATATTTGCATGAGGTGTTTCACACTGTCACGGTGCTTGTCTGCAGCTATCTTATTTGGCATCTGAATGCCCCAGATACTTGTGAGATAGGGGTGGGGCAATGAGGAGGCACACACACTTGGTGACAGGAAAGCTACACCCTCACCCACGCACCCGGGTCCCTACCAAACGGTTGGAGGGAGCTGGTGAATGTTCTGTTCTCGGCTTGTTGGCTCGGTGGCACCCTGGGGCTGCCGTGGCCAGGGTTGCTGCAGGTGGATGAGTTCACACGACATGGTCGGAACCATGGCTGATTTTCTCAAGTGCTAAGCAGTTTCAACCCTGGGGACTTCTTTGAACTCAGCCAAAGACATAAACCTCTCTGTGTTTGCATCTGCAGAGTTGGAAGCTCATCTTCTGCCCCTGGTGCTGGAAGGGTTCTTTGAAGAAAATGTCTCACCTTTACTGTAGACTATAAGTCAGGCAAGAAGTGAAGTACCGTGAGGGCCTTTCCCTGCTTTACCTTCACAGTGAGCCCAGGAGTGAGGCGCTGCTGTAACTGCCACCTTACACAGAGGGAACACAAGATCAGAACGACGGAGTGACTTGCTGAGGGTTGCACAGCAGGTAGATGGTCCGACTCCATGGCCTCTGCTTCTCAGGATCTCCAGCAAGAGACATCTTCTGAAGCAATGGCTATCATGCTCTTGAAGGCCTGGAGCTCTGTTAACTGACAAAAACCTAGCAGCTCTGGTTAAAGGGTTGGGGTCAGGGACACACTGCCCCACAGGCCTTGCAGGGGCTCTGTGAAACCCCAGGAGTTCTCAGAGTGCTGTTTACCCACCATGCTGCGGTGGCTTTTCTAGAAGCCTCGTCCCCACTCATGAAGAGGCAATTCCCAGCACCCAGAAGACCAGGTCTCCTGGTCTTCCAGCCCCTCTAGACCAGGTCTGCCTGGGAGGCAGCCGATTCCCGGCTGCAACCTGACATGTTCTGTTTTCTAGGCAGGAAAGGACCTGGCAGCCCTCTCTCCCCGGCCCACCCCTCCTGACATGAGCCAGCCACAAGGAACCTGGTGTGGGGGGGTCCTGTTGGCTCTGGGTGTGGGAAAGGGAGCCGCCTGTGTGCGAGGGGACTGGGTGTCCCTGCTCCACATAGTGGCTGTCCAGTGACCCTCGCAGGTTTCCAGTCCTCAGCCATGAAGTCGTGAGTCCCCTGAGGCCCAGGCCAGTGTTCCCATTTTGCTAAAGGAGAGAGGGAGGTTCCCAGGGATCACAGACCTTAGGGGGAGAGCCCAGGACTCACATGCAGGTGCCATGGGGAAGGCAGAGTCTTTCCCTTCATTCCTAATCACCTTTGATGTTGGAGGAGGAACCAGCAGGAAGGATGTGCCTCTGGGAGTCCTGCAGCCTCCCCTCTGCCACCCTTTGTGTCCCCAGCCTTACCCCTGTGCCTTGGCTCAGCCGTCCCTGCCTGAGATGCCGAATCTCCACACCTCCTCCACGGAGCCTGCGCCACTTCCCCAGCCCATGTGTCTCCTCCCTCCCCTTCGCTTTCCCAGCACTGCTGTGTGGGCCACAATGGTGTCCCGATTGCCGAGTTGCATAAGTCTCACCAGCCCTTGGAGACTGCACACTCCAAAGGGCAGGGGTGTTAGGCACCCTGATTTAGGCCTTGGGTGAGATTCCTGTGCTCATAGCCCAGGAAGTCGTGGGTGGGTGGCTTCCTTCCCCTAAGATAGACACTGCTGTCAGCCTTCTCTTGGGAACCCAGAGATGTGCTGGCACCCACCAGGCCCAGAGAGGTCATGGGGAAACCCACCAGCTTTCCCACAGGCCCACAGGTCTGAGCCTTTGGGGGTCGGTATTCCACCTACCCCAGTCCTGTAAGAAGAGGTAGGGGGTGAACCGAAGCCCAGGAATCCAGTGATCCCCGTAGTTACTGAGTGGGGAAGGCTGGCACTGAACCCTGTAAGAACAGGTTTGGAAAATACCCAAAGACGGCTTTGGAGGCCTCCTGCCACCCCACCCCTGTGATATCCCACTTAATCAAATGGCCAAGGATATGCTAAGAGGGAGAAATGCATAAATGTTTAGAGAGCGGTAAGTCGGAGCCATCAATGGATCTGGCATATTTATAAGAAATGAAACCCCCAAAGCTTGATTGCATTCTTTTCTTTCTTTCTTTCTTTTTTTTTTTGGTGGCTAGAATTACCAAACTGATGGATAGAGGGGAGTGTTTTTGTTGTTAAATATTTGGGCCTTGGGAGTCTTTTGATGTAGCGCCTTGTGACAGCTGCCTGCAAAGTGAGCTCAGACAAGCTTAAATTAGCTCAGGCCATGTGCTCAGGAAGGGAGGCTAGAGGCTGGGGCAGGCTTCCTCCATGGTAGTTAGCTCCTCTACCTCCTATGAGTCCGGGACTCCAGCCACTCAGGACACCTGTGGAAGGGCGTGTCTCTGCTTTGCACTCACCGCGAGAGCTTCTCCAGGCCTGGCTGACGGTGGTGTGGAGAAATATATGATTCTCAGTTAGCCCCCAACGTACACCAAGACCAAGCTCTCTGCATTTCCCTTTCCTGTTGCTGGATGGAACTCCCCGCAGCCTTCTGGATGGCCTGCCTAGGCAGCCAGCTGGCCACTGGGTGTGTCTCCTGCTCCTCCCGCAGGCCCTTCTGCTGCGGTGCCTTCGGCTGAGCTTCCTGGTGGATTCGTCTCTAAATAGTCCTGCTTGGACCTTCAAGGGCAAGCTCCAGATGGCACCTCTACCACAAAGTCTTTCAGGGCCCACCAGCTCGGTCACTTCCTCTTCTAAATGTCACGTGGGTCCATTAGATAGAACATGGGGTCATCTTCGTTTTGTACTCTGACTGGCTGGAAACCTGGGTGAGTAGAAGGTGGAAGGACATGTGGAAGGAAACACAGGTGGAGGGACGCATGGGTGTCTCTTGGTTCAAAAGCACCATGTTTCAACTTTCTTTAACTCATCAGTAAATTTTTTTTTTTGGCACTAGGGATCAAACCCAGGGTCACTTTTGCACTGAGCTACATCCTTAGTACTTGTTATTTTTTATTTTGAGGTCTCAGTAAGCTGCCGAGGCTGGCCTCAAACTTGTAGTCCCCCTACCTCAGCCTTCCAATTTCAGGCACACGCCACTGCATCAGGTTTAAGATCCTGTCTCAAAGTCAAAGACTTCTCATTCCTAGAGCTTATGGTTTCCCATCTAAATCCATTTCCTCAGGTTACTGATGAGGAAACTGTTTCAAATAGGAAAGAAAGGGGCTTTCTCATGCTCTCTGAGTTGGTGGCAGGATGGACATCCAAGTATAAGTTACAAAGAGTTGGAATGGGACTTATAGAAATTAGAATGTGCCCATGTCACAAAATGCCCTTAGTCACTAATGGGGAGACCAACAGGAAGGTTAGGTCGGCATTGGAGAAGAATGTTGGAGTGAGGTTTGCAGATTGGAGACAGAACTGGTTAATGTCTCACAGAGTAATAAAACTATAGTCTTTGAGATATTATTTTCTACCAAACAGAACTATTTTGCATTTCTACTATGCAAAACCTCACCTATTAACATGAAACTTCAGAGAATCTGGGCATTTTTGATTGATAATAAATGACAAGTCCAAGGTACTTTCCCCTGGGTAATGGAAATTCCAGATGCGTTGTTAAACAGTGCTCCAGATATGACATTGCAAGGACACGCTGTCCTTCCGGTGCCTTAATCCTGCTAACAGAACCCAGTCTTCCCATGTTGGTTCATTAACAGGGAACCTGCTCCCCTTCTTTCCGCTTCCCCCTCTCCCCCTTCATGCAGAGACCCTGCAACCTTGCTTCCTTCCCCTCTTTGGAAAAATGAGGGTGGTCATATACCCCCCTTCACCAGACCTGTTATGCTCATTTATGACTTGGAACTGGGCAGGCCCTTGGGATAAGGTCACACAGTCCTGGATGTGGAAGAGTCTGACTTCCAAGGCAGAGGCAAACTTGGGCAAATAATTGCACTGCCATTTGGCAATGAGTTTTAGGCCAGAGCAAAGTGCTGCAGGGGCATAGAGACAGGGGTGACTTGGAAGAATAAGGGGAGAGACAAGGACCCAAGGAGGAACTTTAAACCTGCATTTCAGACTCACAGATGTGTTTGGTGAAAAGGCAGGGAAGGCTCCGCCAGGTGAGCTGCCTGTGGAAGGGTGCGGGGACTAAAGAGGCAGGTGCTTTTTATTCAGTGTGCACATGCTGAACAGCTGTCACGCACCAGGTTCTGTGTTTGACCCTGGGGTGTGTATAGGCAATGATGGAGGCAGGGACACCCATCTGCAAATAAAACAAGTCCTGGTCCCTCTGGAGTGGTTCCAGGGAACCAGGGCCTTGGGTGCATTTGGGAGCAGGGGAGGGAGGGAGGTGGAGTAGAGAGGCAGGGAGAGCACAGCCTTTTGCTGGACGATGATACAGATGGTAACCCCCTCCTCCTTTTTTTCCTATTTGTTCTTTTTAAATATACCTGACAGTAGAGTTGTATTTTGGCATATTATACATACACGCAGTATAACATATTAATTAGGATCCTATTCTTATGGTTCTACATGATGTGGAGTTACCATGGTCGTGCATTCAAACACAAGGATAGGAACGTTATGTCTGATTCATTCTACTGCCTTTCCTGTTCTCATCCCCCTCCCTTCCCCTCATTCCCTTTTGTCTAATCCAATCAACTTGTATTCTTCCCCTCCCCAAACCTCCCTTGTTGTTGATTAGCATCCACATATCAGAGAGAACATTCAGCCTTTGGTCTTTTGGGTTTGGCTTATTTCTCTTAGCATGATATTCCCCAGGTTCATTCATTTATCAGCAAATGCTATAATTTCATTCTTCTTTATGACTGAGTAATATTCCATTGTGTATATATACCACATTTTCTTTATACTTTCTTCTGTTGAAGGGCACCTAGGTTGGTTCCACAGCTTGGCTATTGTGAATTGAGCTGCTATAAACATGGATGTGGCTGTGCCACTGTAGTATGCTGATTTTATGTCCTTTGGGTATAGACCAAGGAGTGGAATAACTGGATCAAGTGGTGGTTCCATTCCAAGTTTTCTAAGGAATCTCCATACTGCTTTCCATACATGCATAATATCCATACTGCTTTCCACAGCGGTTGCACCAATTTGCAATCCCCCCAGCAATGTATAAGTGTGCCTTTTCCCCCACATCCTCACCAACATTTATTGTTACTTGTCTTCTGGATTATTCCCATTCTAACTGTAGTGAGATGGAATCTCAGTGTAGTTCTAATATGCATTTCTCTAAATTGCTAGAGATATTGAGCATATTTTTCATGTATTTGTTGACCATTCGTATTTCTTCTTCTGTGAAGTACCTGTTCAGTTCCATTGCCCACTTGATTGGGTTGTTTGGTTTTTTGGTATTAAGTTTTCTGAGTTCTTTTTGTATATCCTGGAGATTAATGCTGTGTCTGAGGTATAAGGTGGTAAAGATTTTCTCCCATTCTGTAGGCTCTCTCTTAAGGTTCTTAATGGCTTCCTTTGCTGTGAAGAAGATTTTTAGTTGGATAAAATCCCATTTATTGATTCTTGATTTTACTTCTTGAGCTTTAGGGGTCTTGTTGAGGAGGTTGGTTCCTAAGCCAATATGATGTTGAGTTTGGACCTACTTTTTCTTCTAGTAGGCACAGGATCTCTGGGATGGTAACCCTTGAGCAAACCATTCATCTTTGCTCAGAACCTCTCTATGCAAAGCCTATGGCACTTTGCCTCTGGGGAAGGCAAAAAAATGTCAGGACCTGGTGAAGTCCTTAAGAGTACGTTGATTTAGTTGAGGAAACAAAGCATGTTCACTGGACTGTGTGTGATGGTGGCTGAGATAACTGCTGGCTCCAAGCATCAAGGGAAGGAGAGCTCTTCATGACTTGGGTGGTCAGGAAGAATTTCTGGAGAGGAGGTATTTTTGAGTTGGGTAGATAAAAGATCAGGGAGTGGCACTGCTCTAAGCTGAGTCTGGAAGTGGAGAAGTTTTCCAGGGTTCTGTGAGAAGAGCTTGAATGGGTACAATGGCCAGTGAGTGTCAAGCTGAGGAAATGCGAGTGCATCTGGTCTGGGAGTCGGGGTGGTACTCAGATATGGATAGGGAGGAGGAAGGGGATGCATTGGGGGGGGGTGGAGACTTGACCTCTAGAGTGGGAGTCTCCTTAAATGAAGGGAGTTTGTGATTTTTTTTCAAGGGAAGTCAGAATTCTGCATTTCTGTGAAATCTCCTGATTTGTTTGTATGTTGTCCACTAAGTAAAAAAGAAATTAAAATAACTGTGTGGATCAAGATATTGATCTCTGACCTGTGGATTTCCAGCCTGGGACTTCCCTGTGGTCAATGCTGTCCCTGAAGGTCATTACAGACGGAGCAACAGGAGCAGGTGGTAGAGGGACAGTGTGGACCTGGAGAACTGAGCAGAGAGCTGGCAGCAATTGGGGCAGAGCCACGTGCAGTCATGGTGAGGGGTCACATATCACACCTAGCAGAGCTTACCCTGGCCCAGAACCCCAAACCCAGAACAGAGGGGAAAAGAAAAGAAAGGGAGCCGAGTGGTCTGGTTCAGGTTTGGGAGAAGACAGTAAAAATCCAGCTTCTTTTCCTCACTGTTTTTAAAGAACCCCGGGCACCCCTGGCCTGGATTTGTGGGGAGGGAAGTGGTATTTAACCCTAATCCCAGGTGTGCTTATTTGAATGGCTCAAGGCCTTCTTAGTGAATTGTGACAAGAGCACTGGACGTGGGAGATCTGGGCTGTAGGGGTTACTGGTGTTGCTTGGGTACCTACAGGGTGTCAGGCACTTTGTGCACATTTTCAGTAATTTCTGCAAACTCCCCTGTGAAGTAGAGAGCGCTGTGACTCTGCTCTTTCAAGGTCAAGGTTGCAGAGCTCGCCACTGGGATTAGACCCAGATTATGAAGGTCACATGATTTCCTGTACACCCCGCTATGACACTGGCCCATGCTGAGTCCTCTCTATGCTCTATGTCTAACTAATCATGTGATCTTGGATAGGTCACCTCCTCTTTCCCATAGAAGAGCAAGAGAGGAAACCCCAGGGCTTCCCGGGTCCAACCTTAGTGTCTGTGTTTCTGCAATCGAGACATTTATATGTTGGGGTTTTATGATTCTAGAGGTCTTTGAATGTTTGGCTTCCAACAAAGAGCTAGGAAGAAAAGCTGTGTCAGCCCCAGATGGGCAGCAGTGTTGACAATGAACTTGGCAGCCCCGCAGGAATTCTCCTCATATGTGGAAAGGGCTTTTTGCAGGAAATAGGTACATGGCTGTTAAAAACATGCCTGTCAGAAAGCAGCCATCCCAGCATGGCTGTCACTGAGGTCCCACTCCGGAGGCCTAGAGTGAAGCTTTTGCTGTTTTCATCTTTCTTTCCTTCTATCCTCTCTGAATGCTCCTCCCTCCAAGGACCTGAAGCTTCAAAGAGAAATATTATTGATGCAGTTAAGTCTATTTTTAGCGTGCTGGGGTTGGTGCACATCCAGAGCAGAAGCATTAAGTTTTATATCTATTTTATCTACAGTGGCTCCTCATTCCCCCAAATCCATTAAAAGATAACAGAAACAGAGCTATCTTCAGACAGCATCCAATGGGTTCATATTTTGGGGGCAAATATGTTGTGTCCCACCTGACTGGAGCTGAGGACATGCATTTAACATTTCTAAGGAGCCACAGGAAAAGACAAGGAGAACTTTGATTGCCCATAGAGATTGGAGGAGGGCTTTCCTTTTACATATGCAGCTGCTCCTTTGACTTAGCAGGAGAGGGAGGTAGAAATGAAAGTAGAAGATATTCTCTTGCCATGAAGCAAGTGTTTGGGAATATCAATATTATTGATCAGACTTAGGCAACTGAATATTTCTCGTGTATGTGTACATGTTCTCTCTTTCCTTCATCTTTTGCTACCTCAATGACTTCCAGAGAGACTTTTTTTTCCCCCCCAAAAGACCGGAGGCAACCAGAGAATGGACTTCTGGAATGTTATCCCAGTTCTTGGGGTTGGGCAGGGAAAGACAATCCTCAAGTATTGGAGAGATCTTGGACTATAAAGGGTGTTTGGTTAATTTGTCAACCAGAATCACTCCTTAAAACTTCTCAGTGAGACAATCCCTATTTTTAAGGTGATTCTAAAGTAGGATTGAGAAACTATGAACTGATGGACTTAATAAGACCAATTCAGTGAGCATGGGGCCAGAGCCATAGGAGCCCAGATTCTCATAAATCTTCAGCTGGTCCTTGGTTAGAGATTTCCTGGTTTACCAGTTAGAATCACCTAGAGAACTTAGAAAAAAAAATCCAGTGTACCTAGTCTACTTCAGAGATTCTTATTCAGTTGCTCTGGGAAGGACTTAGGCAAGTCTTCTCTGGTGACTGTGCTATTATTTCCACTCTAGAACAGTGCTTCCCAATCGCCAGTGTACGGAGGAGTTTTCTAGGGATCTTTTTATGGTGCAGATTCTGACTTAGATAGATGGCAAGGCATACCATGTTCATGGACTAAAAGACCTATCATAATTAAATATGTAAGTTCTCTGAAAAATTTTCAATAGATTTAACACAATTCCAAATGAAGTCAATCTCTGAAAGTGTTTTTGGAAGTCAAAGAAACTAATATAGCTAACATGGTTTTGAAATAAAGTATCTTTGGAAGAATAACACTGTCTGATTTTAAGAATCATTGTAACACTATTGTAATTAAGACAGCATGGTATTGGCAAAGGGATAAGACACATGGATCAATGGAACAGACTGAAAAGTCCAGAAATAGCCCCACAATAAGTATGGCCAGTTGCTTTGGACAGAGACGTAAGGGCAAGAACAGTAGAGAAGAACAGTTTCTTCCTCAAATAGTGTTGAAACAATTGGATATCTAAATGAGAAGAGGAAGAAACCTCAATCTAAATTTCACACCTTATACAAAAATTTACTCAAAATGACTCAGATATAAATGTAAAACTATAAAAGCTTTTTAAAGACAATGTAGGAGAAAATATCTGGGATCTGAATTTAGTCAAGTTAGTTTTTAGACATGACACCAAAAAGATGATCCATAAAAGAAAAAAAGTGAATCAATTAGACATCATTAGAGTTAAAAAACTATTATTGTATAAAAGACACTAGTATGAAAATTAAGAGACCAACTACATACTAGGAGAAAATACTTGAAAATCACATATATCACAAAGCATCTCATATAGTCAGAATATAGAAAGAATTCCCAAAATTTAATAGAAAAATGGGCAAAAGATTGAACAAACACATCAGTAAACAGGATCTATGGATAGACAGAGGAGAAGATCATCGGCATCTTTAGTCATTAGGGAAATGCAAATTGAAGCCAGGATGAATTGCCACCACACCTATTAAAAAGACTAAAATAAAAAATACCAACACTACCAAGTAGTGGTGGAGGTTAAGAATAACTAGACCTTCATTGCTTGAAGGAATGCAGAATGGTATTGCCACTCAGGAAAACAGCTCAAAAGTTTTCCTATAAAGTTAAACATACCCCTCCCATACCATCAGAAATCCCATTCCCGAGTTTTTAACCTCAGGGAAATGAAAAGTTAGATTTACATAAAAACATTCACACACATGTTTATAGCAGCTGTAGTCATAATCACTCAAAACTGAAACAGCCCAAACATTCCTTGGTGGGCAAGACCAACTATGGTGCATCCTTACAGTAAATATTACTGGGAACTATTCACAGTGCCATGAGTTGGCTGAAGGTAAGACATTTTGCTAAGTTAAAGAAGCCAATGTCCAAAGCTTGTATGTGTGTGATTTTATTTATGTGACTTTCTTGGAGAGATAAAAGTGTAGTGATAGAGAACAGCTGAGTGGTTATTGGGTGCCAGGAGTGGGAGGAGAGTGTGATTCTGAGGGTGGTACAAGGTGGTTTGGGGTGATGGAACTGTTCTGTATCCTGATTGTGGTGGTGGTTACACAAATCTCTGTATGTATTAAAATTCGTAGAATGGTACACTAAAAATAAAAAGCTAATTTTGCCATATAGTGACTTTTAAAATCGAAACTTTAAATACATGAATATTCTGATTCAAGAGGTCTGGCAATGGGGCCTGGGATTCTGCATTTCCAACAAGCTCCTGGGTACTTCTGGGGTTTTGGGGGGGGGTTCAGGTGAAAAGGCTAGTCTCTATAGAATGAGGGTTATGCACCCAACTTCACATTTTGTTGCTCATCTGAGATCTTCAGTGTCTCCCTATATCCTCCAGGATGAAGCTCTAACATTTGAATTCTACCCAAACTAAGGAAAAGCTCCCTCCTCCAATGTCCCATTCCACAGTGGCCTGTGTGCTCTGCTTTTCTTATAGCCTGGAGTGCCCTTTCTCTCCATCCCTTTTGGAATGCATTACCTTTAAGTCACTGGCCAGACTGAAAAGCCCCTTCCCAACGAAGGCATTCTTCCCCCTGAGGCCTCCTGACACCCACACAGAATTAGTAATCGGTGCCTCCTTCCCATTTGGTAGCCCTTCTAGTGCGGCTCGCGTTCTTGCTGTTCTACTCTTTCTTGTGTTTGTTTCTCAAATCTTTCTCTCCCTGAGAACACAGACTGCTCGGGGTGGGGCCCACGTCCTTTGGACCCAGTGCCTGGCATCGTGGTTGGCACCCAGTGAGGGTCACGGAGGCTCAGAGGAGGCAGAGAGACCTGACTCTGTAGAAATGGTGGGTGTTTCAGGAGCAAGAGGGTGTCCTGGTAGGATTCAAGGGGAAATGAATTAAGGATGTTCTTCAATTTCCCAATGTCAGAAGATGCCAGGGAAGGAAAAGAGCCCTCTCCCGCGCTATACCCCTTAACATCAGGCCCTGAGTGAAACAAACACTATACTGTGATTCCTTGGGGTGGGGGGCTGGAGGTGCATTTCTTACTCACCCTCTAATCTTCTGTCAATTCCAGAGCCAGCTGCTGGACCGCTCCTAACCCCTCCGTTGCCCGCAGGTGGTGGTGCTGATGGGAATTCCAGATGTACCACTGACTCCGTTGTAGCTGCCTGCTCTCGCTGGACTGCCCACCGGCTAGTTTGAAAGAGTGGCTCCAACTAGTTTGAAAGTGTGGAAACTTGCTTCAATATATTCAGACCTTACCCAAGTCTCACCCAAGGAGAATGGTCGGGGGCAGGGTGGCTGGGAATGTGTTTAATAACTCCCACATGACCCTGAGGCTTGCAGAAGTTGAGAGCCACTAGTGTAAGGACAAGAGAACTCAGAAGGGCAGCATTTCCTTCTAGCACCATCTCTGACAATGGAGAACTTGAGCAAGTCACATCCTCTCTGGACCACTTCATTTTCTCACTTTTATAGATAAGAGCCTTGAACTGCTTTTTAAACTGTGGCCAGCTGTGCAGAGGTGCAGAATGACCGTCTGCTCGGATTGTTCTCTCAGAGTCAGGGGCATGATGGCTCAGTTGCATGTTGGGCTTCAGGGACAGGGTCTGCAAATATTGGCTGAGTGACACATGTGACAGCTACAGCCCCTTCCTTCTCTGCTCTCATGCTCTTTTGTCCCAGATATTGGCTCCCAGTTCTTACAAGTAAGGCGGGTACTTGTGTGTGCTCATTCAGTGTACATTGAACCTTTCACACGATTGAGCGTATTTAATCTCTGCACACCTTACCAGATTGGGGCCAGCAGAATCTCCACTTTACAGATGAGACAATTGAGTTGGGGACTGGGTAAATAACTTGGTCAAGGTCACCCAAACATTCTGGCATACTGCCTTTCTGTGGGCCCCCCAGCTCAATGCCAGGGGCTCTGAGCTCTGTCCAGCTGGATTGAGTCCACCTGTATATGTAAGGATGAGTATGTGGAGGACGTCTATGGGTGTCACCTCTGTCACTGACATCATCATCACATCACCTGTCTTCACCACCGTCATTTCCATTAGCTGCAATCCTGCCGCCGTCTTCTCTGTCACCACCATCACACTATCGGGATCAGTCAGTGTCAAGTTGGTCTTTCAGGGTTACTGCAGTTGGTGTAAATGCCAGAGAAGCACCAAAGATAACGAACAAGGACTCTAAGAATGAAATACTGATAATTTTAAAACACACATACATAGCGCCTGACGATTTGCAAAGTGCTTCCTTGGAACAAACTCCAGCCGTATAAGGAAGAAGCCCTGAGATATTCACCTCACCGTGCTCTGAGTTTGTCTTCTCCAAGCTCTTGTTTGTTATTCTCTTTGAAAAACTCTACACTTACGTGGGAGCTTAGGCAGGAAGTCTTGCCCCCATTTTGCAGGTAATATGACAAAAAACCTGGAAAGTTAAGGTTATAGAGCTTATTAGTCAAAGGGCAAGAAGGAGGCTGCTTTCCTGTTATTACCTCCAGGAAACCCGTGAGAGGTGAGTGGCCTGTCATCAGGGAGCACAAGGCCCAGGGATCAGGTGCTTCCCAGATCAGGTGACTCTGGGAAACCGGCCGCAAGTTCATGTGCCAGGATGAGGCGTCGGTATTTTAGGTAGGGGAATAGAGTCACAGTAAGAGCAAGGGGAGGAGAAAGGGAAAGACAAAATGTGGCTGTAAAATGTGGTTCTTGGGGCTGATCCGCAGGGAGCCAGGTGGTTCCTTCAGCTTACCTCTCTTCCACCCCCAGCCAAAGGAGGTTGTGCGGGGAAGTCCTGCTGTGGAATCAGAGGCTCTTTAGGTTCAGCGCTACTTCAGCCAGCAGCCACATTGTTGAATGACCTTGATTCAATTGAAGCCTTGGCTCTGTAAGGTTCCTGGGAAGGATCTCTGGGTGGTTCAAGGTTTGGGAGCAGAAGATGCCCATAAATTACCCCTGGAGTGACTGGGGTGCCTTTGAGGGAGGCAGCGATAGGTGCCCTGTTTCACAGGTTGGGATGCTGGGGTGCAAGGCTGTGGGGCCTCTTTACCCCTGCCTTTGGCTGTGCTTCAGTGAGTGACCTTAGCTCATTCTTCTACGCAGGTGGCTCCTGCACCTCAATTTACTTGGCAGTCACTCCCTGACCGTGCCCTCCTGGCTGCACAAAACCTCAATTAATCCTTCATTAAAATGTCATAGAAATGAAAACCCTTTACCCCTGTTCTCCCTTTCCCCCCTGAACAGATTGGGTTTATTGCAGTTCTACTGGCTTGGAAGAGTCGGCTTGGAGACCACACTCAGATTCTAGCCCGACTTCTATTTACTCAGAGCCCAAGTGATTTCAGCAATGGCTGTCAGCTAAAAACTCTTGTTCAATGGGAGGCAAGTAAACATGCTGATTCTGTCTCACTGCCCAAGCAGCCCTCTCTGCTGAGCTGGAGAAAGATGCCACTTCAGGGATTAACACAGCTAAGGTGTGCCCATTCAGGCCCCAGCACTAAGGTTATAGTCACTCACGACATCAGGTCGGAAAAGCAAGATGTTATGAGCCCAAAGTGCTGATTCTCATTTTGCAACACTCTGACTCCATGACCTGTGCAGGTTACTTAGCTTCTTAGGGTCAAGATTTACTTTTTTTTTTTTTTTTATGAGAGCCACATTGCTGACTACAAATATCAGTGAACTCACAATGCTCAGTAGACAGGGGTTTCTTAATTTGTAGTTCATGGAAACCATAAAAATTGACATTTTAAGTGACCAAACAAAGCCAGATATTGGAGAATTGAAGAGTAAAGGAATACTTTTATTCGACAAAGATTGCCGAGAATTAGCAAGGTATCATGCATTGTTGCAAACTCATAGAGAAAACTGATAGTGTCCCTGGCTTCATAGAGCTCACCTAGTCGGGTGGAAGAGGACAACAATATCAAGAATATACATTCAGGCATGGAGATAATGACATGTTTTTAAAAGATCAGGAAACATTTTTATTGTTGTTCTTTTTATACATGACAGTGGAGTGAGTATATTTTGACATATTATATATTCATAGGGTGTAACTTGTTCTAATTGGATCCCATTCTTGTGGTTGTACATGATGTGCAGTTACACTGGTCATGTATTCACATATGAACCTAGGAAAGCTAGGTACTATTTGTTCTACTATCTTTCCTGTTTCCATCCCCCCTCCTTTCCCTTCATTCCCCTTTGTCTAATCCAGTGAAATTCTATTCCCACCCCCCTTGTGTGTTAGATTCTTGCACATCAGAGAAAAAAATTGGCCTTTGTTTTTTTGGGGGGGATTTGGCTTATTTCACTTAACATGATAGTTTCCAGTTCCATCCATTTACCAGAAAATGCTGTAACTTCATTCTTCTTTATGGCTGAGCAATATTCCATTGTGTATATATACCACATTTTCTTTATTTATTCAAGACCAGGAAACTTTAAGCAATAAAGGGTTGGGAAGGACCTGTTCTTGGGTGTGGTTGAGGGAGTTGGCTTTAGAGACAACACTTGAGAACGAAACAGGAATTGACTGGACAGAGGAGGAAGAGTGTGTGTCTCGCTCTGGGGCAAGAGCTGTGCCGAGTCCCAAAGAAAAACTGTCCTGCCAAGCTGTGGGGTAGGGGATGGCTGCAGTGGGTACCAGGCCAGTTCCTGGCAGGAAGGAGGCTGGAGAGGAGGTCGGTCAGGGGGCATCTGTTGGCTTTGTGAACCAGAGGAAGCATTTTGCATTTAGCATGAGCACCATGGAAAAGCTTGGAAGGGTTTTAAGTGAGGAAGTAATATAGTAATTCTGTTGATTTAGTAGTTCTGCTTACTTAGCACCAGATGAAGTGGAGTGGAATGAAAGGTTACTACGAGTGCAAATGCTGTCTTTATGGGAAGAGCTCATGCTGTCACCCTGAAGGCTGGAGGAAGCAAGGGTGGCCATTGGTGTCTTTGGTCTTTGCTGCGGAGCTGGAGATACACTCTTAGATGCTGCAGCTTCTCAGGTTGGGTGGTGGGAGGAGGTCTGGCTGTTTGAAGCCATAGACTTTCCCATGTGCAGGGCCGGTTATACCTCTGAGATTCCCCAGAGTTAGGAATATAGAAAACGTCCGCTGTTGGGCCTGCCCTGGAATCCCAACTATCTGCTTTCATTCCACTATCGATTGGAAGGGGAAGCGAGGAGCTGGAATAAAGTGGGTGTGGAAGCTCACCTTGCCATTTTCAGGAAAACAATTCTCTGGAGATAAATGGCTTTCCATGTGCCTGGTGAGTCCCCTTGAGGACACAAGGATTCAAATTGTTTGCTCCAGTCCTAATGATCTTGGTGCTGTGAGGCTCCGGCTCCATGGGAGGCCGCTCCAGCCATCCTTGCAGCTCTGCTCTAAACACTCTTAGACCGGGAGCTGCGTGTCCCCTCACTGCTTCACCTTGATGGGAGGCATGGCGTGGCCTAGAGGGCAGCAGGATGTCCCTCTCTCCATAGTGCTCCCTCTGAGCCCTGCACATGGTCCAGAGAGACTTGTCCAGGGCCTATCTGAATGACCCGTGTCTTTCTATAAGTTGAGCATCTGGGGGGAGCCCCTGGAGGGAGAGGGGCAATGCAGAGAACATGAACCCTGAGGCTCCTCTTGTGAGTGGGTCGGGGGGCAGGGGAGGCAGGACATCACTCGAGGCTCCTCTTCAGAGCATCCACATTTATCAAGAGTCTGCTTCTCCTGGGCATCATGTTTTCCTAGCGCCATCCCATTTAAATGTCCCATTTAAACCCATTACACAGGTGGGGCAACTGAGGCCCAAAGTGATCACACAGAGTACCCCGTGGGCAGGAAGGGATAGAACCTGGATCTAGTGTTTTATTTTGGAGCCTGTCTCTGCCACCTGTGTGCCTGTGGGAGTGTGTTGGGGTGGTGTGGTGATGACACCTTTGTTCTTGGGAGATAAGGTCTTGTCCCCCATGGGGAGCAACAAGGAGGCTCTGAGTTTGGAGGGTCAAGATTGCTTCTGGCCTGTCATTGGTTGGTCGGTCCTTCTCTCCTGCACACAGGGTCAGCCTGGCCTGCCCTCTGCCAGCCTGCCAGGAGCTTGTGTGAGATAACGGATCTTTAGGTTTTTAGGGAGGAGAGCACACAGGAGAGGTGGCCGAGTTGCTAATGGGCAGCCTGACTGGTAGCAGCCTGCTGAGGGAGACCCGGAGCTTGGCTCAGCTACAAATGGGCTCTGCTCCAAGGCAGTGGAGAGTTGGGCCACGGTTTGCCTGGGCTGGGTCATCATTTCCTGAGCCGCGTCATCAGCTCCTGTGTTCTTGCTGGAGGGGCCAGGGTGAGCTGCTGCCTGCCTGCTCCTGGCTGTACCCACAGGCTCTCTCATCCCAGCTCTCACAGCCTGCGTCAGTCAACGGGGGGCTGCTCTCAGCCCTCCAGATGGACCAGGTGGAGCTAGCCATGGGCGTGGCCACCCTGTCCCGCCTGGCCCTAGAAAGTTCCCTGGGCCATTCCTACCTGAAGCCAGCGCTCGCTCCCTCTGAGAGCCAGCAACCTGCACCTGCCCCCAGCTCTCCTCCTCCTCCTGCTCTCACCTCCGCCTTGCAATTGCTCTGCAGAGGAGTGGAGCAATTAGGGCAAACATGCTTCACATTGCCTCTCCTCTCTGAGCTCCCGGAATCTCAGTTCCCACGCTCCTGGCTCTGCCTTCCTGTTCTTTGCTAGCACCAAATCCAGGGGGCAGCCCTGTTCCTGGGGGACAGTGTTCCAGGCAAGTGGCATGTGGCCTCCTTGGGAGGAAGACCTTGCATTTAGGATCACAACACTGGGGACCCCTACCTTCTCATCCTTGCCTGACAGAGCAAAAGGCTTGGAATTCAGAGCTGGGAAACCTGGGGCCTGGCCTGAGATATGTCTGATGATGAAGATGATGATGATGATGATGATGATGACACTATTAGTAGTTATGATAGCTCTCAGTTACTGATTGCTTATTTTGCAATTTAGACCTCATCACATTTAATTCTAGTAACATCCCTGCAGGACAAGCTTGATAGTCATGTTAGAAATGAGAACATAAATGCTCAGAGAGGTTAAGTGACTTTCCCAGGGTTAAACACCTGCAAAACTATTGAGCTAAGGTCTGCACTCACATCCTAGTAATTCCAAAACCCAGTTCTGTTCACTAAGGCATCTTAATATGTGACTTCTGAGAGTCCCAGCCTCCCTCACTCAGAGGTTCCCAGAGCTGGTATGTCCCCAAATCATTCCGGCTCCCTCGCACTGATGGTGAGGAGGCTCAGGGTCCTGATAGAACCAGCTGGTCCTGATAGAGTTGTGACCAGGTTGGCCACAGTCTGGGGGGGACTGGAAGCCCTCTGGCCCTTGGGCCCACAGAAAGAGCAGTTCTTTACAGTCGTCCTGTCTGTCTGCAATGGCTGCCCTGCTCCTCTCCAGGCCCATTCCTTCTTTTGAGACCCGCTCATCTGCTAGGCACAGTGGTACCTGCCTCTAATCCCAGTGAATCTGGAGGCTGAGACAAGAGGTTCACAAGTTCGAGGCCAGCCTCAGCAATTTAGTGAGGCTTTAAGCAATTTGGCACTATCCAAGAAAAAGGTGTGGGGATGTAGCTCAGTGGCAGAGTATCCCTGGGTTATATCTCCAGTACCAAGAAAAAAAAAACCCTGCTCATCTTCAGCTCCTGGGAAGTCCCTAGAATTACTGCTCCAGGCTTTTGTTCTAGAACATCTATTGCATTGTATTGAACCTAGTGGTTTAATGTAATTTTTTTCTTGCTTTTCTCCGGAACAGGACCATGCTTTCCTTTAGGCCTGGGGTGGCCTCTTTTTCTGTCTATAGTCAGTTCTAAGAAACACTTAGCATCGCCGGCAGAATTCAGCATACATAATCAGTTTATGCTCTTGTGTATTTAGATCAGATTATTTTCCCTGTCTTTGTAGTTGCTGTCATTAATTATTCTTCTTATCATGTTGTTCTGCTTAGTTGTTTCTTTTTTACATCTTTGCTTCCCACCCATTTTCGCTGTCTCTGCATTCATTTGTTCAGGCAACAAATATCCATTGTGCACCAAAAATGATGTGCCAGGCACGGTTGGAGATGCTGGGGATAGAGAGTGAATCCCCCGCCCCACCCCAGTGAACTGGTGTATCTAATCAGGCAGAGCTGGATTGGGACTGACTTAGGGCAAAGCTTGATCCATTGGCTCCACAGTATGCTCCCCCCCCCCTCCAGCTGATATCTTCTTGGGATCACTCTGGGGGTCCCTTCTTGGACCCGCCTCAAGTCTTCCTTGAATGAGCAGATCATTGGGTGCTGAATGAGGCCACCCAGGCTTACATGCGCTTCTTCCTGGAGTTGGAGCCACCTTCTCTGGTTTCATGAGAACATGCTTTTTTTAGGGGAGCAGGTGTGTGGTAGACTCTGGACTCCTACGCCGCTCTCTTCTGATTATTCCCGGAGATCTGCACCTCTCCACTCTGGTTTGGCTGCGGCTGTTTTTTGTCACCCCCACGGGGCTGTGTTGTTTGTTCCTGGAGCAGAGAGACATCTGTCATCCTCGCTGAGCCTTGACAGATGCCACATTCAAAGAACCAGCACCAGTTTGAACACATGCAGCAGCAGCAGCAACTGTCATTGCCACGCTCACTCAGACACCGGCACCCACATTGCCTCCTCCTGGGGGAGCAGATCTTCCCGCATCTCCCCACCGGTCCATGCTCTTGTACGGCAAGTGCAGAATCCACAGTTCCCACGTGAGCAGAGATGCCCTGCAGACTTGAGCAAAAGAGAGGAACCCGTAAAATGCAAAGGAGGGTCTCACAGGACTTGCAGGCTGTAGCAGCCTGGGCAGCGAGCACACCACCACCTCTCTGAGCTGGGACCCAGTGAGAGGGTGGATCCCCAGCACAGTGGGAAGAGCAGGCAGAAGATCACCTGCTTGCAGATAAGAATGTATCTTCTTTGTTCTGCTCCAGAAAGTACCTTACTTTGCCCCTGCTACCTTTAGGAGCCAGGTCTTGGGGAAATGGTGTGAACACACACAAACAATCAGGCTTACATTGAGTACCAAGGCTTCAGCCCATTCTGTAAGAGAGAGCAGCCCTGAATAAGTACAATTTTCAAGGCAAGATAAGGAGGGATGTGGCAGGATGAGACGACAAGGAGGACCCAGACACAAATTCACTTTTGCTTGTAGGAAGTCCTTGGGAATGTGTTATATGACCTAGGACATTTTCCTTATGTTGTGAAATCATCTTGGTTTTTGATGTGTTATCTCTCCTTCCCTATGGTCCTAGCAGGAAAAATCTTGAATGGCCTTTATGAAGTTGCTTTGGAGAAGGCTGGCTTGAAGGTAGAGTGGTAGGACCCGCCATCTTGTTCAGGCTCCTATAGGTGAGTGTGATCTAGGAGAGATGCTGGGGGGTCAGGCCCTTGGGGGCCTAGAAGGGGAAAAAATGGTGTTCCGGTGAAGAGAATGGACCTTTCTTTGGTTAGGTCCTGGGCAGTGTCCTGGTGTCATGTTCCAGAAGGAGGATGGCGAGGATGTTGGCCTATAGCTCATACTCTGCTGTGATGTTTGAGAAATGGGCTAGTGGGGAAGGAGACCGAAGTATATTTAACAAGATCTGCTACTTGCAAGCCAAGAAGATAAGTCTTGCTTTTTACCATTGTGTTTGTGGAGCACCCTGGTAGAACAGACTGGTGCGATCATGAAAGCTTCCTTGGAGGACTTCTGTGTAGTGCAGGCCACCTACACAGAGAGGTCCATCCTGAGATGCTAGGAGCACCACAGAGGGAGAGGACCAGTTATGTGGCTCTTGGCTGGACGACTGGGGGTCCTGGGGTTTCTCAGCTGATTCCCACCTTTCTTCCTTAGCATCTCCTCTTCTAAAGAGCTGTTCCACTTGTATCTTTCCCCTCTATGGTGCTTAGGCTTAAATATTTTATTTTGAGAATGGCTTCAGGAGCGGAGACGCTTCCTTATATCCTGAATCAGATCATCTGCAAACTCCCTCCCACTCTACGCTGGCTTTGTGACTTGGTGTCCCTGAGACCTCCCCCACCCCAGCCTACCTCACCTCATCTTGCTTTTTATTTTTAAGCTCCTCTTTTCTCTCTGAAGCTGGCATTTGTATTCCTGGGTTGTTCTTTCTCATTTCCCCAGATTGTGTCTGTGACTCACCCGCCTCGTGTTGTTTTAAGTCTTGAAGAGAATCTGACTCGAGCAGTAAAACGGAGAGCCGTCCTCGGAACGGTGAAAGTTTCTGGAATCTATAAAACATCAATTGGAATACAGGAAACTCAAGTTTAAGAAAGACAAGCTTTCCCCCTTCATTTAAATTACTGCCTCTCATGGGAAAGTTAATTTTTTAAATAAATCACATATTCCAATAAAGCAGACAGCCCTGCTAGATAAACAATGAAGATGTTTGCTTAAAAATGATTTTTTTTATTCAGCTAGTGAAGAACCAGGGGAATAGAGATAGATTTAAAAAAAAAAAAGTGCTGAATGGAAGACACGAGACTGGATTTTGACATCAAGACTAAATTCATTATCTCCAACTCTCCTTGGTTCTGTCTTCCTCCACCAGAGGATGCCACCAGGGTGACTCCCAAAGCCCATGAATGTCAGGGTGCGAAGCCAGGACCGACTAACGGGAGGAAAGTCTCACCGGAATGAGTGCAAAAGCACCATCTGGGATTTTTGCAAGTGAGAGAACTGTGGTTCAAGTTGCTTCAGGAAAACAAAAAGGGAATTTATGGCTCCGGTACTGGATGTAGGGACATTTTAAATTTGTTCCTTTCCCTTTGAAGATTTGATAATTTTAGTCTTTGAAATAAGCTGACAGTAGGCAGATAAGAGGGAAGGGTGCATATAAATTTTATGATATGCCTAAAGAAAAAGAGTGTGAGACTCAAAGCAAGACACGTGGCTGGACTTTCTGTGGAGCTTCAAGGGATAGGGTGGGCCTCTTGGTGGGGGGACAGGCCTTGCAGGCTCTGGGAGGTTGCAGGGAGCTGGTGCATGAGCAAGGGTTGCCGTGTGTCGCCGATGACTCAGTTGATGTTCTGGGGTCTCCTGCTGTCTGGTTCCCTCCTGTTCTCATTTCATCTTGCACCTCTGCTTTCTTCCGCCTTGGTTTTATTCTCGGGAAGGCATCCTCCACATGGGGTCCCACAATAGAATCAGATGCATGTCATCGTCATTTCATACTCAGTGGAAAAACTCTCAGTGGAAAGACAGTAGTTTCAGGAAAAGATTCAGAACTCAGTCTCATTGGAGAAGATTGACATTCCTGAACCCATCACCATGGCTGGGAAAACCGCTAGCTGGTGGGTCTTACTGGACTGGCAAACCTGGACAGATACCCACTCCTAGATCTTGAGGGTGGAAGGGGGTCATTCCTGAGGCAGAGGGACTGAGAGCAAGGGCTAGGGTTGTTTTGTTTCCAGAAGTGGCAATGGATGCAGTTGAAGGTGAGCTCTCCATGGTGGTATGATTTGGTCAGGTGCATTTGAAGGGTGGGCCCTGGGGTGACCCATGTTTGCCACCTGATTCTGTTAGGTGATTACTTCCTGTTGGCTTCTTGTAATATACTCAGTTATTGGCAGGATCCTCCAGCCACCTTCCTTCTAGATGTTGGAAGGGCATCCAGAACCTAATGGACTTGATCTTATAGAAGGCAAAGACAAACTAAACCAGCACTTTCTTTGCCATCCACAGAGTTGAGAGATCACTTCCACTCTCTAGGCTTCACGGTAATTTTTCCACCAATGTCGAACTGATAGTTATTGATTTTAAAAATTACTTACCTGTCAATATAGTTTTAGTATTATTTGATCATATTTTAGTGAAGTTCTTAAAACTGCCTTTATTGAGTATTTACTATGTCCAGGCAGTTGATTGCTTTATAAATGTGAAGTTGTTTCTTAATCACAATCCTCTGAGATTTGTCATTGTCCCTATTTGACTGGAGAGGAAAGAGTCAATGACCATGCCCTATGGTGTCACCAGCATCCATGTGCTTATGCTGAGTTCCATTCATGTATAGAATGAATAAAACAAGTTATTGCTCTTGAGCTAATTGTAATTACTTGGTGTTTATATTTACATGAAAGAATAAATAGTATGTTTCTATTAGAATAAAACAGAAGGAAGTGATAAATTTTGCCTGATTGTAGTCTAGGAAATAGAAATGAACATTTGAGCTGGGTCCTGAGGAGTGAATAGTCGTTTTCTCTGCATAAATACTACAGAAGGAACCTGCTCTTCAACTAATTAATGCATGCATTTTGAATTCAGATGGAGCTTCTAGGTTCAGGGAATGTGATATCGCCCTTGACTCTGCCTTTTCATTAGATGAATGGCTAAGATAGGTATATTTGTATTGGTTTATGTGCTTTCATTGGCAAGGAACTGAAACGATAACTGGTTTAAATAACAAGGATTTGTTGTCTCAATAATTGCAAAGCACAGAATCAGGACTGACCTGAGGTGAAGCTTGATCCATTGGCTCAGCAATATCATAAAGACTCTGGTTTCTTTTCATCCCTCTGTTCTTTCTTGTGCTATGGTGGCTTCATCAAAGGATGGCTCCTTTTTTTAGTCCCCAAATGACTGATAGAGCTCTTGGGGTTTATTATGCCCAATAGGAAGAACATGGTGTCTTAATAATAGCAAAAACCCAAGAGTCACTCTGATTGGATTGGATTGGGTCACATGCCTATCCCTGAACCAATCATTGTTGCTGCAAGACAGAGAACACAGGTGGAGTCCACTTCCCTGGAACCACATGGATCCCAATGGAACATTGGATACTGGGAGACACCCAGTGATGGGAAGACATCAAAGAAATGCTAACCCAGCATTTAAGTTTACGTAGTCTCTCACTTTGGGGCAGTGAAGGAGGTTTGTACCTCTGCCCCATAACCTTTGATCCTCAGTCTCTGGAACTTCAAACTCTAGGCTTTACCTTGGGTAATATAGCAACTGAGCAACTGCTTTTTCTCTCTGTATTCTCTACAAACATGCTTTGACCAAGACTACTAGTTCTCTGTTCAAGTCCTGGCTCTACCATGTATACTAGACCTGGATTAGGATACAACCATAGTCACCAAGTTATAATCTTTCATTCATTTTTCCACTTTTTGATGTATTCTCTTGTCCTTTGGCCTTCTAACTTAGTGGCTGTCGTTTTTGGCCTCAAGTATTTCATCTGTACAGTATGAATACAAGTCAGGTCTACATCATTCTTGTAGAGATTAAATAAGTGAGTCCTCATGTAACAAATTTACAAATGTTACAGATACATAATTATAATTATTTAATCACTAGTGGTATTAACACACACACACATATACATGTAATCATGCATAGTTCTTTAGCTTGTAAATATGTACTTCCATACACATATATAATGTATGGAAAACATTTGGGACAGCACACAGTAGGCGCTGTAGGGGTAGATAAACAGACACATTTTGTAGGGACAATCTTAGCCTTAAAGATATTGCATATATAATGTCTGGCATATAGCAGACACTTGATAAATGTTAGTCATTATTAACAATAATTATGTTGATTGAAGTGCTTAGTAATAATAGGATTCATCTGCAAAGAACTTTATGGTTCTGGAGTCCTTGTTGCCAATACTATCCCCGTTAAACCTTGCAACTACTCAGTGATGGGGCTCCTACTCCTGTCCAGTGGATCTCAGGAAGGACTGTAGCCTTCCCAGGGTCTTATGGCCGGTGGTTGTTCTTAGGACCCGGCAGGAACCATGGGGAGGAGCTCTAAGTCCAGGGATGGATGCACACCCCCTTCCCCCACTCCATTTGTCACTCCTCCCCTGAAATGCATGAGGTTCTCATCTGTAATATCCTGATTGTCCCATTAATCTCCTTTAAGCTTCATGAAAAATACAAAGGGCTGGATCACGAATAGTCACCACTTTTGAGTTTTGCATTCAGGAGATGGTTTTCCATGGACTTAAAGAGACTGATGTTTCCCATTTGACACTTGGTTCTCCAACTAAGACCTGAAGAGCTGTCGCCTTCTGAATTACCAACTGATTTCAAGATCTCATCTATATTTTGCCTCTAATATGTCTGTACCTTTTGTTATTTCTGTATTGTCATGTGTTCTTCCTAATACATGTTCTACAGTAGTTCCCAGAGCAGGTGGTAAGGAAATTTCTTTTCTAAGACCTTAGAGAAGCAAGAAGCCTAGAACCTCCAGTCACCCCATATTCCCGAGACCCTGCCACTCAGAAAGAGCAGTGTTTATTTAATCAACACACACACACACACACACACACACACACACACACACACATCATCATCATCATCATCATCATCCAAGGTTCTGAATTTCAGACTGAGTCCAATATTTAATATGGTAGCCAGTAGCCACACGTTGTTTAAATTTAAATGATATTACAAGTTCAGTTTCTCAGTTGGCAGTAGTCACATTTAAAATGCCCAAAACCACATGTGATTAGTGGCTACCATTTTGGACCACATAGATAGAGAACATTTCCATGAATTCAGAAAGCTTCACTGGAGAACCTTAACATGAAGAAGTACAAGGGGAACTGGCACTGAGGGTTGAGATCCAGCTCCCCAGTACCCACAGGCCAACATTTAGTAAACATTCTTAACTCTCTGTATGTATTTCCCCTGCCATTTTCAATGGTCCCTTAGGCAAGGAGAAATGTGAAATTATAGTTTTCCTGATCCAGCATCAGAATTCAATGAAAGTAGGATCTGTTTCCCATCTTCTAGAGGAATGTCAACAGCTATGTTTTTCTCAAACCCTGCTCTTGTTCCCACCCATTGGTAACTGACATGCAAGTGGCCAGAAAGTCAGTGTAGAACTTTGTGTTGGAGAACGTTCAGGAGAACTAGTCAGGCACCTTACCTGACAAGGTAGCTTTGTTCCAATACATTTAAATATTCCTGTTCAATCCAAACTTTAAAATATTTGGTTATGGACCACTCTGGTGCACCAGCCTACTTTGGTTAATCTAGTCTAGTATTTCATCTCCAAAAAGCATGCACCAGAAATGACTGGAAGAACAGACTTGCTTTAGATAATAGCAGGCTGCTGTTGTTCTGTTGTTAAATATCAACAGATTACTCAATGGTAATAGATTCACAGAGATGAACATCATTGCATGAATATTGCAAGAAGCCCATGGATCTCTTGGGGCCCCTCCAGACTGTTTTGAGAGTGACTCATTAAGTCAGTTTGCAGAGTTTAATTCACATACTCAGACAAGGCTTATGAATTCTTCTGTCCTTGGGTAGAAGGGACAGCAGAGGATGGCATTGACTGCCTGGGCTAAGGAAGCAAGAGAAGCAGCACAGCTGCCCCCGAGATCAGAGATCTGAGTGACAGAGTCTAGTTCAGGCAAGGACCAGCATGTCCGCTTCCAATGGACTTGTCCAGCAGTGCTCAGAGCCTCTGGCAAGTATCAGGGTCACTGTGTTCCAAGTCATCTGTGGCTGGCTCACCGAACAGGTTGGAGCCTGGCAGGAAATATCTCTGGATTTTTCCAGAGACCAGAATCTCAGAACAAGAAGATAATCTTTCCCAAATATCCTGGCAGCTTTGAGTTCATGGTGACATCTGGGAATTTTAACCCATGTCCAGGGGTCATGCTTTGGATGCCCTTTGACCTTTACTCCTCTGGGAGTCGACTGGTATCATAAAGATGAGAGTTTCTTCACTATTGTCACTGAGAAAGCTCTTCAAAAATTTACAAAACTTTTAACCTATCTCAGAAATAGATGTACTATCTCTTTACATTTTTACAGCCTTTTGAATACAATCTTCCAGCACTGTCCCAAGTGGTTTTCCAACTCTTTTCTTTGGTCCTTCAAAATCTTTGTTCAAACGTCATCTTGGCTAGACCCCAACATATAGCATAGGTAAAAGTGGAGCTATGACTAAAGAGGGAGAGAGAGCGCGCGCTCAGCCCACTGGACCTCTACCCCTCCCTCACATGCCTCCGGCAGCTGAGTCAGTCCCTGAGTCACCAGTGAGCAATCCCTGTGTGGCCCAGAGCATCATCCCACTAAGTCCTCACAATCACCAGGTATGACTGTGAGGTCACCATTGTGCCCTAAGGGGATGGGACACAGCTACAGAGGGGTGGTGGCCCTGCACTGCTGCAATCCATTCAAGGAGGGTCAGCAGTGACAGGATTGCAGGGGAAGGTTCTCATCCAGGGTCACTGCTGGGATAGGATTGGAATCTTGGTAGAGTCTTGTCTAGAATGCAGCATATTTTTTTTAAAAGAACTTGAATCTATTAAGGTTTCCTGGGTGAAATTAGAATCACCGAGCAAAGTCTATGCAGCCTGTCTTCAGAATGGCTGTGTGTACTGCTCAGGGATTCTGCTCTAAAGACCCCCAGGAGATTGTTCAGCCCACCCTGAACTCCAGACTTCTCTAGTTCCTCTTGCTTTGCCACCTCAGGTAGGGGTACACGGAAGCCCCTCTTCTAGTCTGCACCCTTGGCTTGAGGTCTATCCTGTTTATTTAGCCTCTCATACTGAGGCCAGGAGTAGAACAGCTGTAGCCACAGTGTGGGCAGGACATTGGGTTCTAGAACAATGTTGAGCAGTTGCCCTTTGCAGACTCATCCATTCTTGTCTCTGTATGTGTCGTGTGCCAGATGTGTCAGTATTCAGGCCTCTGAAATGGGTGTATTCATCAATATACTTAAGACTCATTGGAAAATAAAAGCTCCTAAAAAAAAATGGGCAACAAGTTTCCCTAAATACATGTTGACCTTAGACCCGGCCTCCCATCTCAGAGACACTGCCACTATGAAATGCCGTTGCTGCTCCTATTCTGAACCCTAAATGAAGGAAGCCAAAGTCCTGGCATCTTGTCTGACCTTGGCTAATGGTTTTCAGATGGACCGTGGATGCAAAAGGGCTGTGGGATATTTTCCTATGAAGTCAGGGGTTGAGGAGAGAAGGAGCTGAGTTCATTTTCTAACCTTGATTTCCCTGATGACTCACCCAGTGGTTTGGGAGCAAATTGCTGAGCCCCAGAGTCTCCACATCTACCACAGAGGTAGGTAACAGGACTCTTGCCCAATCAATAGGAGGATAGGAGCGTCTTAGTCCATCAGAGCTGCTATAATAAAATAGCAGAGACTTGGTGGCTTATGAACAGAAATTTATTTCTCCTAGTTCTGGAGGCTAGAAGTTCAAGATCAAAGTGCTGGAAGGCTCAGGTCTGGTGAAGACTTATTTTCTGGTTCACAGAAGACCCCTTCTTGCTGTGTCCTCATGGAGTGGAGTGGGCTAACTAGTCCTTTAGGGACCCTTTTATCTGCCACTCATGCCACATGGGGTCTCTGTGCCTATGACCTGATCACCCCCTCCCCAAGGCCCCCCTCTCCTAACATCATCACATTTGTGATTGAGTTTCACCACACGAATTTGGGTAGTGAATACACATTCAGAGCACAAGCAGGGAGAATTCCAAGAACTGCATTAAGCAAGTCACTGTCCAGGGAAGTAACTCATCCTCCAAGGCCAAATGCAATCTTAGTAATCTTTTGAAAAGTTTTCCTGGTTTTAGAATTAACTCCCAGAAATTTAAATTTGCTCAGAGAGAAAACAAGAAAAAGGGATGTTGCTTTTGTCTGGAATTTCAGGACTTTCTTTGTAAGACTTCCAAATGCGAAAATATGGCTCCAAAGAACAGTGGCAGCCTATCCTTGGAATGGAAGCACTTACATTTTGTCTAATTGTAGCAATTTCTAGGAGTCACTGGGAAATGCAGCAGCTCATGAACATGGCCTGTTCTGTCAGACCCCTATGGGAATATTCAGTATTCTACTTTGTGTACTTATCAGCTGAGAGAATTACAGAAATATATTTCAGGAGCCTGTTGGTGACAAGAGTAAAGATATAAAAACTTTCTTTTTCCTCTGGATGGGGTCCCATCAGCCCCAAAGTGTGCTGTTCCTGGGTTAAAAGGGCTCTTGATTCCCAGCATGTTCTGACCTGGGACTCGGCTCTGCAGGACTGGGCAAGGCTTTCTTTCCCAAGTCCCACCCCTCCTGGGATTTCAGTGGCCTCCATTCAGATTGTGGTTTACAGGTGATCAGGTCTGTGGGCAGACACACATCTACTGACCTGGACCAGAGGACAAAAGACACAGAGTAAAGGACAATGATGGCTCACCCCTCCCTTGCCTTTCCTTTTAGATTTAGTGTTTCTAAGAAGTGGTGGGAGGTTTTCTAGCTGGAATAAAGGGCTCAGGTATGCTACTTCTCAAACCATACTTTGGGGCATTCTGCTCCACACCCTTTGATGGCTTCCATTTATGTTGACATATTGAAGACCCCGGATGTCCCAAGGTAAAGGGCCCAATTGTCTGTTTATCCCAGTGGTTCCCAGTGAAACTAGAGGGCCAGTATACTACAGGGCACAGTGTACAGGATTGCGCACCTGGATTGACCTGAATGTTTTGAGTTTGCATGCAGCCAGGTGAACAATCTGGTATAAGTTTTCAACTTCTGCTTTTGTGACCTGGAGCAAGTTACCTGACCATGACATGCCTCTGTTTCCTCATCTGGAAAAGGGGATAATAGAATACACTTTGTAGGATTATCATGAAAATGAACTGCTTTAATTACACTCTTAGCACAGTTTCTGAAACGTCATACATTCTATACGTGTTTGCTATTATTATTATTATTAGCGGAAGCATCAATTATTTGCTGCAAGCTTTTACCAGCATGCTACGTGTTGCTACTGTCTTCCCTTTGTGTTATAGAGACTGTGATAGAATAAGAATCCTACCTTGGGTGACAGATCACAAAGCAGCTTTGTTTTATTTAATCCTCACAACAGTCTTACAAAGAAGAAGTGATTGTTCCTGATTTACAGAGAAGGAAGGTGAAGCCTCCCTGGGTGGTAAAGAGACCCACCTGAGTCACACAACAAGTGCAATAGTCACATCCAGGCCTACTTCTCCAAACCCGCTGTCCCTGGGTATCTTTATAGAGCTGCCTGTGAACCAGCCCTTCATGGGGACCCAAAGACATGAGCCTGGCCCCACCTCTGGTATGGGCACTCTCAGATGGATCCTCCTTGTGTGGTCTAGGGAATCCTGCCAGGTCCTAATTCTATCCCTTCCCTTGGTCCTTTCCTTTGTGCAGTTTACTTCTCTGACCTTTAGTCTTCTCTATTGTAAAGTGAGGATAGTCATACGCATTTCTCCTGAGGAGAGTGAGGTTAATGACGTAACCATGCAAGGTTCAAGTACAAGACTTGGCACAGGTTAGTGCTCCATAAATCATAGCTCACCGTGACCTTGTGCATAAGGTTTTGTGCTGGGGTGCTTTCCATGGGTGACCTCCTGTAATTTTCATACCATCACCAAGTGGGTCCTCTTCATTTTTAAGATGAGGAAACAGAGGCTCTGTGGGATTAAGTGACTTGCCCAAGATGATCACACTGAGGTTCAAACTCTGGCAGCTTTATCCCATAGAAATACCTTCTGTCTTGCTCTTCTACAGAGCCACATGCTTAGATGCATGCAGAATTTGTGTGTGACTACTTTCTGTGGTCAGAAGGGTCCTCCAACATTGGGCATTTTAGTCATATCTAAAATGTCATTTGGATGTCAACTTGCAGACAGAGTTCTAACCCAGGAGAATATAGCAGAAATGGGGTTCCGTTTTGCCAGGAAGGATGCACCCACTGCACTGTTGGGTCTGGTAACTTCAAACAGATGCTGGGCCATTCCCATGTGCGTGCTTGGCTGGGGTAGGGTCTGCCCATACCCAGGACCCAGCTCCCCCAGTGAGTCTGTTTATCTACTTAACAAAGTGTCCCAAAGAGACACTTCCTTGTGAGGTGAGCTGAGAGATTTCCTCGCTAGTCTTCCAGCCTACTAGGGGAAGAAACCCAGTGCATTACGGGACAAAGTGAGAGCACATCCGAATGCATTCTTAATATGACTTTTCTGGAGAAACTTTAGTTAACAATTTTAAAACCGTGCATGCCCTTCAATCTGAGGGACAAGAGCAAAACAAATGACCCAAGGAACCAGCTGCAGGACACTTGAACAACAAGGGTGGGGGTTGAGGGGGAGAGTCCAAGATTACTAACATGTTTTGACTTTCAGAATCAAGGGTAAGAACTCAGGTGGCTTAATCAGGGAGTATTGATTTGGATCTGCTGAGCAGTTGGAATGCTTTCGTTTCCTGGTTATGAAAGTGCTCGACTGGCTTTGAACTTGCTCAGTGGTGCACTACTTGCAGCTGGCCCCTGGCTGTGAGGTCCCTCAGTTCAGGAATGAGGTTTGAGGCAGCACTCTTCATTTGAAGGATCTTCCTGGGGGAATAGCAGGTTCCACTCTTCAATTAAAGCACTTTTCCCCATGATTTCCCTCTTTTTCCTTCCTTGACTCAGGATCCAGGGCAGCGTCCCTGTTGGGGAAGGGTTTCTATCTAAGGTCACCAGTATAAGAATGTGTCCAAGACTAAGACTCAGGTGGCCCCCCGGGGATGCACAGGTACCACTTGGAAGCCAGGGGATTGGGGTTGAAGGCAGAGCCAGGGTAAGTAGGAGAATGGGGAACCCTCATTCCTTCATCCACTCAGCATAATGAGCACTTGAGGCATGGGTGAGAGATCAACAAGGTCAACTAGAAACGAAGTCATGTCACAGACACTGTAGTGTGGGAGCAGCAGGTGCACTGAGATGACTGGGAGCCACCGACCTGCACTGATGCCAGTGTTCTTGGAATTGCCCGCTCTACCAGGTTAGTAGGAAAAGCACTTTCTTTTCCCCCTCCCTCCCAACCTAGCTTCTATCCACTGGGATTCCAGGAAATTTATTTAACCTTTGTCCCTTGGATGCAAGAGTGAACACAAGAAATCCTTAACTCCATTTTGATTCAGTTTTTGGACAGAAGGAGGGAGACCAAGTCTTCAGGATCCAGTCAGTCTGAAACGGGTCTGTCTGAAGCTTTGGTTGGCTTTTTCCTTCAAAGGTGCTCAGCCCAAGATTCCAGGACTGGAACCACCTGGCAAAGGTAGATATGGACAGTGAGGGTCTAAGTGCTTGACAGGACAGGTCCCATAGAGAGCAGGTAGACGGAAGGGTTCAGCTGTGTAAAGAATACTTCTTGGTGCATACATAGTGTTTCAGGGAAAAAAAAAATGGAAACAAATAACCCTGAGAAGCAAGGCAGGAAATCCAGGGCAGACATTCATTCATTACTCATTCACTTAGTCACCAACCATTTCTTACATACCTCAATCCAAAAAAGCATGGTTTCTGGAGCCAGACTGTCTGATTTCAAATCCTGGCTATTTTATTTATTCTCTGTGTAACCTTGAGCAAGTGACTAAATTATACTCTGTGCCTCCGTTTCTTCATTTATAAAATGGGAATAATTTGCTGTCATTCAAAGAGGTCGCCATGAAGACTTAAAGAGACTAAGAGCCACATGTATTTGTTACTAGTATCTTTTTGTTCGTTTACTCCTTTTTGTCCTTAGTCTTTGGGGTGGCATGGGCCTGGTGTGGGGTGTACAGCCAATGGAGGCAGGCAAAGTCCCTGAAGTTACCAAACTAATGTCCCAGCAGAAGAGTCAGGTTATGAAAAAGCAAGTAAGTGATGACATTATATACTTTAAGAGAGTGATAAGCACTGTGTAGGTATCAAAAGAGGATGACCAGAAGCAGATGATTGTTCTGAGGACCCACGCCTAGAGAGGACAAGGAAAGAGGGACCACTGGTAATCCACAGGAAGTTTGTTCTGTCTTGAAACGATCTGTCAAGTCTTTGGAATTTACAAAAATAAAATGAAAATGGAGAAAATACTCCTTGAGTATTTTCAAGAGAGGCCAGCAGAATGAGCAACCCCAAAATAAATACAGCTAAATCAAGATTGATTCTGGGGCCAAATAAGCTTCAAGATAATTACTTCTCCTGGTAACGAATCATTATGGCTCACAAATGAATTCATCTTTTCATGTTTTCAGTCGAAAATGTCCTTGCTAGATGGATTAATCCTCCTTTGCACCTCACTTCCTTCACCTGATCCCCCGCACCTCTCCTTGAATTGAAATTAAGGGCCATTCATTTGGAAAAACCTATTAACTCCCTGCTTGTAGATGGCTTACTTTCCACTCAGCATGGATGGGTTCCCCCTCCTCCTGAGTCTCTGCTGTCTCCATCAGTGTCCCTTTTGGGCCCGTGGTCGGGGCAGGAAGGCTCAGGAATATTCCATTGGCTCTTATACTCTTCCTAGTTCCTTGGTTAGGCAGGACATGGGAACCTAAGAGACATGCATCCCTGCTGGGCTGAAGCAGAGGACCCTTGTGGGCTGGTTCAGTCTTCTGAAGGTGTGGTGCAAGATGGCGGAGCTTCTGTCCACCTGGGCCCTGGAGTGGGCAGTGGAGTGGAGCTCTCCCTGTTTTTTCGTGGGTCCTTAACTTCCTGGTGCCTCAGGGGCCTCATAATAACTGGCTCCTCCTGTATTTTGTAGGTGATTATAAAACCTCTGAACAAATGAATTATTCAGTCGTGGATAGGTCTGTTCCCAAATAGTTTTCTCTGTTTTTTTGAAAGTTGATTTTTTTTCCCCTTTCTAAAAGTGCTTCTGAAACCCCTCGCTGTCTTGGTCACTCATTTGGGTTTTTTTTTTTTTCTTTAATGTTGCCATTCCCTGAAATTGTCATATTCATATATTTACATAGAATTTGTGTCTTCTTTATACTGTACTGAATCCTCTGTGCCTAGAACATTTTCTGACAAAATAGGTGCCCAATACAGTGTAAAATAAATGAATGAGTGCATATGAGTCACCAGGGAGGACCTCACCCCACTGTCATGTCTCCTGTTCCCTTCCTGGTGTTTAGGGCTGGACTGTGTCAACTCATTGAGGCAATGGGAGTGTATCCTTAAGGTGACGGACTTCAGAGCCAGACTCCCCAGGCTCACAGACAGCATACTACCTCAGTGACCTTGCATACATGAATCTGGGTGCCTCGGTTTCCTCATCTGTTAAATCAGGACAACTGCAGAACTTATTGCCCAGGTAGGACAACAGTCTCAGAAAAGTGTTTCATTGATAGTAAGAGCCATGACCATTTCTACCAAGTGTTGGAAAAGAACATTAGCCTGTCCCCTCTCTGGATCTTCAGTAACCTGGGCACCTGACCTCACTGCTCACCTGAGGTTCACTGGAGTCCATTCAGCAGGAAGGTATGACCACACCATCCCCAGCCCTGAAGCCCAGCAGGTATGGACACTCAAGGAGGGGTCCCAAGGAGAGTAGCCACCCAGGCTGGGGACAGAAGGTCTTCCCTCCAGGTGGGTGTTCTCTGGGGAAGTCTTGCCTCTCAAGCCTCTGTCCTCACCACAGCCCTTCAGCAACATTTCCATATTTGTATTAAACACCAATGTGCTGGCCACATGAGTGACACTTCCAGTGACGGGGCTTTGCTCTGCTTCTCGGGGCATAGAGAACTTGTTCAATTATGTGTCACCCCTGTGACGAGCCCAATCACAGGCACACACATTAGCTTCTGATTATAGCCTTGTTGTGCTGCTCTTGACAGGAAGGAAATGAATTTACCTCATGTCACCCCTGTAGTTTGCAAGCAGCCTTGGCTTTGGAAAATAGCACCTTTCACGTTTCCACGTTTTTTCTAAGGGGGAAACGTTCTTGTGGGGGTCAGTCTTGGGGGCCTGAACAACTGAGCCTGGAGGTGAACTCCAGGTGATTCCTGAGAGTGATGGTGGCCCCTGGGGGCTTGTGGAGAACTGTCTGGGGTGTGGGACTCCTCCTGTAAGGAGTCCTGTATCCACAGTCTTTGGGTCTTTGGGTCTTGCCTCATAGAGGTCCTGCACAAATCACTGTGTCCTTCTCAGTCTTCCCTCCTGCCTGTGGATTGGGTGTGGTAAGGCAGTTATCGCACAGTGGGGGGCGGGCTATGTGAAAAAAGTTCCTATGCAAAGCACTCAGCACCATGCCTGGGATATGGTAAGTATGACATGTGGGTTTTCTAATTATCAAAATAATTTAAAAAATAGTTTTGTTATTGTTATGAAATGGGCAGAGCCTGGAGTTCAGATATGTCTTTGTCATCTAGTAGCCATGTGACCTTGGACGGATCACATCACCCCCATGGGCCATTTGTGAAATGAAAGAAGAGTGGACTGACCATCCTTCAGGTTGGCTCTGAGGGTCTCAGTGAATCGGCCCTTGAAAAGCGTCTAGACAGTGGGGCAGGGAGGGAGAGGACTGTGGCTGGTAGCCACATTTGATTGTTGCTGGTGAGGCCCATCCCACACCCAAGGAGCAGGTGGTTTGCTGGGAGACCAGAGAAGCTGGGGTAGGGTGAGCGGAGTGTCCATGGTGGTTGATACTAAGGACAGAAGTCTTTCTCTCCATTTGGGACAGTGAGCTTCTTTAGAGGAGTTATCTCTAACCTTACCAAATTCCATGGAATCCTGGGGCTGGCTGAGGAAAGGGTGGGAATGATGCTGCTGGGGTCCTGGGCAACTTTCAAAGCTCTCAGGAAGGGCTGATAAATCAGGAAGGGCCGAGATTCCTGAGGGAGGGCAGCATCCCCTCTCCTGCAGACTCACCCTCTCCATTAGGACCCCCATCAGGAAGCCACCTTGCCCCCCCCCCCGCCCAGTCACAATCACTTCGGAGCCAAGGAGTCTCGGAGATGGACCCTGTCCAAAGAAGTGTGACCACAAGTCCAGAAAGGGCTTTTCTCTTGACCAGGAGAGAATAAAATTGCAGGGACCTCTGCTGAAAAATAAACCAATCTTTTCTCAACCAATTCCTTGAAGTTATTTGCTGTTTGGTTTTTAAACTCAACACATTTTCTGCCTCTACTTAATTCCCAGGGGCAATGTCACCTTGCTGAGGAGAGCCCCTGTACAGAGGGAATAGGGAGGTTCTGGGAAGTTCTGGACTTTTGATCCAATTTCAGATTCAAAGACTGAGTGGGGTGCAACCTCTGGCCCTTTCTGGTCTTCTGGGATCTGCAGGGACATGAGACCTACCTGTGAAGCTCCACTCTCCCACTAGGCCTCTTTGAGGTTTGGGGCTCAAGGTTGCTGGATCATTCTTTGCCCTCTGAGGTCACAGCCTCAGCCCAACCCATTGGCTACAATAAGAGCCCTTGCTCCCAAGCCTACTGTGTTTGGGGGACCTGGGGCTACACCTGTGAGGGACGTGCCCTTTAGAAATTTGGGCAAACTAAGCAAATGGCTATGTCTCTCCACAGTGAAAGTGAATGGGAACAGGGTGGTGGGGGAGAGCCAGATAGGGACAGAAGAACATGCAGACAGATGGAGAAACAGAGAGTGGAAGAAGAGTCAGGAAACGAGACAGACAAATTCACAGAAGGGAAAGTAGAAAATCATCCTCATTACACGTCTCATTCAACCCTTGTGACAATCTTGTGAAGGAACCTCAACTTTCAACTTCATTTTATAGCTTTTTTTTTTAAAGGCCTGGACATTCAGAAAGGTCATTCATGTTTATCTAAGGTCACACAGCAGCCAGGCATTGTGTGCAACACAAATTTAATCCCATTGACTGGAATGACTGAGATGGGAGGATTTTAAGATTGAGGCCAGCCACAGCAATTTAGTGAGGCCCTAAGCAACTTAGGGAGACCCTGTCTCAAAATTAAAAAAAAAAAATAAAGTAAAAGTAAAAAGCTCAGTGGTAAATCCCCAGTATCAAAAATACAGCATACTCCTGGGGGAGTCAGGCTGGAACCCAGTTCTACTTAATCTGACCTGCAAAGCTCCTGTGCTTAGCCCCTTGAATATCCTTAGAAACCACAACCCTGAGTCCTCAAGCAGAGGTGAGCATCTCTGAGTCCCCTGCATGCTGACATTAGTGGCACAAGTCCATTTGTGGAGGGACCTCAGGGAAGGCAGGTGGGTGGTGGGTTTTGGACCTCTCTCCCTTGGCTTCTTTTAGGATGCTGTAAGCTGCAGGTTACACAAAAGCATTTTCCCCACAATAAGAAGCTCAGGAGCTGCTAGTGTGAGTCTAGCTGCTGTGTCACATGAAGGCTGATGTCTCTAGTCTCGACTCTCTCACTTTTTGACACATGGGCAGCTTTAGACTTTGGGTGCATTTCAAGGCAGGAAAAACACAAAGGAAGGGATACATCAGAGTCAGCCTCCTCCCTCCCCATTCTTACCCGATTTCCTTCCCTGAAGTGTGTGTGGCTGGAAGGCGATCCTGAGCTCTCCAGGCTCTAGGATGAGCCAAACAACCATGTCTGCCATATTCCAACAAACCACCATAAACCCAAATCCAGCAGTAACCCTGGTGGAGGGGAGCATCCCATTCTCTTGGATGTTGTAAGTGTGCCCTTGATTTTAGACACTATTCTGAGCTGACCTGGGCCCAAGGAGGTGGAGGAAGGCAGAGAATTCAGCTCTGTCCCACCCTGGCATTGCTGGATGGGGGATGATCGCAGTCCCATCTGTCATGTCTAGAAACCAAGGCTGGCATCTCCCAGCTCAGTTCCTGCTTTCTCCGCTGCTGTCTGCTCAGCCCTTCTCCCAGGGGAGGTAGCTGATCAGATCAGCAAAGGAGCAGAGCGGTTGGGAAGGGGGAGGAGGAAGAATGAACACAGATTTGACAGAATTTTTTAAAATATCATTTTATTGATTTGGAAGAGACACAAGGGATTAAATGGAAGAGATGGGCTTTGAGGAGAGACTCAGCTGAGATGGTCATCAGAGTCGGCCTCTGCTTTGATCAGAGTGTCTATAGACCCATGTTTCTCAACTGGTTTTTCCTATTGCCTGGATGTGGGGCCTTTGTAAACATCTATTTCCTAATCATCCCCCAATGAGGTTTCACTTCCATGTGTGCCTTCTGTGTTTACACATGTCATGTGTATTTATGCTTCTACATGAACTCAGGAAGTTTTTTTTTTTCATTCTTCAAATACCAATTTTTGCCTGTGTAGAGGAGCTAACTGCCCCATTGAGAATGTGTGCATTGGACACAGTGCTGGGGACATGTCTGGTCTCTCCTTGGGGAGGGTGAGAGCTCTCTGCATCCTCTCAGCTCAACCTTCCATGGAGAAGCAGGGTTGGGAGGTATCTCACACTTCTTGAGCACCTACTATGTGAGAGACACCAAACCTGGAGCTATAGACTAAGGTGCTTACCTGCTGCTCATGGCTACTGAGGTGTCAGAGCTGGGACCCCATTTCATAAATGAGGTCATGGAGATTCAGAGGTTTGTCCCTCCCTGAAGAAGCCCACCTTGTCCAAATGGATGAGCTAACACTGTTCCTACGATGGGGTGGTCAAGTGTCAGAGCTAGTAGCTTGAGGAGAAGCAGATGGCTGGAGTCCACAGGGGCACTCCCTGGAGGAGGTGGGATGTGAACTTGACCTTAAAGGAGAGTCAGGCACAGACCCGAGAAGGGGTTACACCAAGCGGGGGACACAGCAGGAGCAACAATGTAGGCCCTGTAAGAGCTTCTGGCTGCAGGTGAGGACCTTCATTTTAGAGCTGAGAAAGGCCAAGACAGAGCCAGCTCAGGTGGAGCAGAGACCTCCATTGACTTGTTCATGCTACAGGCCACTGACCTGAAGATCCAGCCTGAGTATCCTTAGCACCATTTCCATGAGAAACAAAAGACAGGAATCTGGGGTTCCTAATTAAGCAGCTCCTAGACATTGAAAGATCTTTTCAGAGTATCCTGATAGAGGAAATCTTTGGAAAAAAGTCGAGTTTATGACCAAAAAGTGGCAAGAATCATTCCCAAGACCCTTCCAGCTTACTCACTCTTCCCTTCTAGATGCTTTGTAGTTGCTTTTACTGATGTGATTGTATCAGTAAGGAAAGGCTTCAAAAACAAAAGTCTCCCAAGCCTCAGAGGTTATCACCACACACCTGTATTCCTCACTCATGCTTTATGCTCTCTCAACTTGTACTGAAACCAAGTTTCTGAATCCTACTTTTCCCACTCAGAACCCTTCATTCCAACATGTGCTTCTATAATCACTGTCATAAGGAAAGGAAACACAAGGAGTTGTGCATAGCCCTTAAAATCTCTGCTGAGTTGTGGCACTTGCCACTTCTGTTGACATTTTGTTAGCTGACATTGATCACGTGGCTCAAAGTAGCTTCAGAGGAAGAAGGGAAATGCAATCCTGCTGTGTGCCCAAATGTGAAAAGTGGTAAATGTTTGTCAATACCACCAAGAATAGCCACAATGATGATAATAAATGAAGAAAATATTAAATTGATTTCTCATAATTCGTTCCTCTGTTTCCTTTCTCTCTAAAGCACTTTGATGATCTCTCCATATTAACACTCATGTCATGCTGCTTGGTAAGTATTTATTTGTTAACCCAAATGAAGTCAAAACTCCTAAGGGCAAGGCAAGGACTATGTTGAGGGAGAGAACTATAAATATTTATTGAGGATCTACTCTCTCTACCAGGCACAATGGTAGGTAGATGGCAAAATCCCAGTGTCTCAAGGTGGTTGGTGGTGCTGGGTGACTTGTTTCTGGATTCTGGAACACCCTGAGCGTACCTTCATCCTTCTACTGACTAGTTCAACTGCTTGTCAGTCACCTCTCTAAATGAGAAGAGAACGTGGGAGAAGCTTCCAGAAAGAGATTGGCTGTGAACCAGTGACCTAGCACAGGCCCCACAAATAGCAGGTGCATTCTTGACCTTCCTAGTGCTTTGTTTTTTGACAATGGTTCATTCATCCTCTATCCCACATGCTCCTTTAAGTAGGGCAGATATTGTTAGCTCATTTCGACAGATGGGACCACAGTCTCCGAGTTGGCCCACCATCCTAGTCTGCCTAGTTCTTTGAGGATGAGCTTTTAGCTCCTCTCTGACTGTGTCAGCGGCACTGGACCTGCCATGTTTAGCCTCCCCATCACTCAGCTCCCAACGCCATCAATCAAGTGTTCTCAAATTGGTGGAGCTTAAAAATGACAGCCATTTGAAATTGAGTAGAATTCGGTAATATTAAAATAGCATTCTAAATTTTAATCTTGTGCCTTGACTTTTTAATAGCTTTCTACTTTCACTAAAAATTATGGGCCGTGCTCACAGACTTTCAATTTAAATACTGTCAGGCAAGACTGATGTATCTTCCAGAATTGCCAGATTTTTCTTTTTTTCTTTCTTTGCTTTCTTCTTCCTTTCCTTGAAAAAAAAATTTTGTTTTGAAGACCCAAGTTAATTCTTTTTAAAGAATCGAGTTAATTGGGGATTTTACAGGGTGTGAAATCTAAGAAAGAGAGCATCTCTTTGCCTATGGACTTTTTATTCTTTGTCTTTTACTTTCTGGCCTTTTTTAATTTCCAGCCTATTCGTTGGTGGGTAGGGCAGGCTTCTCTCTGGGAGGTGGGTAATTTTGCCCTTTAGCGTCTTTTACCATCACTACATCATTGTCAGGAAGCCAAACCATGGTCAATATTGGTATCCCTCTCCCCATATTCTCTTTTAACACTTGACGACTCTCCAACTTGCAGAAGTGTCCTGGGAGATGTCTATGAAGGATGCCTGTCCCCACTGCTGTACCCACCTACTATTTTTTCCCAACTCCCTTCTGTACCCTTGCAGCCTGGCTATCTTCATCCTCTCATTTCCATCTCAGTTCCTTACCTTGAACTAAGATGGAGAGAGCAAAGCTGGAGCACAGGACTGATAATATAGAGAGGGACAATGGCTGACGAGGGGGCTGAGCATGGGTCTTGTAGTCAGACTTGATTTATCTTGCCAATTGTAATTGGAAAATGTACTTAACCTCTCAGAATCTTGGTTTTCTCACCTATAAAATGGGCTGGGTAGTCGTCCGATGTTTTGGCATATGCCTGTAATCCTAGCAACTTGGAAGGCTGAGGCAGGAGGATTGAAAGTTCAAGGCCAGCCTCACCAAGGTAGAGAGGCCCTCAGAACTTAGTGAGACCCAGTCTCAAAATAAAAAATTAAAAAGGACTGGGGATATAGCTCAGGGTTAGAGTGCCTATGGATTAAATCTCCAGTCTCCAGTACAAAAAAAAAAAAATCCTGAGTGATACCTATCTCATAGGGTCATGGTTGGATCCAATGAGATTATGTACCTGAGGTGCAGTGTTTAACACTGCAGCTGAGAGCCTCTGTGGCTACCTGGCCACTTTCTTCCACCCTCCACCCCAGCCCAGTGGTGCTCAGTCCTAGATACATGTTAGAATCATCCAAGAGCCTTCAGAAGGAGCCTGAATCCTCAGGCCTCAGTCTAGACCAATTAAATCAAATCTGGGGGCATATCTTGCAGTATCTTTACTTTTAAAATTCTCTCCAGATGAATCTGATGCATGCAAGTGTGGAGAATGACACCAAGTCCCCAGGGTGGCCTAAAGCCTGAATATACTTTTCTTTTGAGATCAGAGGAATCTTATTTTAGTGCTTATGGGCAAAGACCCAGATCTCTCATCAGTGCTGGATGGGATTTTACCTTTTCTTTCTCTTGATTGAGAGAATCAAGAGAAGAGGTGGGTGGAACAGAGGCTCCCAGGTGGCATTCTCTGTTTTCTTCTTGGGACACCTTTGTATCCCAGCAGCCATCACCCTTGCTTCTAGGGGTGCGGTTGATGGGAGGGGGAGGAGGAGGAAGGAGAGACAGAGCTTTGCTCCTGGGATCTTCTGCCTACTGAGATATTTCCCTTTGGCCCAACCTGGAGTCACCCAGCACGATCCAATATGTGATCTCTCGCCATGTTTGGTTACACTTTAAATATGGCTGGTCTGAAATGAGATGTAGTTTCATATGTATATTCCAAAACTAAGTACAAAAAATTAATCTCTTTGGTTATTTTTAAAATGTTAGGTATATGTTGAAATGATAATATTTAGATATATTGGGTTAGGTAAGATATTGTTAAAATTAATGTCACCCATTTATTTTTCTGTTTTGCACAACTAGAAAGTCTTTAAATTACCTATATATCTCTCAGTATTGTATTTCTTTTGTATTGTATTTCTTTTTGGATAGCAAAAGAACCTCACATTCAATACTCAGCACATGATTCATTTGTGTCTTAATGCTGCCATCAGGTGAACAGTTGAGGACAGGGACCTCGGCATCCTCTTCATTTTATGTCCCCCAAACACCTATCATCCAAGTGCATTGTACTCTTTGGGCAGTTGGTCAGTGATTTCTTTTGTTACAGATGGTGATGGTGGTTGTTATGGTTTAGATGTCAGATGTTCCCCCAAAAGCTCACCTGTGAGACAATGCAAGAAAGTTCAGGGGAGAAAGGATTTGGTATGAGAGTCTTAACCCAATCAGTGAATTAGTCCCTGATAGGGATGAACTGAGTGGTAACTGAAGCGGTAGGGTGTGGCTGGAGGATGGGGGGCACTGGGGCATGGCTTTGGTGTATATGTTTGTAGCTGGCAAGTGGAGACCTCTCTCTCTGCTTCCTGATCTTCCTGTGAGATGCTTCCCTCTGCCACACTTGTCTGCCTTGATGTTCTGCCTCACCTCCAGCCCCGAGGAATGGAGCCAGCCTTCTATGGACTAAGACCTCTGAAACCCTGAGCCCCTAACTAAACCTTTTCTCCTTCACAGTAGTTCTGGTCCCATCTGTTAGTCACATCAGAGAAAAAGTTGACTAAAAACAGCAGTGGTGATGAAGAAGAGGATGATGGTGTCATACAGCTCCTGGTGCACTGGGATCTATGTATTAAGATTTTTAAAAAGCCACGCAAGATGAAATGGTTACCTTTTTTTAGAATAAGCATCCTCAAATCCATGTTCATGTTTTGATTAATTTACATATATACAGTTCCTTGGCACATGGAACAGAAATATATTCAAAAATTTCTATTTAGAGGTAGGGAAATTTTTAAAGAAAACTGAAAATCTTCCTTCAATTGAAAATTCTTGTACAACGTTTAGTGAACTCTTGCCATGGGCCAGCACTTAGTGAGCAGAGAATGAGTGGCAGAAAAAATTGTGACCTCTGGAACTTACACGGAATGTGGAAATTAACACATTTTCGAGTAAAATGTTTACATGTCACACAGGAAAATAAGCATCCTAGAGCAAAATAAAGCAAAACAAGGCAAAGGAAAGAGGGGGGTGGGATGGGACAAATGGGTGACTTGTGACTTCCATGGGGGAATCATGGAGTAGGCGACTGCGGACCGAATGTCTGCAGAAGGTGAGCAAATCTCTTGGGGCTCACTTGAACTTGTTGTTTCAGTAATTCACCTACGGTATCACTTGCCTTTATTCATTCAACAATTTCAATACAATTTCAATACATTGAAATCCTACTAAGTGCTTCAGACAATCGTGAGAGGAGGAAGTGCAGTTCAACCCTCAGGGGTCACAGCTTAGTCTCAGATATGTGGAAGTGTTCCAATAATAAATCCCACTCTCCACCTCTTCAGAGTACATCCTCAATGAGGCAACATTTTGGCAGCTGTAGCATCACTCTGTCCTGTTCTAGGGTAGCACAAGTGCATCTCGTGTGAACTATCCTGGAATACAGGATGTCCTGGAGCTGTTGCCTGGGGAGACACTTCTCAAGGAGCCCAGGTCCTCAAACAAATGCTGTGAGGCTCTGGTTATCATATTCAGCTCAGAAGGCATCAAGGCCTGGAATTGCTGCCATTTCAGGACCATGTGGTTGTCGGCATTTGGGCACCAAGGTTACTTTTTACTTATATGTGTGTGCCTGGTTTGTAAGGATGTGGTTTGAGAGAATGGTGGGCAGTTTGCCAGGCCATTCTTGATATGAGCTGTGTCTCAGCCACGGAGTCCATCAGAAGGGGAGCCAGAGGTCCTCAGTGCCATGCGGCTCAAGGCGACAGGACTCATATCCACTGTCAACCATCTCTACCATGGCTGCTTCACCTCTGGGAGCGGCATAATGTAGGGCATCGTGATACTGGGTCAATAGAACATTCGTCTCCATAAGTCATGATTAGGTGGAACCCATAAGGATAAAATGATGCTAAGGAGGGAGGTAGTGAAAGCCGTTTCATAATTATTGATATTCAAATCCCACTCAAGCCTTCATTCTTATTTAATAAATACAGCAATGATCAAGAAGACAGATAATCTGTCCCCTCTCCCAAAGTGCCCTGGGGAGGGCTGAAAAGTCTTAAATAAATTTCATATTATCTGCTCACTTGACTTATCCAGGCTGCCACTTCCTTTCATT